>NC_080092.1:62252045-62557601 GCF_950005125.1 Chionomys nivalis
CACTGTGGCATTTTTTTCTGTGCTCACTGAGCACATTCCTTCCTTCTTCATGCTTTCCCAATGCCTGTGTGTACCTTTGACCAGGCTGTCTTTTGCTGTGACATGGAGATTGGAGGGTAACCCAGGCCTATTTCAAAGCCTAGAGTGCTAACTATTCCATGATGGAACAAACCTAGGCCTATTTTGGTAATTAACTTTAACTGTCCATTTTATGTCAGCATTTTAGAGGTACATGGTACATGATGAGACAGGCCCAGAACTCAAGAATCCTAAGGTAAATGCTGGCTCAGTCACTCTCAGCTCAGCGGCATTGGGCACATAACATAACACCTCGGATTTGTGTTTCTTTAAAAAAAAATTGTAATTAAAAACATATTCCACTGCCCCCATCTCCTCCAAGATCCATCTTTCCCTCCATACACAACAAATGTTTGTCCTTTTCTTCCCCTTCAAGACCAATTGGTGCTGTGCATATATTGGATACTGCACTTTCTCACTGGAGCATTGTGGACCTATGAGGGGTTACACTCCTATAGAAAACCCTTCTTCTCTCCCATCAGGTAACAGTTCCTAGTGGCTCCATGGATGGGGTAGGAGTTCATGCCCAGCTCCCAGCTCCATGCAGGGTGTGGTCTGGCTCGGGCTGCACAAGTCTTGTGCATGCATCCCAATTGTGATTTCATGTGCGCAGCTGTTCTGCTGTTGCCAGCAGACACCCCCACACACACTGTGGCCAGCAGACACCCCCACACACACTGTGGCCAGCAGACACCCCCACACACACTGTGGCCAGCAGACACCCACACACACACTGTGGCCAGCAGACACCCACCCACACACTGTGGCCAGCAGACACCCCCACACACACTGTGGCCAGCAGACACCCACCCACACACTGTGGCCAGCAGACACCCCCACACACACTGTGGCCAGCAGACACCCCCACACACACTGTGGCCAGCAGACACCCCCCCCACACACTGTGGCCAGCAGACACCCCCACACACACTGTGGCCAGCAGACACCCCCCCACACACTGTGGCCAGCAGACACCCCCCCACACACTGTGGCCAGCAGACACCCCCCCACACACTGTGGCCAGCAGATACTCCCCCCCACTGTGGCCAGCAGACACCCCCACACACACTGTGGCCAGCAGTCACCCCCACACACACTGTGGCCAGCAGACACCTCCTCACACACTGTGGCCAGCAGACACCTCCACACACACTGTGGCCAGCAGTCACCCCCACACACACTGTGGCCAGCAGACACCCCCACACACTGTGGCCAGCAGACACCTCCACACACACTGTGGCCAGCAGGCACCTCCCCACACACTGTGGCCAGCAGGCACCTCCACACACACTGTGGCCAGCAGACACCCCCACACACACTGTGGCCAGCAGACACCTCCTCACACACTGTGGCCAGCAGACACCTCCACACACACTGTGGCCAGCAGACACCTCCACACACACTGTGGCCAGCAGACACCCCCACACACTGTGGCCAGCAGACACCTCCACACACACTGTGGCCAGCAGGCACCTCCCCACACACTGTGGCCAGCAGGCACCTCCACACACACTGTGGCCAGCAGACACCCCCACACACACTGTGGCCAGCAGACACCCCCCCCCCCACTGTGGCTTTTACACCCTTTGTGCTGCCTCATCTGCAATGATCCCTGAGCTTTGGGAAGAGGGGTGATTTGTGTTTTATAAAAGTCCCCAAGCCAATGCAAGTTGCCAGGTACCTGACAGGATGCCTTCCTAAAGAGAAGGATCCTGGGGAAGTCACTGTTCACTTTTCCCAGTCCCCCACACTGTGTGTGCATAAAGCATCTGATCATCATATGATGCCTTCCCGGCTGTTCTGCAAGCTGACCATGGACAAGTGACTTGCTCTCAATATGGCAATGTTGGATATAGAAGAGGTGGGTGCTTCACTAGGGCTTGGTTTCTTCATCTGCAAATGCCTCTCCAAGCATTCTTTCTTTGCCGACTGGATGCAGATGGCAACAGGGCCCTTGGCTAAGGGGTTCTTCTCCTGAGCAAGAAGAGTTTAAGTCAAGAAAGCTTGTTTTAAGCACATTTGTTGGGCTCTGCTCACAGTGTTTCCAACCCTGTGGTCCTAGAGAGGGCCTGAAGCATGTATGTTTCTAACCAAGTTCCTGGATGACTTCAGCTCTGCTGGTAGGGGAATCATCCTTTAGGAAGGAAATACTGTCCTATGGGATGACAGAGCCTCAATATGAAAGCAATCTGGATACTTAATGACCATGGATAGAGGGCAGAACATCCCTGCCAATCAAATACACCCACATGACCCTATTAAATAATCAAGACATAAAGTCTATTGTGCTTGAGAATCAATATATTTTGATGAGTCTCTGTATATTATAGCAAGTCAGTCAACATCCTCATGGGGCTGGGGCTTCTGCTTAAAACTGTGCTTTCCTCTGATCTGGACCTGGCTTCGGAATCCCTCGTGCACTTCTAGTATGTAATCGCTGGATCATACTACTCACAGACAAAGCATCCTCATCACCTCCGACATCCAAACTTTCTCCTTCCCTACCTAGAGATGCATTCCATCCTGCAGTACTCTGGAGCTGCCTCCACCCACTGCATGTGGTAGTGCAGTTTGTGGCCTCCTCCTGGCTGAGGCAGCTCATCCCCTCTGATTCGCCATTCTTGGTTGCTGCCGTGGACAGCTTCTGCCCATGCTTTGCCTGTCTGAGAATCCTGGGTTCCTTGCGTGAGGGTATGGGATGCTGGATCTGACTTGTTTCAAATCCATAGTCTTCAATTGTGCCCTCTCCTCCCCATAGGCCTAACACCAAAGCCATAGTATTGGGGCATGCAGAAGAGGTTAGGACGAGTTTCAAAGTGTCACCAACAGCTGAAAAGGGTCACATATGTCTCTGGGCTGTATCATCAATCACAGGCAGGAATAAGACACAGGTCAATTACTCCCAGCAAAGTTCCCGAGGCTTTATCTTGTCAGAATGTTATATCTCAGACATAACAGGGCCAATTGTGTGATAATTATATGTAAGAGATGTCCGGGAAACATCAGGGGATCGCTGGTTCAATAAGCATCTGAAAGCTCAAAGCGGGATCCATGCCATTAACTCAAATTACATGAGCAATAAGTCCGCCATGGCTGTCCCACTCTCAGCCACATCAAGGAAAAGAGGCCCTTCCGTTGGATTATTAAGAGGATTTAATTAGCATGGAATATTTTACAGGCAGACAACCTATGACAGAATAATTAAAATATAGTTTGTTGAAATGTACATTAATTGGTTACTAATTATCATGTTTCGTTTTCCTTTAAGGGCTAAAGATGTGCTCAGGGGAATGTTGTTCTACACCAAAGCATATCTCTGAGTGTTCAGTGAGATATTTAATTAGAAATGAGGATTGAACTCTTCATTTTGCAAGCCGAGAAAGCTGGTCTGGAAGCCAGAAGGAACAAGCAAGGGAAGTTTCTCTATACAGGGTTTGCAGTGAAAGGGAGGGAGCGGTGGGTGGGACCGCACTGGGCATACAGTGAAAGGGAGGGAGCGGTAGGTGGGACCACACTGGGCATACAGTGAAAGGGAGGGAGCGGTGGGTGGGACCGCACTGGGCATACAGTGAAAGGGAGAGAGCAGTGGGTGGGACTGGCAGACTGAAGGCGTATGTGGGAGACAGAGAGTGGGGCCAGGAGTCTATATGCTGTGTGATGCTCAGTCCTCTGTTGCTTTGCTCTTAATGTACCCTATCTCTTCCATGTAAAGCTTTTCATGTCTGTCCTTGTCATTCCCTAAATGCCACATCTTCACTATTTGGATAGTCATGATCTGTGCCTTGAATTAGCTTTCTGATGTTTTCTTTCTCACTCATTCTGTTTCCTTCATGCTCAGGGCCCTGTTGCAGTACAAATCAAGAGTGAAGCCACCTCAGTATCTTTTCACGTGCTATCTCTTCCACCTGGAATCTTTCCCCTGAATTTCTATATAGGATTTATTTTTCACATCTCAGCCCAGATGATTCCCAAATCCCTTGCCTGACCACCCAATCTGGTGTTGTATTCTTATTCTTCATTAAGTTACAATATTTTTTTTTTTCAGTTTCAGAGGCAGCACTGTGGAATTCTCTCTGGAATCTGTTTACTTCACAGTATATGCCATAAAGTTAGAGCTGTATACAAGTCCTTGATACTGCAGCCCCATCTCCTCGAACAGTGCCTGGTGTCAGAGGCATTCAGCAAATATTTGGCGTCTCAATGGATGAAATGTGAAGGATCCCTGAGGATCTTGCAGCTCCAGTGCTTAAGAACTTTCTAATCATGCAGAGACTCACAAGAGACCTGGAGGCTGCAGAAGAGGAAGTCTGGCCGCTTTGTGGGTTCTCCCTGCTTGTGCTCAGCAGATACACACTTCCCTTCCCCCACTCTTTCAGGAAGAGTTTGTGGACTGGAGTCCACCTAAGCCCACAGTTCCCACAATTCCAGAGCCTTCGTGTATCAGTGGACACATGGGGGCACCTAAAGGGTTCACCTCTTTAAGGAGTGATCTCCTCTCCTGAGCCTTTGCCAACTGCTCCATCAAACTGCTTCACAGGGTTTTAGCAAAACCAAGACCCTCTTTTGACTTTGCAAAGCCCGGATGAAGGATGAGAGGTTTTGAGCGAGGGCTCCTGTGTTTGAAGAGTCCAACAACTTGGTACTGTGGCGGCATTTTCCTGGGTTCTGAGTCTACCATTCTGTGCTCCTCCCATAGGGATTCCTGGGGAATGCCATCGATGCTGATGACATAGGAGGTTCTAACTCTGCTTTCCCAAAGGATTTGGGCCTCCTCCCCCACCATGCTTCTGCCTCTCCCCTGTATGGCCTCTGGCTGCTGTTTCCTACTGTGTCTCAGTGACTTGGATACATCACCTCCCTGCCCTGTGTGAACTACCTTCCTCTCCTGGGACACTGAGAACCCCGAGCCAACAGCCAGTTGCATCTCAGCACTGAGCCAGATGCTTCGTTGAGCTCTGTTACTAGCTTTCTGTCTTTATGCAGCACCTTATTCCAGCAGATGCCAGTGATGCCTTCTTAGGGTGTAGTACAGCCCGGAAGAGTTCTGCAGTCACTCAGTGCTTGAGCTCCATCTTATTACTGCATCCTTTGTTTCCATGTGTGTATTACAGAAGGGGTGGTTTATGGAGGAGCCCGTATCCTGGAAGGATGGAGGACTACCGTCCTGAAGTAAATGTGTACTGAACCATTTCCTGCTCAGGCTTCCGCTCCCATCAAATGCCACAGTCAGCCTTATGGTTGCTTCTGGGACCTGTGAGGTTACCAGTGACAGGCATAGGATATCATGGGAAGAAGAGCCAATACACATGACACTGAGCATAGTGGGTACCTCAGTGACATCCAGGACCCATCCCAGCTAACACACACAGTGGGTCAGTTACTTACACTCAGAGACATGCAACAATGACTATAAAGCTTGATGATGTGTTAGCTATACAACAGAGTGTTTCAGACTTGTCTAAAGAAGGGATAAATGCATTTCATAATCTGGTGAGACAGATAAAGCAAGGGCTATGTACCCAGCTGGAGAACACAAAGAATGTTGAGAAAAGAGACTGGAGTGTCTTGAAGAGGTCCATTTGAAACAGGCTTCAGTGATTGGCTAGGAGTTCGAGAGGCAAATAATGCTGTTATGGACACAGGATGATGCTGATGGTAAGAAAGAGGACATATTTAAGCCAGGGAACAACTACATGAAGCCTCTGTACCTCCCGCAAACAGACTAGCCCACGAACTACTGTAAAACAAGAGAATTAAAGGACAGATTAAATGCATTGTATGCAAATACAGTCTAGGTTGTAAATTATAGTAAAACAAGAGTTGCAAGATAGCTTTAAGCCTATGGGAGTTTAATTCAAAGCTAAGGAATTTGGATTTCATTTTGCGCAGGAAGATTGCTTTTCAATTGTTTTCTAGGTGATAATAACTATATTCATCTTAAATTCCGTGAAGAGAACTTGAATGCCAAGAGAGTGAGAAGAAAATAGCACACAAACCCAAGGCACAAAAATAATTACAGCTAACATTTGATTAGGTGCTGTATTATAGGTGTGTGCCCTGGTCTAACACTGTGGGCTGCTATCTAAGGGAAGTCTTTGAACAGGAGACTATCATGGTCAAATGTGCATTCCAGGAAGATCCCATAGCAGCTACTGGGAGGAGGGCGGGTGGAAACTGTCCCCAAAAGGTCCTGCTGAGGTTGGGAAGCCCTCAGTAGCAGCTGAGTCATGGAGGAAGGTAAAAGGAACAGAAGGGTCACACATCATCAGAGACAGAACAGCTCCATGAGGACAAAGCAGCCCTCTTGCTAAGTTAAGCCTGAGGTCAACTGTGCAATCAATTATCTCTCAATAGCTGCTAAGATTCCCTTCTCCAGGCCCCAGGATCACTTCCTAATCATACATAGACACCCATGATCCTCCACCCTGAAAGTGTACTGCTCCTGGGGAAAGATGAGATTGTGGGATTCCACCCCCTGATGCCTTCTCCTCCCCCTAGAAGGCTGTCTCTTGCAGGCTGTTGATCTGAAAAGTCAGAGCCAATGTCTCCCTCATTTTAGCCAGGGGCAGACAGCCACTGCTCCCCTTTTTCCCACCCTCTCCTAACACCAGCATCTGCTGCCACCCAGCTGAGCCCGGAAAATGAAGGCTATCACGGAAGAGCCTGGGGCCAGTCTGAGGGATGAGATGTGCTGCTGTCGATTGAGGAAGATTGAGAGACCAGATAATTGAGGACCTTAGAACAAGACTCCAGACTGCCAGGATTGCCTCACAGCGTGGACCGTATTAAAAATCCCATCCTCCACTGCTTCCCCAGCTACCTCCACGGCCTGTTTCAAGTACTATTTTATAAGCAGTGTTTTCAGAGAGTTAACAAACCTGGAGGGGCCCTGAAAAAGAAAGAGACTTTGCTGAATAGCTTTTCGCCTACCAGAGGAAATGAGAGATGGTTTTCCCTGTAACCCAGTTCCCAAAGCCTATTATTACAGAGTATTGGGAAGATTTGCGTCCTGCCAGGCTGGGGTGGAGGACTTGCTTGCTGGAAAGGGAAGCTTAGGATGGACCGGGAGGTTGCTGAGGATAGGGAAACACTATCTCCCCTTTGTAACTCAAAGAGTCTCTCACCAACTCCCAGTTCTGCGCTGAGTTTTTCCTAAAAGCATGACCTGAGAACGAACACACTGTACCAGCGGTGACCAGGGCTTCAGGTGCTAGGACGTGTGTCTCGGTCCCAGACTCTTCTTACTTATTTGACCTATGGTCTCCGTGCTTTAAGAGAAAGAGTAAGACCCTCTCCAGGTGGCTGTCACAAATGGGAGTCAGACACCAGTGTAAAGTACCGAGTCTATGCAGGCTCACCACATCATCTCCTTCTTGCCCATTCTTGGTCCTTTTAGTAATCTTCAGGAGAAGGCCCACTAGTGGGAGATAACACATTTTTTTCCCTTCAGGTAAAATTTTTAGGGTAGTGAATTGTCAAAGGTGACAATTACCAAGTGAGTTCTTGGCAAAGCAGAAGCTGGGGAGCTGTTGACATCTCAAGCGGGGTGTTCTGTTAGTAAGAGGGCATGACGCCTCTCTCAGGATGCCCTAGATCTGGGGCAGGAGGTAGGGCTCTTTTCCTTTCCAGAGATGCATCTTCAGTCCATGAACAATGTCTCTATAAGGGCCCTGGGCAGTAGGAACATTCAAACCACTTATCTAGAGGAACTTGAGATTGTTCAAGAGAAAGGGATTGTGGGTTCTCTGGCAACTCCAAGGTGGGGTTAGACTCTTCCAAGGAGGATTGCATAGGACTCAAATACTAAGAGTCATCTCCAAGGACAGTGGTCTTGCTGCTGGGAGAGTTGTGAAGCTAGCACATAAGCTGGAGGTGATTGAACAGTTGAGGGCACTAAACAAAGCATAGTAGAACTGGGGACATAGCTAAGTCAGTACAATGCTTGCTCCACAAGCGTGAAGGCTTAAGTTGGATTCCTCCAGTCAATGTGAAGAAGCTAGACAGCGTTTCACATACATGCCATCACAACATTGTGACAGCAGAGAGAGACAAATCCCTGCAGCAAACTGGGAAGCCAGAGTCACCTACTTAGGGAGCATCTAGCCAGTGAGAGATCCTGTCTCAAAACAAAACAAAACGAAGTTGACAGTGCCTAGTGAAGAAACACATTCAATGTTGACTTCTGGCCACATGTACCTTCACATGGAGGCATACCCACAAAAACATGTACATGCACACAAATAATAAATCAATAGAGTTTTATTAATTATAATAAAACCCATAAAAGTTTCATTGGATATTAGGATAACTATCACAATATCAATCGACTCCTCAAGTCTCAGAGCCTTGAGAGGTCCCAAGACAGCAGTTGTCACAATTTCAAGTGGAAATTGACCTCCCATGCAAACCTGACAGAGGCTGTTAGGAAACAAGGTTCAGGCTCGTGCCCTCTGTAGCCCTATGGAGGGGATTTCTCAGCGAGGAAGCTCCCTTGAGACCAGCTAGCCTTCATTGTATTCTTTTCACGCATCTTAGACCCAGACAGTTCCCACAACCACAAGCAGGTGATAGATTATTATTGACAGCCTTCCTTTTACGATGATGGAGAAACTCTAGCTAAGAGGCAAAATGCTTACTCTTCTCCCTCCTTCATACTTGAAAAGGTTGGGAACTGGGCGGAAAGCTCTGTAGAGCACGAGGACCCGAGAAAGAAGCCTCCCCGGTCTGAAAGGGGCAGCTGCGAGTCATCTTTTTGTCTATAATAGAGATCTCTTTCTGGCACAATTTGAACAGCTAGAAGGCCAGGAAGTGTCTTCTAGAAATGGGGAGAATGGCACAGGTGGCCATGGAGACCCAGTGAGATAATACCGAAGGAAAGAATCCTAAAGTGCCTGCCGGTCTTTTCAATCACATTGGAGAGTTCTCAGAACTGCCAAGTGGCTTTAGTGGGATCAGGGTTATTTAGCTGAGTTGGAGATAGTGTGAGTCTATGTAAAGATGACATCAGGACTCCATCTGAAGGGATCTGAGATTGAAAGGCAGGGCAACAGCAGTGGAAAGGGGTCAAATTGTACCCAGGACTCTCCCCAGGTTCAGAGGATTCTATTCATTTTCAGGTCTGTTTTTAAGTAGATGGATTGGCTTGTGAGGTGGAACTTGTTCTCCAGGTTGGAAGGAGTAGAACATATGTTCTTTGAGAGGCAGGTGAACTGTTTCTTTGTGCTCCGGGTGGAGAGGGAACAGAGAGGGAAAACAAGAGTCAGCGGGGGAAAGAAATAGAAAACCAAGATGCACATGATGTAGCTAGGTAGACTCTTAGCATATTTACAACACTCACGCAAGTATTGGTCCAAACAGCACTGTCGGGGCTGGGCTTATGCTGGGCTTAGCATGGGGCAGCAATCAGACGTCGGGTGTGGGTATTGTCAAAGATTTAGGAATCCCAGAAGGGTGTCAGCTGTCAAGAGTCAACAGAGATAATGAGGATTCTGGGCTCCAACTGGCCTTTTTAGGGGAAGCATGTAGGTCTCTTAGATTCTAGATATATCATAAAGGCTGGCAAGAGAGGTCTATGATCATAGAACCGAAACACCTATTCACCTACTTGAAGGATGATCGCTGCTTGTGTCTAATGTGAGAAACCCATCCCTGGTTTACCAGGCCTCCCATTAGGGAGCAGACAAGTTCAATAACAAAGAGTAAAGGTCACATCCTGGTAACCAGAGGTTAAAGGGTACATCCTGGTGATACAACCCTTAGAGCATCACCCTCCCTCAGAGTTACAGAGACTGTGGGGAGAGAGGACCACAGAAAGAACAAGTTTCAGCCAGGTATGCTGCTGGCACAAGCCTGAGATTTCAACTACTCAAGAAACTAATCTTGGTGACATACTGATGTCAAGACCAGCCTGGGTGACTGTCTCAAAATAGAAACAAACAAACAAACAAACAAAAAGGCTAGTGATAAAGCCTGGAGGTAGAGTAGTTGCCTGATACCCACAGATCCTAGATTTTTTGATATTCAACACCATTAGGGTGGGGGTATCTTAAGCAAGTTTGACCATGAGCTAACGTTCTTCGGGAGGCCAAGGGCACTGCCAGCGTGCCCCGAAGCTGCCTCTCCCTCTTCACAGATCTGAATCTGACGGTCAGTTAGAAGATGGGAGGACTGGGATGATGTTGAACTAAATCTCTTTCCTGTCTTTTGACTGAGTGACACCTTGATGCCAACAGGTCTCTCGTTATGATATAAAGTTTAAACATGCTTAAGAATAGAAAAATAAGCAGAGCCCTCTTCTGGCAGCTTCAGAAAATTTCAGTTTTTGACGAAACAGCATGGACTAAACCCTGATAACCCAGAATTCCGAGGCCACAACAAACACAGACTTGGCAGAGCTAAGGCATGGGACTAGGGGGTTTTCGTTCCTGGCTTGGAGAAAAGGTCTTTGCTGCATCTGTGTTTGCATGGGGCAGGGCAGTAAACATTTTAGGTTGGTGGGGGATATAATTTTAGCTGCAAGTACCCAGCTCCACTAGTGAATGGGTAGGAACATTCTTCATTTTCTTTTTAATCAACATTAATGGCTGAACCAAGTGCTATACATTTTTGTCTCCTACTCTAGGACAAGATCCTTACTTTTGGGGAAGGGGATTGAGACAGAGTTTCTCTGTGTAGCTTTGGAGCCTGTCTTGGAACTTGCTCTGTAGATCAGGATGGCCTTGGACTCACAGAGATCTGCCTGTCTCTGCCTTCCTTACTCTTAAGGCATGTCCTTTTTGATGTTTTTAACAGCATGCCAGGTGTTAGCAAGGTCTGTAAATACTCTGGCTGCATGAGAACTCCAGTAACCTCTGTCTACCTCCCACCTTAAAGTTGTCCCGTCTGGTAAGCTGTGTGTACTCTTGTCCCATGAGAGCCACCCACCCATTCCTCCTACCACATGGACATTTGGAGACTTCTTCGTCATAACTCCCTCTTCCAAAATGGACTATCTCACATATACGATTTACTTTTGAAATTCCCCAAATCAGATTCCTGTTGCTTTGGGTCCATGGGAGAGTTGGGTTGTACTTGGTCTCTCTCTCTCCAGATTATGATTAGCAAATGGAGAACTACAACACAGGAGACCTTACTTCATGAAATGCTCTCTCTCTCTCTCTCTCTCTCTCTCTCTCTCTCTCTCTCTCTCTCTCTCTCTCCAGATCTTACTGATCTTATGTCAGCCACTTCCCTGCCATTTTCTTTGCTTATGCACCTGCAATGTTTTGACTTTTTTCTTTTCTGTAGTAAATGGCTAATGTCTTGCCAGTTTTTCTAGTATTTTGGCCAGAAGCAGGAATCTCCACATTTCCACCTGCCTTGAAAGTCTCTTCTGGCAGCCAGAACACTCTCCTTCTGATCATCTGGTCACAGCCACTGCCCTGCTAAAATGATTTAGTGGGCTCCCGCTGCTCTTAAGACAATACTTAAGAGGCATTATTTGGTTTTGTCCGTTAGTGAGTTCCTAATAGACAGAGGGGTGCCTGACCTCGGGTATGTATGGGAGAAATATTCCTAGGTAAAGAAATGAATGAGGAGTGGCAGTTTTGACAAAGTAAACAGCATCAGCAAAGGCAAGGTGTCATAAGGCAAACCAGGGAAGAGTGAATTATTCAAGACAATTTCACCTCAGGATGCTCACTACAAATGATTTAAAGGCTTCCCCGCTCAAAATACCACAATTGAAAATCATAGCACTAACTTACCTTGTTTTCCCCCTATTACCAAAGATCTTAGACCATTTGCTCACCACGAAGCTCTTAAGATGGAGCTGTCGGGGCAAGGTAGAGAAAGCTTTCCTGGACCTGGGTCAGCTGTGCCACAGACAGACAAATGGACATGTGTTCGGGGAGAAGAGTCATCAATTTGATAAAAATAACACCTTAGCCAGTTTGTCACAGAAGCCCTGCGAGAAGACAGATCAATAGCAGGCATGCCAGTCACGAGATGCTGACGGGATCCGAGAGAGGAACGTCACCTTGGAGACCATCTAGTTCCCAGCCGGCAGAGGAAATGACTAAGGAGACTGTTCCTCTGGAATCACAGAAGGACCCGAAGTGCTCATGAGTTGATTAAATAAACTTGCCAGGAAATTTCCAATAAAGAAAATTAGCATCTGTTGTATTTGAGTAAGAGAAAACAGGATTTTAGGGGGAAAAATCTATTGAAGACTTTGTGACGATCTGTTTCAAAAACGTTCAAGGGATTGGGGGTTGGCTCCATAAGTAAAGTGCACAGAAAAGCAGAAAAAAACAGTATATGTGAACATATACATGCACAACTTCCCCCCAGTGCCCCCCACAAGGTTCTGAGAAAAGAATGAATGTCATGAGGTTCTTCTACAAAGAACCAGATGAGGTAAGAGGGGAAAGTCACATGACCTTGACCTTCTGCACAGGTGTGTGCGCACCCCCCCAACACACACACACCATCCTCCCCCACCCTATAGTGTTCTGAGGAAAGAATGTCTCTTCTAGAAAGAACCAGATGAGGTAATAGTTCCCCTGCAAGTAGTTTCCTTTGTGCCCTGGCAAAGATGCTGAAGGCGAATGAAGCAATGGATGGAATGAGGAGTCTGGAAGAAGACGAAGCCACCCAATAAGCCGAGTTCTGTTATTCTCACCTTAGAACTGATGAAACCGAGGCTCCTAAGCTAAACAACTGTCCAGAGTCCCATGAGGAACACACAGCAAGAATTTCAGTGACACACACACAGTCCTTCCTAAACACCCCAGTGCATTCCTGGTATGGTGTTCTATACACATGAGGGGGAAATTTCTAAGAAAGTCTAAGAAATTTCTAAGAAGTCTGCAGGTCAGACCTGTAGGTTTCCTGAGTCATATGACATTCAACACTTTCCCACCAACTAACAGAAGGGTCATAGGATCCTTGAAATGGCAATGGTGGCCTTACCCATGGCTGTTAAGGGTTCTTTTATGTCTCCACCCATGAATACTATCATTTGAGTTCATGTATTTGCACAAAGATGTCATAGTCAATAGACCAGTTCTGTATTTACCCTGGCTTGCTAAACCTACATCCATCACATCCATTCATCTGTGCCCGGCTTTTCCACTTAAGTTTTAAAGCTCAGTTAAAGAGGGACTTTGCTCTGACACAGAATTTCTAGCTTTAGAACATGCTTCCTAAGCTGCGCTCCTTTCTGTAACAATGCACCGTTTATAAAATCTGCTCTCACCTGTGGCAAGGCAAGACTACTCCTCATTCACTGAGGATCCTCAACAAGATGAAGAATTTGCTGCGAGGGTCAGTTGCAGCAATGGAAGAGTAACAGGAACAGAACGCAGAAGTCTAGGGACTCTCACTGCCTGCATCGTCTGGCCTGCTGCGGTCTGCAGGCCCTCGTGCCTTCGCTTATTGTACATGCTGATGTAGTTATTTGGGAAGACACGGGGGACTTGGGTTGAGATGCACACCACTGTGAGTCTGAATGTCTGTGCAGAGAAGAAAGCAGACAGGAACCTGGAGAAAACATGTGCAAATGTAGCCGAGAACAGAAAGCCCAGTGGGGACGTCTGGTTTCCTAGCAATCAATGACCAATGTCCCTTTGGAGCTCTTCCCAGAAGTACAAAACATTTTAAAAATAGCTGCATGCCTTGGTTCGGTTATTGACATTGCTCTACCCAGGGCTGTGTGAATAAGTATACCTCTGGTGAGATCTTAAAATATTAGATGAAGTTTGGAGAGTCACCATCCTGGGACTCATCTTGGGAATTTGCTCTTTACTCTCTAACCCATCACAGTCTCTTTGATTGTTATTGTTGGTTAGTTTGGTTGTCTTTTTATTTTTTTATTATTTGTTTTAGAGTTTAACTGTAGGTTAGTGCAAGTCTTAATCCTGTCACAGAAGTATCTTTCTTCAGGAGATCACAGTTAACACGAAGACTCACAATGGTCACAGTATGGAGAAAAAGACACTGTATGCTCAGCCCCAAATACATGAAATGTCCTCCCAAAAGACTCAGATGCCATCCCAGAGGAAAAGACAGGAAGATTGTAAGAGCCCAATGTTGCCCTTTCCTGGTCTCTGGGTTTTATCTCAGGGTAGTGACTCGGTGGACATTATCATCCTCAAGACAGGCAGAATCCTCCTCCAAAAGCCTTCAAAGTTTCTCTAAGAAACTTCCTCTAATCTAGTTGGACCAGACACCCTTCCCATCCATCCTTTGTGCTCCCAGCCTTGACCTGCTCTTTTTGTGTTGTGGGTATGGGGGGCAGGCAGGATCTCGTACAATCCAGGGTGGCTTTTAACTCTCTGTGCAGCTTCAGTTGACCTTAGACTTCTGATCTTCTTGCCTCAGTATCCCAACAGGATGGGATTTCAGGCATGCACCTCTGTGACCACTTTATATAGTCCTGGGGATGGAGCCCAAGGCTTCATGGATGCCAGGCAAGCACTCTACTGACTGAGCTGTATCTCAGCTCTTCTAGGAGCCTTTGCTTTTTGTCCACATTCATAATTTTGAGGGTTCATATTCTACCCTTCCTACAGATCTGGGACTCCTGAGTTTTATCTGGTTTATCTATGATACTTTCTGGTGCCTGACATAGACCTAGACAGCGCTGGAAGCTAAGTCAAGCTTGTTAAATGACTGAACAAGTACAAGAACAGCAGAGATTCTCTGTTCCCTCCAGGCCCCTGTATATAGGGCTGCTGGGGATCATTGCTACATTCTTGTAGGACATAAAACTCCTGTACTGGAGGACCACCCCCAGGAGAGGCAAGCCACACTCTGTGTCTGAGGGCATCTTGTCTGAGAGGGAGGTCACTCCTGGCACCAACACCTGCGCAAGAACAGCTTCTCAGACTGACGGGGCATCTTTGTGACTTGAGGGATGCTCATGGGGTTGGGGACTCTTGGAGCTTTAGTCTCTAGGGTCTTGAATTTTACCAGGTAGCAACTACTACAAGTGGAGCAGAAATCAGGAGGGATAAAGAACTAAATGGGGGCTTATTTTATAGCCTGTAGATTTTCCACCAAGGTCAGGGGACAAGCCAATTTTGGGCACCATCTTTGTTCATTCTCTGTGAGGCCGTTCTACAGAGCCAACTCCCATGCAGCAGCCAGTGCCAGGCACTTCACAAAGAAATCACAGGATGCACTGGTCTGGGTTAGGGGGTCCAGGAAGAGCTTTTACAGCAAGGTTGCCTGCAGGATTGGTACTTCTAGATCCAGACAGAACAACCATTGCCAAGACAGCTGATGTTTTAACGTGGCATGCTTCCCTCCAAAGGTTGACTGTTAAGAAAATAAGATTTCTCTGCTTCCCAGAATCAAACCTTCTGAGAAGTTGACTGTGAGCGGTGCTTCGGTTAACACGGGTGAAGAGAGGAAATGACATTTCATCAGCTTGTGTCCTGAACCAGCACTTAACGTATCTGTTGACTGCAACCCGTCCAGGAGCCCGCTGATGTAGACAGGCTTCTCCCTTGTGCCGGTGAGTGAGACCACAGTTTAGAGGCTGGGTTTGTATATGTTAGCTTCTTTTCCGCTGCTGTGATTAGATACATAACCTAAAGTGCCTTGGGGAAGAGTTTATTTGGGCTTATGGTTCCAGAGGGAGAAGGGTCCAGCACAGCAGGAGACTTGGCCGCAGGAGGAGGGAGATCACATCTCAGCCACATGCAGGATGCAGAGGGAGTGAACGGAAAGTAGGAGGGCAGCTACTTTATATAACCACAGAGTCTCCCTCCAGCAACATCCTCCTGCAAGCGTGTTCTACCCAGACCTCAAACAGTCATCAGCTGGGGAGCAACTGTTCAAAGACCTGAGCCTATGGGGACATTTATCAGCCAAACCACCACAGGGAACAAACTGGAAACATTTCAGAGATGCTCTCCCAGCCCCACCACTTTGAATATGGAGAAATTGAGGACCAGGGTTATGACAGAGAAAGGCCCTAGTTTATCACTATCTTTATTTGCTTTCTATTGCTGTGGTAAAGACCGTGAACAAAGTCAAACTGAGGAGGTCTAGACTTTCCAATCACTGTCTATCACTGGGAAGAGCCGAGACAGGGACTCAAGCAGAGCAAGGCCCCTGGGGGCAGAAACTGATGCAGAGGGCTTGGGAAAGTGCTGTTTGCTGATTTGTTCAGCCTGCTTTCTTCTAGCAGCTAAGACTGCCAGCCTAGGAACCACACTGCCCCTAGTGGGCTGGGCCCTCCTCTACAAATTAGCAAGCAAGAAAATGCCCCCCCAGACTTGCCTACAGTCAATTCAGTGGAGGCATTTTGCCAATTGAGGTTCCCCTTACCGTTTACTGTACCTGTCCAGGATACCCATACTCTATATTTAATAGGAAGCTGAGTTTGGCCTGTCCATAGCCCCTGCCTCTTTTGAAGCTTATACGGGGACTTTCCCACAGCCTCTGCTGGTAACACTAGGAGCCGGGGATAGGAAGAGCTAGACTGGTTGGTAACACAGGGACTGGCTGATTGGATGGAGGCCGGGTAAAGGACGTAGGCAGGGCACAGGGGCTCAGGCTCCTGATCCCTGGACAATGGTCTTAGCTCTTGGATGCTCTGACCAGCAGGCACCCAGAGCTTCGTTCTGTTGTCACCATTTGGAGAGCCAAGTCTCACAAGCGAGAGTTGGTGGGGAGCCCCAACGCTGGCACTGTAATTTCCTCCGAGAGATTAGCAGATAAAGTCTCAGCTGACGATATGCGCCTGATGCTGGAACCTCTCAATCCCTGCAGCAGGTCAAGACTTACCTGGGAGAAGGCTGCACCAGCCTCTTTCTGAAGCCAGCTGGGCAGATGTGCCTCTCTGCCACACTGAGCTGAGCAGAATCTAATGGAATCTGAGCCAGCCAGGCAGCTGCTACATCCCTGTCTGTCTTTTTCTCTCATTTGATAGCCTGCACTCCTGTCTCCGAGTCAGCTATCCAATTAAGCAAGATTTCGAAAGAAAGCTTCAGAACTGAAAAAACAAATGTCCAAGTTAGGGAGGCCTGCCCTGTCTCACTAATCCACCTGGCAGTGCACCGTGAGGCAGCTGGATATCCCAGCTGCTCTAGGTGAGGAATTCAGGGTGCAGAGTCTCAATCCTAGAGATTAGGATATTGGGTAGCAGCGTAGCACAGACCCCAAAATCACTACAGAGCCGCACAAAGTATAAAACTTTGGCTTTTGCCTCCTGAGCTAATTAACTGTATTGTGTGGTCTTTGGCAAATAGGAATATCCAAGAGTTGCTAAGGACATGTATGCCCACGGGGACGGTGCCAAAGGGCAATGACTGTCATTTGCATTTCGAGATGCAATCAAGCCATCCTGAGCTTTTAGCCTGATTGTGTGCCGGAACCTCTCTCTAGATTAATATTAATATCCCCACTTCTCTGGAGGAGCCAGCATGCTTCTTGAGCTGAGACTCTCTTCCTCTCAAATTTCTTTGTTTATGTTTTGAGACAACAAGGGACAGCAGAGATTCAAAGTCCTGTTATGCAGAAGCAACTCAAGATTTTGAGAAGACCTAACAGCTACCTGTGGCTGAACTGAGACTTAGAAACAGAAATTTTGCCTCAGTCCGCACACACTTTTTCTGGTCCTCTTGTACTGCATCTTTCTTTGTGTCTTGATCTGCGCTATTTTCTGAAATGGTCCTCAGGATGCAATGGACACTATGGGTCTGTCTTTCCAGCATCACAATCCTTATTTTTCTCTCCAGGTAAATGTGAATCTGTATGGTACACCTATAATCCCATCACTCAGGAAGCTGAGGCAGAAAGAGCAAAAACAGAGGGAAGTCTAGTGTACACAGCTAGTTCAAGGTCGATTTGAGCCACATAGTGAGATCCTGTCTCAAAATGCCAAAGGCTGGGGAAGTAGTGGGGTTGTAGAGTTCTTGGTTTGTGTGCACAAGGCCTTATGTTTGATATCCAGCACCACAGGAAACAAAGAGAGAAGCCAGAGCCGATGAGAGATCCAGATTCTACTTTAGGGAGAGAGAACCCTCAACTCTAGATGAGTCTAAGGTTTATCCCATCTCCTCAACAGTGGGAAGATCCATGTGACCCAAGGAGAGGGGAGCTTGGAAGCTTCTAGGAAACATCTTTCTTCAGAGAGATTTTCAAGAGGAGAGCTCTTCTTCCTTCCCTGGATGTCTGCCTGTCTCTGTATGATGCATAGGACTGATGCATATACCTTGGTACCAGCATGGATGGAACTAGCACTGATGGTTCTTGTGTCCTGAGAGAGAAAGAAAGCCTGGGCCAGGAAGGACTATGACTTCTGACTATCACTCCATGGGCCAACTTCACCCTGGACTTATGGAGTGTGAACATAGGCATGGTGAGAGAGACTTGGGATGGGGCTTTTTCCTCTGTGGCTTGGAGTATCCAAGGCCATCAGGATTATGCTCTGGGTACATGGAGACCTTCCTTCCTCAGAATTCAGCATCTTGTGCCTTGTCTGTCATCAGCCCTCCTGCCTATCATCAGGAGGATTGTACAAAAAGAGGGGGTTGGTGTGGAGAATCTGTGGGGGCTTTGCCCCACCTAGAGCAAATGCTTGGAAGAAAGGAGACAACTGGCTTCTTTGTTTTACATTTTAGGGTTCTTGAGGAGGTCATATAGATAGTCTGGGTTTACTGGCCCTAGACATAGATGATTCTTCTGTCTCTGTTATGCTTAGAATATGAATGTCTCTCAAGGGCTCATACATTGGAATATTTGTTTCCCCGCTGATGGTACTATCTCAGAATACTATAAAACCTTTATGAGGTAGGGCCTGGTTGTTGATAGGCAACCCACCTCTGGTCTGGTCTAGGACTCTCTGCTTCCTAATCCTGCCAACAGGTATGCAAAACACAAACTCCGGTTGCCACAGACTGGACTACCATAATGGACCATATACCCTCAAATTGAGAGCTAAAATAAGCCCCTCCCACTTAAGTTATCTCTGCCAGATACCTGGTCATAGCAATGTCAAAAGGTTCACTACCACAGCCTCCTTTAAAGGAACCACCCTGCCCATAGTCCATGCTGGAAGCTTCTTTCTTATTAGTCTGCTGCTGACTGAACCAGGCAAAAACAGAGCCCCAGAGAGAGACATCTGTGTGGCCAGGTATCTGTAAGGTATGGCTATTCTTGACAGGTAAAAGATGAATCAGAAAAAAACAAAAACAAACAAACAAACAAACAAACAAACAACAACAAAACCCTTTCCCCCTGATGAATCTGCACTAAGGATGCAGAACAGTTATTGTCAGCCAGCTGAGAGGTAGACACAAACAGACCCAGAATGGATGCAGCAGGCTCATCAGGCTGGGCCATGGGCTACCTTATAGCTGAGAAGGAAATATTTGTGAACCTTCCAGAGCCACCCTAAAACTTTCATCCTCAGCTCAGTGACCTCTGCCACCAGGATCCCATTTGTCACTCCAATAGGAAATGACTTCTCCTTGCAGCTGGATACTCAGCCCCTTGTGATCTGCCTGCCCCTGCTCCCGCTGCCTTCCTCTGACTGCTCACCTCCCACCCCCTAACATACCACCTTCCTTCATTTCTCTCCATCATGGGTTACATTACACTTTCTGCTTGGGATGTCCTACATCTTCATCTACTCAGCGAGCTCACATCTGCCTCCCAGCAGGACCCCAGCAGCTCCGCGATTCTTTCAGGTGGGTACACTTATCCTTTTTCTCGTGTTTCTGTATTAATTTTAAAATTGGACTTCTGCCTACCATATTACTAAAAAACCATTCAGGAGAAGGATAAAAAGGTTGTGGTGGCAGTGGTGGTTGACTCAGTGTCATCCAGGAAGGTGTCTCTCCGCAGAGATATTAATGTGCTGGTGAGTGTCTTGGTAAAATCTGGGAGGAAAGTATGTCTGCTGGAACAGTGAAGTCAGAGCCCCGCAGTGGGAGCAAGTGTGGTGGGGAAGAAAGGACTTGAGGCTACGGTGCAGTGATGTGACCCTAGGGGTGGTCAGACAATGGCTATAGCAATAGCAAGGGGTGAGATGAGATGGAGTCCAAAAGGCTTGGTGAGCTGCTACAAAGAATTTGGGTTTGTTCTCAGAACAAAAGAAAGCAGGATGGGGACATCTTCAAAAATGTCAGCTGGCTGTTGTGCATGGGAAGGCAAGAGTGCAAAGAACATTCTAATCCGAGGAGTCTCTGCTAAGGGATGGGGTACAGCAGCATTGGGCATCGCTAGTGCCAGTTGAACTTGTTGACAGGATAGCCATGAGGATGAGGAAAGGAGTTGACACTGGGATCCTGAGCAGTTTGGCAGCTGGGGGCACCATTTACTAAGAGAGAGGCAAGTAGAGGAGTGGGTGTCCTTGGGGATAGCATACGTCAATCATACGGCAAGTCTGCCACAAGATCTCAGTCTCCTTGAGAAGAAGGTCTGGTGCATTATTATTATTTTTTTTGTGCCTGTCTCCTTTCTATTTACCAAGAGACCACAAATAGAAGATACAAAGTTTACCAGTGATTAATGTTTTGAAGTTGATTACTCCCAAAATGAATAATAATGTAAATGAAGTCAGGGATCGTGATGCCTCCAGAAGTTCCTTTATTGTACAGGATTGTTTTGACTATCAGGGTTTTTTGCTTTTCCATATGAAGTTGAGTACTGTTCTTTCCAGATTAGTGAAGAATTTTGCTGGGATTTTGATGGGCATTGCATTGAATCTGTAGATTATTTTTGGTAAGATTGCCATTTTTACTATGTTAATTTGCCTACTCAAGAGCATGGGAGATCTTTCCACTTTCTGGTGTCTTCTTAAATTTCTTTCTTCAAATATTGAAAGTTCTTGTCATGCAAGTCTTCCACTTGTTTGACTATAGTTACTCTGAGATATTTTATGCTATTTGTGGCTATTATGAAGGGTGTTTTTTCTCTGATTTCTTTCCCAGCCCTTTTATCATCTGTGTACAGGAGGGCTATTGATTTTTTTAAGTTAATCTTGTATCCTGCTATATTACTGAAAGGTATTGGCATAAGAACAGACAGGAGGACCAATGGAACTGAATCGAGGACCCGCATATTAATCCACACACCTTCGAACACCTGATTTTTGACAAAGAAGCAAAAAATATAAATGGAAAAAAGAAAGCATATTTAACAAATGGTGCTGGCATAACTGGATATCAACATGTAGAAGAATGAAAATAGACCCATATCTATCACCATGCACAAAACTCAAGTCCAAATGGATCAAAGACTTCACATAAAGCCAGCCACACTGAACCTTATAGAAGAGAAAGTGGGAAGTACATTTGAACGCATTGGCACAGGAGACCACTTCCTAAGTATAACCCCAGCAGCACAGACACTGAGAGAAACAATTAATAAATGGGATCTACTGAAACTGAAAAGCTTCTGTAGAGCAAAGGACACGGTCACAAGACAAAACGACAGCCTACAGGATGGGAAAAGATCTTCAATAACCCCACATCAGACAGAGGTCTGATCTCCAAAATATACAAAGAACTCAAGAAATTAGACACCTAAAGATCACATAATCCAATAAAAAAAATGGAGTACAGACCTAAACAGAGAACTCTCAACAGAGGAATCTAAACTGGCTGAAAGACACTTAAGGAAATGTTCAACATCCTTAGTCATCAGAGAAATGCAAATCAAAACAACTCTGAGATTCCATCTTACACCTGTAAGAATGGCCAAGATCAAAAACACTGATGACAATTTATGCTGGAGAGGTTGTGGGGAAAAGGGAACACTTCTGCATTACTGGTGGGAATGTAAGCTGGTACAGCCCCTTCGTCAGTGTAGCAATTTCTCAGAAAAATAGGAAACAACCTTCCTCAAGACCCAATAATACCACTTTTGGGTATATATCCAAAGGATGCTCAATTGTGCCACAAGGACACAAGCTCAACTATGTTCATAGCAGCTTTGTTTGTCATAGCCAGAACCTGGAAACAACTTAAATGCCCCTTGATTGGAGAATGGATAAAAAAAAAATATATGGTACATTTACACAATGGAGTACTACACAGCAGAAAAAAATAACGACAGCTTGAATTTTGCAGGAAAATGGATGGAACTAGAAAACATCATTTTGAGTGAGATAACCCAGACACAGAAAGACAATTATCACATGTACTCACTCATAGGTGGTTTTTAAACATAAAGCAAAGAAAACCAGCCTACAAACCACAATCCCAGAGAACTTAGACAACTAAGAGAGACTCACATAGATATAATCTACATGGGAAGTAGAAAAAGACAAGATCTCCTGAGTAAATTGGGAGCATGGGGACCTTGGGGGAGGGTTGAAGGGGAGGGGAGAGGTAAGGAGGGGAGCAGAGAAAAATGTAGAACTCAATAAAAATCAATAAAAAATAATGTAAATGAAACCTGGACATCAATCCTTTTGATGCTCTCTTAATTCAAGCCAGGCCTTTCTGCTTTCATTTTTGATGACTCTTAAAGTGGTTATGCCCATTGCCCGTTAGTCACAGGTCAATTTGCCCTCCCTGTTGCTCATTTCTTCTATCATCCCTTTCACTATTAAACCCAGATGGGTACCCTGGGCTGAGCAGTCATTGTGGGAGGCGTTCCATTCACATGCCTTAGTCTAGGGTGATGCTATAGTCTGATCCCACAGGGTTGTACCAAATAGGCTAATCAATCACCACTCAGCTACCAAGTCCCCTTGATCATAAACCCTCACCTTTGTCTTGTACTTGTAGCTTACAAAGCACTTTTTTTTGATGATCTCATACTGGACTTGCCCAGCCAGTCTGTGAATTGATGTGGCAGGTCTCTGGATAGTAAATGCCATTCTCAACTTCCATAACTTGCAATCAAGGGTCTTAATTAAGACTCCTCCTTCACTTAAAGTGGCCTTGTTGCTCCTAGTCTTGGAAAACTCCAACTGAATCTTCCAGGATCATCTTTTATGAAATCAGACTATCCCTGACCCTTAGGCAGAGTTAATCACTCATTTTTCTGCCCCTGTGTTTTAAGGCTGGGTGGATGTGCTGCCTTCCAAGGCAATAGAAAATCATAAAATATATGTCGCACATGTAAGCATCTGCCTGCATGATAGATAATATTTTTATTGAAGGGAATCTCAGAATCTCAGTACCTGATTGATTTATTCCCATATACACAGTTAACAATCAATGATTGAAGGGCCATATGGCTTTTTTTTTTTTTTTAGCTTGAGGTCATATGGTGGGGAACTGCATATTTTGCTAAGGAATATGGATCTCAGCCTGTAGGCATAAATGAGCCAATAGGAATTTGATTTATAGCATAAAAGGCAGATGGCAGGCTCATTTCATAAAATTTATTTCCCTGAAAACTGATGGGGTTTGATTTATGTCTTCCCTTGAAGGTCACGATGTGGACTATTCAACTCACCCAGTCTTTTTAACAAGAACTTCCATAGACTGGGATAGGGTACTGGGGAGGTGGTCAGTTACATACAGCAGGGGACTGTGGGAAATTTCAGTTCAGTTCAACAAACTTTCATTGTGTATCTACTGTGAGCCTGGCTCAGTGTGTGACAATAAGTGAAAATAGTTGACAAAGTCCTCTTTGAAAAACCTGGAGATGGGCCTGTGAGGTGTGTGGGAGCAAGATGTGTCTTGCAGCTTTCATCATGTGGTACTATGGTTGGCTTCCAGTAATGTGTAAATGTTTGTGATTTCCTGGAAGAGTTGCATCCTGGGCTGTGATCAAGAGCCTGCTTCACTTTCACGGTGGAGTCTCTGTACCATTTCATAAGCATTCAGATAAGCTTGAAATCCTGGGCTAATGGGCTGAGCCCACAGAGGGTGGGTCAAGAGGGGCAGCAGCAATGATGGATGGAACTGTCAGAGATGCTCACCAGCAGATTTAATGGACATCCCGAGTGCTTCTTTCTGTCATGTATTCATCCATCCATGTGTCTGTCTTTGGATGCATCCATTCATCCATTTGTTCATTCACTCACTTTATCTTTAAAGCACACATCTGTGTGTCTTCATTACTACATATGTATCCATCCATCCATCTGTTCATCCATCCATCTGTTCATCCATCCATCCGTTCATCCATCCATCCGTTCATCCATCCATCCGTTCATCCATCCATCCGTTCATCCATCCGTTCATCCATTCATCCATCCATCCTTCATCCATGGGTACATAATTCATTCTTCCATATCTATATTTAATTTTAAGTTTTCTTGTATGGGTGTGGGTACGCATGCATGACTGGAGGTCAGTACCAGATGTCTACCTTCATGCTTGTCTTCCTTATATTTTAAGACATGGGTTCTCTCTAAACCTGGAGCTCACAGATTAACTAAATGGCTGACTAGTGAGTCCCTGGTATCTTCCCATCCCTGTCTCCCAACATGGCATTTTTTATATATTTTCTGGGATTTGAACTCAGTTGCTCCTGCTTGTACAACAAACACTTAACCCACTGAGCCTTCTTCTTGGCCCTTATCTCTCCATTTAAATCACGTATCATTTTCTCATTCAAAATCCCTGAGTGACTCTTGAGTGCCATGAGCTAACAGCAAATTTGCTTCTCTTAAACTTCAACATTAATTTTTCTTCTTCTTCTTCTTCTTCTTCTTCTTCTTCTTCTTCTTCTTCTTCTTCTTCTTCTTCTTCTTCTTCTTCTTCTTCTTCTTTTTTTTTTTTTTGAGACAAGGTTTCTCTGTAGCTTTGGAGCCTGCCCTGGAACTAGCTCTGGTAGACCAGGCTGGCCTTGAACTCACAGAGATCCACCTGCCTCTGCCTCCCGAGTGCTGGGGATTAAAGGCATGTAGCAAGATTAACTTTATTTCTGAGCCAACTATATGAACACCGCCTTAGCCAAATGGATGTTCCATACCTCCATGGAGAGTTAGATTTTGCCTTTCTCTTCCCTTTTCTTCCATTCTTAAGCATTTTCCCCGTCATTCATGTCTATTTCTTGCCTGGCACAGTCTAACTTTTCATTCACTGTGGCCCGTGAGCCCTCATGTGACTTTCTCTTTTATTCCTGCCCTAGTTACTTAGTCTGTTCATGGATGATTTATCCTTTCTGTGAATTCTGAACTTCTCCTGTCCTATTACCCCAGACGTATACACCCATGTGTTGAGTTTTCCATCAATAAATTCTTCTGTTCATGAGCATTTTTTCATTATCTTCAGTCTCGCTGAACTGTCTTCCTTTGACTCTGTCTTACTTAGCCTAAAAGTCGTCCAGGGTGAGAGAGGAGTCAGGAGAGAGTCCCGGCCCTACAAGTTTGTGCTTGCTGCTCCGCGTGAGTCCCGACACTTGTGGGGCTCTGAGCTCCCTCTACAGACCGCCCAGGACATGCAGGCAGGGTGTAGGTGGCCTCCTAGAAGTCACACTGATTTTGATCTTCTCTTGGCAATTCTGATGGGTGCTTTCTGTAAACTGACTGCTCTCATTTAAGCAGGCTGCTCCTTTGTCTGTCAGAATACTTGCCAGATGTCTGAGCTACCTGTTGTCACCCTGTCAAAGATCATTATGTCTTACAGTTTCATGAGCTAACCTCAGGATCTATTGCTAGTTTCTAGGCCCATTCAAGTGACTGCCATCAGAGGTGAGGGGTCCTAAGTGACTTCACTCAGATGCCTGTGGCCTTACCTAGGGTGATCAGGATGGACTGGCTTCCCTCTATATATGACCTCTGGACCTCAAGGAAGTCAGGCTAAGCATCTTCAGGGTGTGGCCATCTCAGGGTCCTTGGAGTGTGAATATAGAGGTGCCAGAGGTCTCGCAGAACTTCAGCCAAGGAATGCAGACCATATTTGTTCCACCAGGTCCATGCAAGCCCCAAGGTCAGTCTGGGTTCAAAGGATGGAGAAGATGAAACGAGGAACTACTGGGGTCAAAATTTCAGTCTAACCACCTCTCTACTTTATTCCCACCACCAGACTGATCTTCCCTGAGGATTTCACCCACAAGCTTAACTTCATATTTTAAAGACAATACTAGGCACCCTAGGCTCAAACCTCAAGGCTATATCCTATATGCCCCACAGACTGTGAACATATTCTGTGAGGGCAACAGCTGAGTCAGGTCCCCGGTCTTGCCTCAGACTCCTACTGCATACTGGTGATTATATCTAGAACCTGCCTCCGGTGACTTATTCTATTTCCCTGCCCATTGGGTGTCTTCCACCATCACCGTGTTCCACAAGGGGACCTTGTATTATCCACTAGCAAACCATCAACACCAAGAGGCACATAGGTGGCATTCAGAAAAGGCTTTGGATGAATAAAATCTTCCCAAAGACTATGATCAGGCCTCAAGTCTCTTTCCAGTCTCCTTCTGAGAGATGGGGCTCATAGCACCCTTTTTCTGAGGCTAACCCATACATCTACCACACAGTGTGAAAAGCAGGAAGGTGGCAGAGGACCTCTTCATGCCCATTTGATTATCGCTTCCACGATTGTTTCTTATGTGTCCTGAGAGGGTTCTCATCCCCAGGAATGTATAATTTCTTTGACAAGAGAAAGTTTGAACATCTGGAAAGACATCTTGAAATCTGGAAAGAGAAGAGGGCATTGTCTAATTCAATCAAATCCCTTAGAATACATTCACTCAAGTCATTTCTATGTTTGCTGGATGGACATTTTAGAAAAGGGTAAGATTTGCATCCTCATGGTGAGCTTTCGTTGAGAGATTTCCAGGACCTTCCTGCTTTTGTTCAGATGGACAGAGGTGGCGCCTCTGGTTACAGGAGGCACTGGGGTCTTGCTTTTGGTTATGGGAGGCACTGGGGTAGTGTTTCTGATTATGTGAGGCATTGGAGTGGTGCTTCTGGTTACAAGAGGCACTGGGGCGGTGTTTCTGGTTATGGGAGTGTTTCTGGTTACAGGAGTGTGCTAGAGGTTTCTGATCTTCTTCTGGCAGGGAGGAGCCTTGCCCAGTTCCTTCTCTGAGTCCAGGTGGTCAATGCTGCATGCCATCCCAGCCTTCTGGCCACACTGAACAAGGTGTTCAGCCCATGGCTAAGACTAGCACCATAAATATGAGCAGCTCTAGGCTGGAGGCCCCTCACCACTTCTTCTTAACTCAGCCTCCTCACCAGGAGCTTGTATGGGACCACTTGTGTCTCTTGGCTGGATGCCTATAAGGCTTCCGGGAAGACCTACACAATCAACCTAATAGACAGAGCCGAGGTTTATGAACAAACATATATCCACCCAGGAGCAGAGGCCTCTGAGGAGCCTGCTTACACATTCCAGGCCCGCTGCCAGGACCCCAGAAAATTAACAGCGAAATCCGCAGCAATAACCTGAGCAGTGTTTACCATTCCAGACCATATTAGGGCAGCAACTGATCTGACTCAGTGGGGGAATGTTAGGCACACCCAGCCACACCCATAGTTTCCACCCTGAGAGAAGTAGGTGAGTGTTCTTAACACATCCCCACATCTGGTTTTAATGAAATGGGTTCCTGAGTTGAGGTTTATGAACTTCTGCCTCCAGATCCACATGATGACCCCATCTCTGAGCTGCACTCAGAACCTGAAAATTTTCTATAGCACCAACCTAAAGTCAGCTCCTGAACTCAACCACACCCAAAAGCTGAGCCAGGGTGAGGGAACAGAAAGTGCACCAACCTGGGCAGGCACTGTCCATGGTGCCAGCCCTGGGTCTTTTCCATATCTGTGTCTGGTCTGGTGGGAAGTACACAGCTGCTATCTTTGGAAAATTCATGCATCCTGCCCTTCTCTGCCTTCAGCTACTCACACTGCCTGCGCCTCCTGATGAGTCCAGTCCACTTGGCACCTCCAGGCTGTTCAAAATCATGTGCCTATCAGATACAGAAGATGGCTAGGGACTGGCCCTGGTCTGTATAAGTGTACATGCTACCTGCAGGATTTATTATAACTTCCACTTGAACATCAAAGTTTTGCAGTGTATTGTTGACACTTGATGCTTATGTAATTGTTGAGCCCTCTGCTCCCCTTTGGGTGGATTTTTAGGTTGTTTCTAAGCATCCCTACAAGAAACCAGCCTTTGATATGTTTGTGTCTCTCTCCGCAGCCAAAGAGGCAAAAATTCCAGGTAAAAATTGCTTCTTTTGGCTATCTGCAGCTTTGGTTGAATGGACTATCACCAAATTGATATTCCAAGGGACTGTATCTGTTATCAAAAGTTTCCACTGTCTTACCACCCAATCGGTACAGCACATTCAGACTTAGAAATCCTTGTCCGTTTGATGGTGGGAAACAATGCTTTATCTTGCTTCAATTTGCATAACTTCTGATGGCCAGAGAGATGGGGCATCATATTTCATCTTCATGGATGGTTTCTGCTTTTACTTCCTTATCTCATCTTTCTCCATCTTTTGTCCACTCTTCTATTGAATTATTGATCTCTTTCTCATTGATTTATAGCCGCCAGGCTTCTAAAGTGAAGCACTATTGATACTTTGAACTGGAGAACTCATGGGGGTGGGCATTGTCCCATGACTGCAGAATCTCTTTCTACTCCCAAGATGCCTACAGCAAATCCTCCACCCCCTGGGTGTGCCAAGGCAGAAATACATTTCCAGGAACTGCTAAATGGCCCCTGGGACTGAAGTCACCCATTCACTGTCCTACTGAGTTGTGATTCCTCTCTCCCACCCCCATCAGAATCTTGCTATGTAGATTGCATACGCATGACCCTCCTGCCTCAGCCTCCCAAATGCTGGAATTGCAGCTGTGTTCTTCCATGCTGGCCATGTCTCTAAGCAGCTTTATAAAGATGTTCCTGGGGGATCAATAGCTGTGTTCTCCTGTGTCTCAGTAGTTTTACTTGGGTAGAGGAAGAAGATAGTTTGTTATGTCTACAGTGACACTACAGTTGCGCTCCCTGTCCTTGCTCCAGGTCACTGGACAGATGGGGAGAGCTGCTGGTCATTCATCCAAGGGCATTCAGAAATAGGCAGTAGATGCATGTGGTCTGCCTGGCTGCCTCAGTAAAGTAGAAAGAATGCAGCACCAGGGCTCAGGTCTGACCACAGCTCTCTCCCTATCTGGATATATGACAAAGCCTTGTTCTTCAAGCATTCTGCTTCTCAGATGGTGGCAAAGAGGCTGGACACACTGCTTCATGTTTTCTAGTCAATTCTACCAGCAGAGTCAAGTGTTGGGTTTGGCCACTACCAAGTAAGTACTTGATCTCTGGCTGTCTCTCTCTCCTGCCTTGTTTTTCATGAGTCCTGTTTTGTTCCAGGTTCAAGGGTCATAGTGCTCCCCAAAGGAGAGGCAGAAGCTTTTCTATATCAGAGATAGTGTGGCCCATTCTGGTGGGTATCTGAAGGAGAGAGACGACTGGGAAGGAGGCCCAGGAGCAATATGGGTCACCATAAACTGGATTCAAGAGTGAGCATCCCACCTAGGGGCTCATGAAAGGTTTAATTAAGATAAAATCCATGGAAAGTATTTCACACATGGAAAACTCTATAGACTATCATTATAAGGTCACAAATAGAATGATTAGTTTGGATTGGGAACACCATGAAATGCAGGCTATGATGAAAAGAGAGACTCTTTTGCCACCTTCAGGAGGCAAATACCCAGGCAAAGTGTTATTGGAAAGCAGTCTTTCTTAGCAGAAATAGAAAGGCAGGTGTTCTGTGCTTTGCTCTTAGTTTGCAGGATATTGTGTTTCATGTAATAGCCAAGCTCACCTCTGCGTGGCTTCCCTCCCAAACAAACTGTGCACCCTTACCTTCGTCTGCGGGCAGTCCTTGGTCACTGGGCAGTGCTATCTGAAAAATCTCTGCAGAGAAAGAGTCTATCCATGTGCTCTCCAGAATCGAGGTCTGACTGGAGCTGTGAGCCTGTGTCTGCCTCTGACTTTCTGGCTTGGTAGAGAATTGCAGAGCTGCTATGAACTTAGTGGACTCTCCGGGATGCGGGGTGGGGGTGGGGGGTCTGTGTGTGAGCAGGCTCTCTTCAAAGAGGAGGGCACAGAGCCAAGGGGCTCTTTAAACATGCATGCCGAGGGAGCTGGAGTCACCATGGCTGATGGCTCTGCACACTCAAAGTGGGGCCGCCTGCCGAGAGCGCCAACAATTAGCCGTTAACACACGGAAACAAACACTCATTTGGAAGCAGAACCCATCATTTATTTATAGTGATCCAATGCAAGGACTTTAAAACAACTGGACTAGTTCCGAGTGAAAACCAAAGCCCCGAGTCATTGCACACACCCCTCCTCCCTTCCCACATTCACCTCACCTTCCTTGCTTCCTCCAAGAAGTCCACCTAAACTAGGCCACTTTGCCTGAGCCCTGTATCCCTCACCATCGAGATTCTTGCTCTGTCCTTGTGATGCATGAAGGGCTATGACAGGGTCCTGTCTGCTCCTTCCTGGCACAGGCCTTGGGCATGTTACTGGCAAACGGAAAGAGTGGAGGCTTCAGAGCAGTGATTCTCAGCCTTCCTAAAGCTGCGGCCCTTTAATACAGTTCTTCATCTTGTGATGACCCTCAACCATAACATTATTTTATTGCTATTTCATAGCTGTAATTTTGCAACTGTTATGAATTGTAATGTAAATATCTGATATCTGATACGCAGGATATCGGATATGCTATTCTCAAAGGAGTCACGACCCACAGGCTAAGAACCCCTTGCTTTAGAGGGAACCCAATCCCAACCTTGACTCTGATGCTTTGAGGTCATATGGTCTCAGGCTGGGCTTGAAGCAGTATTAGCTGTGGGGAACCACATGGAGCTGCAGTAGGCAGCACACAACAGGTGCTGCTCTCCCGCTTGAATAAAGTCTGCACCTTATCTCCCCTTCTTTATTTACCACCAAGGGGGGGGGGCAGAACAAGCCTGCCTGGCAGAGGTTGCAAAGACAGATTGCCTGGCCTCCGAGGCTGCTCCTCTTCTCACAAGCTGGGCGACTTTGGGTGACTTCCTTGGGCTTATGGTACCTTGACTTCTCCAACTAGGGAATGGGAGTGAGGGCGTTTGTTTGAGGGTGGTCTGCCCCTCAGTGAGGATCTCGTGAGAAGAGAGATGAGGTTGGGTGTCTGGTGCTGGTAGTATATTGTGGGGCAGGGTATTCACAGCACTCCTTGCCCAGGAGCATTGTCCCTGAGGTATGGGAAGAAAAGGCAGGTGCCATGTCCTCAGTAGAACAGAACTGAGCAAGGATCACAACACTTCTAACAGGAGCATCCCTGGGAAGACACAGGCACTCTCCATAGACCTGGAGCAGCAACAGAAACTGCCTGGCAGAGTGCCACGGGAGATAAGAGTTGACACAGGCTTGGCAGACATGGCTCTATGACCTGAGTTGACCTTGACCCTCTTTCTTTACCTTTCCCCTATTGCCTTTTCTTCCATCCCCACCCTGGCTAGGGTAACCATGTCAGAAGGAAGGACTCTAGACAGCGACAGCAAACAGGCCATCTGTCCATTGCTGCACAATTCCCTGGGATGTCTTCTGTGGGTGCTGATGAGGTAGGAACCCAAGCTATGTTTGAGTTAGGAGCCTGAGTCTTCTGGAATGAGCCATGAGCACTGTTTAGCTTAAGATTCAAGGGCAGATTCAGGGTCACCATGTTCCCCCAAGGGAGTCAGAAACGTTTCTTGGTCAGAGATGGTATGCTTTCTCCTGGGGAAGATCTGGAGAAGGGGAGTGAAGTGATGGGCAGGAAGCCTAGGAGCAAAGACAGCCTTTCAAGCATTAAGAACAGTGGTTTGCCTGAGGTAAGCATTAAAAATGTACATGCTATTATTTCACAGATAGAACCAAGGGTTTTTCTTCTAACCTATGTTTCTTCAACAGTGTTCCTGACCAGTCTCTCTGCTCATTCCCTCATTCTAAGCTTTGCTTTTCTCCTCCATAAATTAAAGAGGTGCAGGGATGGAGAGATGGTTTAACAGTTAAAGGCATGTGTCGTTCTTATAGATGTCCCAGGTTCAGTTCCCAGTAACCACATGGTAACTCACAACCTCTATACTGCAGTTCCAGGGAATCTGCTGTCCTCTTCAGACCTCTGTGGGCACCAGACACACTTGTGGCACACATATATACACCCAGGCAAAATACTGATACACCTAAATAAATACATAGTTTTAAATAAAGAGATACATTTTTAAGGAATATTTTTTAACTTTCAGGCTGTACCTTGCTGAACAGCAGCCGGCTCTATTATTTTTAATGGAAACAAATTCCCATAGCTCTTTATACAGCTAGATTTTTCAAAGTGAAATTCATGAGCAAATAGCATTAACAATGCTGGGAACGGAGATGGAGCCCTGCTGGCTCTCACCTGTCACCCAGGTGGAAAGGATATTGGGACAATAGTGGCTTCCACAAAGGCTGGCTTTGGAGCCGCATCCCGCCAGAGGCTTGGCCTAAGACAAAGCTGCTTTTCTGATGTTCTCATTGATTAGCTGAGCTGGGGAGAACTGCCGCTTCATTTTATTGTTGCTGTTGTTATCTGTCTTTATTGGCCTCACAGTGCCTCGTTCCACAATCTCATAAAGCACAACTGCATACAGTCTTTCCTTAATTACACAGGGAAAGATGATCTGCAGCACAAATGGTCCCAGGCTCACGGTTTGGCCCTCACTCTGCCCAGATCCACGCTGGCGTGACGGGTCCTGTTTCTTACAGTTGACTCGGAAGGCGTTATATGACAACTGTTTCTCCATGGATGTTTCTCCACCTGCCTCCCCACCCACAAAGGTTCCTTCAGAGGGCTCTCTGGTGTCCGAAGGTCAAACTGAGTCTGTACTTATGTCCCTGTGTCAGGGCAGCAGGATGAGAGCTACGTCAAGATTAACACATGAAAGGAGCCAATTGGCAGAAGCCTGGAAACCTTTCTGTGACTGGGCTCCGGACGCGAGAGCATGCACTCAAGGAAAACCGGAAAGACACAAAATCAGGAGAGGTGAGTGCTGCAAAATAATTTACAGAGTCAGGAGCCTTCTGACCCAGTGCTTTTGAGCACACACTGTGTCCAGCTCTACTAGCCCACTCCAAGTGTCTTTTTCTTTCGTAATAAAGCATTTCTATTTAACATTTCTGGAAACTTCCACAGGTGCCCTCAAAACTCAGATCTGTTCCTGTTCTATCCCAACCAGGCAGTTGGCTCATGAGAGCCAAGTCTGTATCCTGAGAGTCCTGATTCACATTCTCAAGAAGTGTTTCCTGCTAAGGCCAGCACTTTGCATCAGAGCCCAGGAACAATGGCTATAGTAGAATCCACAGGAAAGAGCCTCATTTAGGATGACTTAGAATATATCTGGGGTTGTGGAAACCCTTCGCACTGCACATACTGATATCCCTAGGAGGTCACACAGGTAGCTTGGAAAACCTTGAACAAATGTAGCTCGGTGGGCAGGCCTTGTCTTAGCCCCGACTCGGGGCATGAAGAATAAGAGGATAATGAGGGCGATGGACTGAGGCTGTATGTGCTGCAGCGAAGCAAGGCCAGGGCTCCTGAAGCAGAGGGTGGGCTCAGACAAGATCCTACACGGGTTTAGCCCAGTCAGAGCTATGGACACTGTTTATTCCCTTCCCTAGGCCGCTGCCCCAGCCCTGAACTGTTGAGATGGTATGGGAATCCGTTTCCATAAAACCAATTTATTTTTCCATTTATTTGATTAATTGAAATTGCTAATACTGTGGACTCTGGGTCATAAACACTAAGTAATAAAACCCCCTCTATATCTGTCCAGTGCTGTGGTGTCTGCTAGGTGCTTACACATCCATTATCTGATGTGACCCTTAGAAAGAGCCCGGAGAAGCAGGTCGGGGATAGGACAGTAAACCAAAATTTACGGACAGTTGTGTGCTGTCAAAGGTCTGTACCAAGAAGAACGTAGACAGAAAGATGTTTCTTATGTTCCAAGTCCAATTCTCTTGTGGGGCAAACTAAGGACTGGAGCGGTTTCCAGGAAGTAGGACTTTCGTAGTTTCAGGACTGGGGTAATTCCAGGTACACTTGGAAGATTCACTCCCCTAACTCTAGAACTCCAGACTGTGTCCTATGAAATGCCTTGACTCCTTCAAAGGAAGGAGGAGGGAGGATCTGACGCAGATGCGGTAGGTGTTGTACCTAGACCAGTTAGTCAGGTTGATAGCTGACCAAAGTCAGCAGAATCCTGTGAGTTTCAAGGACTGGCAACTTGTTGATATTGGTGTGGTCTTGGCACAGGTGCAGTGGTGAATAGAAAGGAGGTAGCCCCTGTAGACACAGAGTGGCCCCTCTGGCCTTGGTAGCTATGGGGGCAACACGGACCCATGAAGACATTGTGTTATAGGGATTCTTTCTTATACTGACAAACACCTGAGAGGGCAGCTTAAACACAGGAAGTGTTTATTTGGCTCATGGTTTCACGGGTGTCGAGTGTAATTGGTGGGGCTCTGTTGCTATGGCCTGAAGTAAGCCTAAATTTCACATAGGGAGAGCATAGTGCTGCAGAGCTGCTTGCCCCATGTAGATAAGCGGGCAGAGATGGGAAGTGACGTTTTTCAAAGGTATACCTCAAGTGACTTACTTCCTCTAATCATACCCCACCTTCCACCACCTCCCAGTGATGCTTTGCTGTCGGGCCATAAGTTTAACAACGGGTTAATCCACCGATGAAGGCAGATCCATCACGATCCAATCAACTTTCAGTGATTGGCTCTGTCAGCTGAGGACCAAGATTCCAACACATGAACCTTTGGGGGACACTTTTATTTCCAACAGGTATGTACAGATGTGACAGGGCTGATTGTTGTGGGCTGATGACTGAAAATGGAGAAAGGAGGGAGACAGGGTTAGAGGAAGTGACTGCAGCATGCTACAAATAAGAGAGTTCAGATGGGAAGGAGTTGGGGTTTTTTTTTTGTTGTTGTTGTTTGTTTGCTTGTTTTGCTTTTTGAGACAGGGTTTTGCTGTAACTTTGGTGCCTGTCCTGGAACAAGACAGCTCTTGTAGACCAGGCTGGCCTTGAATTCACAAAGATGTGCCTGCCTCTGCCTCCCAGGTGCTGAGATTAAAGGTGCGAGCCACCACCAGCCAGCTTGGGAAGGAGTTTTGTATCTGCTAGGGATGTCGTAGACACTTCTGACTCTGTTTTAAATATCCCTCCAGCCCAGCGGTCAAGGGCTCTCTATACTGCCACCTAGCCAGCTGCATTCTGAGGGCAGAGAAAGGAGATGATGGAACCAAAATGGCTGGAGCCTGAGCTGAGCTTTGACTCTCACTAGGAGTTAATGCATATTTAGTCTGAGATGGAAGGAAGAGCCAGGCAGGTCACCACTGTCTGGTTTTCAACAATGTCCCCTTGGTTTCATTAGGGTCTTGATCCATCTCAGTATGTCTGGCCCCAGAACCTTAGCTGCCTCCCCAGACTCTTTAGTTCTTGGCCCTACTTAGCTTGTTCATTAGCATTCTGGCTTGAAAGAGTTCAAATCTGATTGGGAAGTCTTTCAGTTAAACTAAGACTTGAACATAGCAACGAGTAGGACGTTGTGAAGACCAGCCACACTTTCCCCACCCCACCCAAGTACTGATTCACCAGAAAGGCATATGGAGACGCTGGCACTTCTGCTAGGGCTGGGGTCACCACATAGATGGCCCTGAAGGCCCAAAGTTGGTTAAAAATGGGAAGCTGTGTAACGTTAGAGGGAATGAATAAGATAAGAAGAATTGGAGAGCACATGGGAATTTCACTCTTCTCTTTTGTAATACAACCAGGAAGGATGCAATCACCTGTATTTTTTCTTCTTCTGCCCTCTGGTCTTGATCTTTTATCTGATTTATATGTTCCTTAGTCTTGTTATATTTAATTCATGTCTTTCAGTTTTATTACCTACATTTCGTAAAGATTGCCTCAAGTCCTTTGTGGAACAAAGTGAGCGATATACACTCAATCCAAGCATTCCCCTCCCCGCTCCATCCATCAACATTGTTGTTGGTGCTTTTGAGTAACAAGGGATCAGGGTGGCAGGGTGGTGAGTGCATGCCTTCCCAACCCCTTACCTCTACTGGCCTGCTACCAGGGTCCCTAGCCCCTTGACTAGCCCGTGGAAGCATAGGTGTCAGACAAAAGATGGAGAGAACCCATTCTAGCTCTTGGTTAAGGGTGCCGGGCAACATGTCTCTGGACCATATTGGACTGTAGCTTTTTGACAACCTCTAAAAGAAAGCCAGCTTACCTTGTCATCTTCTTCCTGGATCTTCTTGTTCCCAGGATTTCCTCCCTCTGTCTGTGCCTTCCATTCCCAAGGACACTGGAACCATAATCTGACTGAACCATGGCCCTTGTAAGGTTGCAACTGGCTGATGTAGTGGCTCCTTCCTCCGTGAAGCCTTGAATTGTAAGGATAGCATGTACCTTGTCATGTGTCATGTGACCTATCTTTAATTCCTTCCTCTCCATGGTCTATGAGAGAGAGAGCCAAATTGATGATTTTAATGCATACATCATTACTGTCCCCACTTTCCTCTGGAAAACCCTTCATGACTCCTGACATAAAATTGGCTCTACCATCATGTGTGACCTGTCTCCTGTTTATGCCTCTCTCCCTTGCTTAAGAGGGATTCCTGCCCTTGTGTCTCAGTACTCTCCCTTCCTCTTGCTTGATGCCAGTGTTCCTGTTTCTTTAGGCAACAGTGTCCTTTGCATCCCCCAGGCTCCAGTGACATTTTGCTAGCAATGCTTTCTTTCACTAACACAATCACACAATATTCCTCTTCCCACGGCTCCGGGCAGCCTCAGAGGCCTCCATCTCATCAGTCTGCCTCCACCCGCATCTATTACAATCTGTAATTATCTTCTTTATTTATTCATTTGTGTATTTCACGCCTCCCTGAGCCCTGTCTAAGCTTCAGAAGGCAGATCTGATCTGTTTGGATCCCAGCTTTCCCTCTCACCTAGATTGTGGCTGCCATAGAGGAAATTCTTAATAAACAGTTGGAAAATGAATGCTTTATGACTTTAACCAGGCTTTAGAAAATTGTGGCCCATGGTCCAAAATGGCTTGCTGCCCTTGGTATAGATAATTCTTCATGTGCATACTGTCTGTGGAAGGGTTGCATGCTACAACAGCGACAGATCACAGGGCTCATGGAGCTGAAGACGTTCACTATCTCATCCTTCATAGAAAATCAGTCTTGTGGACCACTGGTTTAAGACACAAGCCTAACGATGTCTTAATCCATATGAATGAAAACAAGGTCAGTCCAGCTGCGCAGTATGGCCTCAAGGACTCAGGATCCCCAGTTATTTTGCCTTGTTCTGTGTGCCGAGATGGTGGCCCCCTATGGCAAGTGATGTCCTTGCCAATCAGAGTTCTGAGGATAAAGGGAGCTTAACCAAGAGAGGACAAACTCTGGCTTTCTTCTTACTCAGGAAGAAAATCCTCTCCCTCAAAGATGCCAGATAGGCCCTTCCTGTGTTTAATGGATAGAGCTGGATCATGTGCTCACTGCTAGACCAGTCATTGTCAGGGAGGGGCTGCTGCAATGAGTACAGGCTGGCGGGTAGAGAGGGGTTCAGTGTGTGTGTGTGGGGAAGACTGAACACATTACAACCAGAACAGAGAAGGGCCGTTTGCCAATGGGTATGAATGAAACACACCCTGTTTCTTTCCACTTGAGACAACCGTTAAAGGTTCATACATGTCCATAACTACTCTCTCTCTCTTCTTGGTAGAATTAAGAACATACGGGCATATCATTACATTTTTTTAAACCTCGTCTAAATTTCAGATGATTGCCTCTCTAATCCTTTATAATCCAATGTTTCCTTCCCAATTTACATCACAGAACATACGTTCAAGCAAGCACATCCCAGCCGAACCCATTGCATTAGCTCCTGACTTATATTCTCTTCAAAGGTCAGCCTGGGCTCACAATGAAGACTTGGGGACCTTGACACTAACTGTAAAATGCCCTGAGTTTTCACTTTTTGATCAGATTTAAGGTTCATTCCACCAGATGAAACCCATACCCAACACTGCTGAAGTGGCCAAGATTCTGAGACTAATCGATAGGTCATGGGCCTAAGGGAAGACCTACTTTTACTATTGCTCTGATAAAGGAACATAGCAATTGCTCTGATAAAGGAACATAGCAATAAAATGGCTACTAGTGATATCTTTATCTCTAGCATCCTCATCTGGTCCTGGGACTACCTTAGACATGGTTACAGGATCTAGGGACTCAGATTTCTTTCAGGGAATGCCAACATCCTAGCAGCACAGTTGTGGGGACAAAGACAGAGAACAGGGAACTTTTTGTCAGGGTCATAGGGGTTCCCCTTTCACACATTCATTGCATACTCATTGAGAATCTCACACGATACCAGGTCTATTTCTAGGACTGCAATATAGGATGGTAAACACGACAGCTCACCTTACAGAATTCAAACTGGCACAGAGAACCCAGGATGCATGCAAACGGGTAGCAATCCTGGAAGGATTGTGCCCAGGGATAGAGTCCCACAGCAGGTACACATGGCAGCTAACCGCTGGGGTTAGAAGTAGATGGGACTGTCAAGGGGAAGGTGGACCAGAGCCAGGAGGGCTGATGGCTTCTGCGGGGGCTTCTCTTAGTCTGGAGGTTGGATTTTCTGGACAGGACCATGAGGAACAGGCACAAGGACAGGATGGGGGACTAGGCCTTCACTGTTGTTTAAGTAAGGCCAAGATAGTCTCAAGGCCTCCTCCCCAAGGTTACATAAGCAGTATATGTAATTCTGGAAAGGGGAGACTCTTGAATGGAACTGCCTGCAGGTTTGGCAGGGAGCTCATGGATGCAAACTTTGTAAATCATCACCCATCCTGAGGTGGGCTTTTTAGTGATGGGAGCTGCCTTTGAGTCTCCCATGCTGTAAGTATCCCCAGTATACTGAATGCTTCACCAAGCTAGACTTGGATGCAGTCATTTCTTTGATCTATTCTCAGTTCCCTAACTGGGGTGAACAGACATTTGTTCACATCTTCCCTGGAAAAGAATTATCCAACAGAGACTCCTGGGGCTGCTTCATTTCTAGTAGGCAGAACTCCTTTATCTTGGTGGATTTTTGGCCAGGCAAGTATTAGCTTTCACCCCTATCAGGGACAATGCTCTAGATAACCCTCCTCCACCAATGATTGAGCTCACTGTGAGCCACACACCATCTGGAGTAGACAATCTCTATCCCACCCAACCCTTCTTCCTGAGTCCAGGGAATTTGAGATTCTGCACTTAACAATTGTGCCTGTGTCCTAGGAATTGCTCTCTGAAGCCCCCACAGGAGTCAGTTCATTAGGCAATGCCATGGAGATTATAGACATAGGGGCAGAAAAGCCTAGCCTCCTGGTTTCAAAGTGGGACAACCTCTGTGGTGCTAATTATGCATATTCAGATTTTCAGGATCAGGCTGAGGCTAGAGTCTAGTTTTGCTAAGCATCTCATTAAGCTGTATGCCACTCCCCCGTGTTAGTCCATGGTTTGTGTTTGAGCAGACCCCACAGAAGCCACTCACATAAGAGTCTCCATCTCAAGGGTCACTCCAGTTTGTTCTCCTATCCCACTGCAACCTTATAGCTGAAGAAAAATCAAGATCGATGGTAAGGTGAGCGAGTGTGCTAAGTTTTCTATTGCCTCACTCCAGCAGTCAGTAGGCAGCCTCCTCACCCCTCCTGAGCCCTGCATACGTGTTATGCGCTGCCTGAGCATGAAGGACCCATAAGACCAGGAGATCTTGACCTCGTATAACTTTCATCCCAGTAGGAATGGCACATATACGACTTGACTGGAAGTGTGAGACTCTAGCCATAGGCGGGAGTAAAGGGAAGGGGGAAGAACGGAAAGAGAAAATATTGCAAAGGATCTTTGAGAGACAGAAGGTCAGCTAAAGAGTCAAAGGTCTTCTACTGCTCGAGATGAAAATGAAGGCAGAGAAGGCAATGTGAAGTCTTTGAGGCTTTTACTGTGCCCACCTGTCCCTGAGAGGGTCTTGCAAATTGAATCCAGTCTCTTTTCCCCATGCTATTCTTCCTCATAGACAAGAGAAGACATTGTGTATTGAGAGATTCATGCAAGAGCCTCCAGGGGTTAGCAGTCCCCTTCCGCCCTAATTGCAGAGCACATCTGTTTTGATTTGCAAAGAGAACCGTACCTTTTATAAAGAGTCCAGAAGGCATCGCTCTATGAACCACAAAAGTCAAGCGTGGCTGCTTAGATTGCACGCCCTGTATATGCAAAAATCTTGAGAGGTGGATGGAGAGACGCTTTCGGTAATATCCAAACATCCACTACAGATGCAGGAATTGTGTGCGCACGCACAGCTGTGATGTCAGTGAACAGCTGGTTGATAAATGAATTTTCCTCTTTTCAATGACTTTGGATCATGCGAGGACTGCATTCGAGAGCTGGATGCCTGCTCACCGCTGGGCACTTGATTGTCTCTCTGTTTCCTGGGTAGCACGAGCATGTTTTTCTAAGTTGTCTCCAAGGGCCAGGACATCATGAGTTTTCTGTGATTTTGTAAAGCGCCTCAGAAACTTTTACTTGAGGAAGTAATGAAGATGTTGCAGAAGTCACTGGCTAAGAGGTGGGGCACCACCTCAGTTTGACCTCTGAGTCGTAGTGAAACGGTGACAGTGATCGTAGTGTCTTCCAGCTCGGTTGCTTTGAGGAGCAGAAGATTGGCCTTGTAAAGTGACAGGCCACATTCAGACACTTGGTAAGTATTGGCTTCTGTCTACTCTGTGCATAGGGCTGGAAATCACACAGGAAAAGGGTAACACGGCCTGGCAGAACAAACCCAGGAAGTTTTGGAGTCTAAGCTCTCTCCCTCTACCGTCACTGCTGTGTCTGTCAGCAATCTCCATTCTTGTCAGAATTGCCTGCTTCCTCTGTCACTCACTGCTCCATCCTCCGTGGACTCAGACAACCCTATCCCTGCCTGTTCTCATGCCTTAGAATGAGGAGATTTCAAGGTCTATCTAGGTGTTATAGACACCTATTGTTTCTATCCCCCTCACACCCCGAGCTGGGGATTGAATATAGAACTTCCCGGATATTAGGCAAGCATCCTAGCACCCAGCCAGATGTGCCCCCAGCCCTATGCTTATTATTTTCTATTCCCATTATTGCTTCCATTCAGTCAAGACAGAATGCCCTGTCCCTGTACTCCGCCCCATGAGGAAGTCCTGCATCACCTTGGATGCCAGACATCTTGCTGAACTTTAGGTGCCTTTGCTTACACAGTTTGTAGGATCTGTTCCTGTGCCTTTGGATTCTGAGCTGGAGTTTGCCATCCATCTGTGAACAGTGCTGGCTCTCTACCACATTCAGATGGGATACTGGAATGTGCCCAGATTCGAACAGAGGGCTGGTCCTCACCATTGTGTTCACCAGACAGTTAGCTCTCACTTCAGACCAGCTCCTACAACACACTAGGGGCCTGGCGAATGGGTGAGTCAAGGGGAAGCCTAAAGTGACAGCAATCCAGAGATGGCCAGCATCATCTGTATTGAGTGAAAATGCAATTTAAGGCACCATCACTAACCGTTCTCTTCTACTGAGCACCCCGCAGTTTACGAAATTCTCTGGGCTTGGTTTTCATCCCGCTTATTTCCACCACAGCCTTGCAAGACTGACTTCATTATGTCTAAGCGAATAATAAGATCAGGTCTAGAGAAATGAAGCATCTTGCCCTGGAGGCCACACCATTCTTTTGAAAAGGTAAAATTGAAAACCAGTGAGATGGCTCTGAGGGTATAGGTATCTGCCACCAAGTTTAATCCAAGAAATCCACATGGTGGCAGGAGAGACTCAACTCCTGCAGGCTCACACACACACACACACACACACACACACACACACCCCACATAAATAAATAAATAAATAAATAAATAAATAAATAAGAAAATTAAATGGTAACTAAAAACCAGAACTCTTTCTGACCTGCAGTCAATTCTTTTCTAGCTATACCACAGGTAGGATATTAGAAGTCATGGGGTCCAGCAAAAAAATGCAGATGTCAGCCAGACTTAGGATCCAGGGGATGAGGGCTGAGGATGGGAGCCCAGGCTTTTTCCAGACATCATAGTACAGGGTCAGAGGTCACAGGGAGGGTCTGACTTTCTACATCTTTTCAGTCTCATGCAATTACCCAGGAGACTTAGATCTCTTCTCTCTCTCTCTCTCTCTCTCTCTCTCTCTCTCTCTCTCTCTCTCTCTCTGTCCTGTCTCAGAGAGGAGACTAAACTCTGAAACCAACCAACCCAATTGAGGTTTAAAAAAACATCTTTATTTTCTAAGAGAGACGGTGGACAGGTTCCTCAAGCCACCATTTCTTTACCTGCAGAACAAACCAGAATGAGCACACCCACCTCGCAGGGTAGCTGTAAAGATTACATTAAATAAGGCCCTGTTGTTATCAGTAAAGCTGGACGAGTAATGGCCCATGAAGACGGCTAACTATGCAGCCCTACAAGTCCAAGGGACAGCTGTGGGGGCTCAGGTTTGGCCTGAGTTGTGTCCTGTCTTCTCTACCCTCGATTTGTCCCCTTCTGCTGCAAACTGAGCTGCTTCACCTCGCCCTGAGGCTTCTGCCTTCCCACTGGCTGCAGCGGCTGTAAGGCTCCCTGCTCAGCTGTTGCCTAGCCAAGCTGGGCCAATTAAGCTGCATTTCTCTAATTGTTTTGGTGGCTCTTCTCTGAACTCCCTCCAACTTGTCTACAAATAGGCTCTAAATTTAGATCCAAGCACCAGATCTTGGAGCTCTGAGTGTTCCCCCCCACTCTAGCCAGCCGTGAGTCTGTTTAGATGGTTGTGTTTTTAATTTAGGGGGTGGGTACCTCCTCATCTCTCTCCCATACTCCTCTCCTTTCTCCCCCTCATCATCAACACGGGGGCATGAAATGACTCAGTGACATGATTTATTTTGTTTGTAGAGTGTGGGTCCAGATTCAGTTAGGAGACAGTTTTTTTCTGACTTAAATTTTCAGGGACTCGTTGGGAGAGGATTAAAGGGGGAGGTCGTTTACAGACACAGACGCCTTCAGTTTCTGGAAACCAAACAGAGAAAGCAGCAATTCCCGAATAACGTAGGAGGGAGGTAAGCAGGTGGGGATGTGAGTCTAGAGATTTGCTTTCTGTTTTATGATCCCCACTTCCTTCCTAATCTGTATTCATTCAGCCATGAACCCCCACCATTGTTGTTTGTAACATACACACTTCAAAGCCCCTCCCCACACACAGTGTCTTCATCAGACAATTAGTCTAAATTGCTAGACCCCAGGGAAGTTCCTTCCTGTTTCCTTTTCTTTCTGCCTCCTCCATTTCATCCCGTTTCCTTCCTTTTCTCTTCCTCCTCTCCCATATCCATGTGGAAGGCGCGGTTGTGAGCCACCTTTCGTGTGAACAGAGGGGTTCATGCTCTTAGGAGTCATCATAACTATAGATCATCCTGGTGGAACAGACAATTCCCTCTAGGGCCAATTCATTTGCTGGACAAGGAAACAGAGTTCAAGAGAGCATAAGCAAAGTCTGCATAAGCTCAGAGATGAACTTCCAGCCCTAGTCTTGGACACAGCTGAAATTCCAAGCTCACCTGCGGATGAGGTAGTTCTGGGTGCACTGGAACTTGGGGGAACAGATAGACACAGCCAGGGGTTCAATGACAAGACTGGCCAACATAGACTCTACTCATTCCCATCCACCCAGCAAACACACATGGTCCCCAGGAAACAAGCCACTGCAGACATGCCGCTCTGTAGTCAGCATTGTCCCCAGAGACACCTCGAGTCTTTGAAGGATGCTCATGGGGTCGGTCAATTAGGGAGAGAGTCATGGTGGTTTAAAGAAAGACCTTTATAAGTAGCTAGAGAGTTCTGTCCTTTACCGCAAGTTCTCAGACTCTTTCTCCTAAAGCCCCAAGGCACACTGGCTCCTATGGTTCAACCTGTCAACAGGTGTTTGGAACTAACCATAGTCCCTTGGACAGAGCACATGTCCCTGCTCTGTGAATAGGTCCCGCCCTTCTGTAGACATGACTTTGTCTTTTCTATAAGAACCAGGTGGGATTCTGAGTATACGCCAGTTTAACTCACTAGAAAGTCCTATGTAAATACAAAAAACATCTTTGTTGCTATGGTTCTAGTGACCATGAGGCTAAGTCTGGTCCTGCTCCTGGCTGGAATCAGAATCAGAAGATGCTGCTGTGTTGTCTCACTTAGTGAAGTTGCCCTAAGGGGTTAAGGTGGAGAAACCGTGGTGACCCACGGCCTGTTGTCCACCAGAACCACTTGTATTTCAACAGATGCCGTTCCAAGCTACAAGAAAAGACAAACGACTATGAGTGGAATTTCGCCTTCGGTGTTAGTCATATGGGATTTTATCCTGACTGCATATTGATCTGAGTTGTTGCTAGTTGGGGTGTGTGTCATATTTTGATAGACACTTTTACAGTCGTACCTCAAGATCCAGCCCCTGTAAGCCCCTGTTCTGCTCTCACCTCCTGAGTTCTGTGGCCATGACCTACAGGAGGACTTACATGTTACCTCCAGTTCTCTGGGTTGAGGTTCCAGCTCCAGATTCATTCTGTCCGCGTCTTCATCAGTCAGACCTTGAAGGTCCTCAACAGAAGAGTAACGTTTCTTTAAGATGTGTCTCTCAGGCAAGGACAATGGATGAATATGCAATGGGCTAGTGACCAAAGAGGATTTCAGAGGTAATCCAGGAACATGAAGCAAACATGGTTTCCTGTGTGATGTCTACCTGTTTTCTTTTCTCCTGTGCAGCTGGCTCCCAGACGTCACACCTCTTATCTCTCCCTGCATACCTGGACTGCTGTGGATCCTGAAATCTCCGCATTGGATGAGCACCAATGCTGGGCTATGGAAGATCTCAGGGCCTCCAGGATAAGGAAGGAGAAAATGTCAGAATTGAGAGAACTTAATGTCAGTGATTTTGAGAATTATCCCCTCCCTTGCACTTTGTCTGGAAGGCTAAAACATACCTAGTAGGGCATGAAGGGATGTTTCTAGGGAAACCATTTGCATTTTACTTAAAATCCACTGTGATTTTAAAAATGAGCTGTGCCTGTGTACCCATGTGGGTGAGTGCGTGCGCATGCGTGTTCCTTACAGACACAGAACGTTAGAGCTGAGAGACCCACAGTGGTCACTCAGGTTCCTTGTTTTGCTTCACAGAACTAGAAACAAGCCAAAAGAACATCCTTATCTTTATAATGGGAACCTTGGTATCTGTCCTGTTTGCTGAGGAAGGAGGGAAGTATGACAATGAATTAACTCACCATTGAGACATTTAAAATACTTGAAAACAGGAGTGAAAACTCTGTGTGAGTGGAATTAAGTCCCTCACCAGGGAAAGCTATGCTTGGAAGGGTCAGGTCTGCTTAGGGTATAGGGAACAAAATGGCAACAAGGCATGAAAGGAGGGCCCCTTTTCCAGGCTCCCCTGGAATCATCATCACCCGCCCCCAGGATACGTGGTCCACAGCTAGCTGGGAAGAACACAGAAGAGACTAAGCAGGGACACTGATGAGAGGCAGAGTGATCTCAGTGTAGGGTGAGGCTGCCTTATTCTGGAATTCTCCAGACTGGCAGGGTCACGGTGGTTCTGCCGGGCACAAAGTCTAGAGTCTGGAGCTCTGAACACAAGCACCGACATCTCTGGATGACAGCCAGGAGGTGGAGAACAGCACGTGGCCCAAAGAACCAAAGACGTTTGCCCGAGGCCACGCAGGAGGCTGGGTAGCATAGGGAGGAGCCTGGGCCAGTGTGGCTGCCAAGTCAAGCACTCTTCCAGAGTCACAAATAAGTCACAGCAAGAAGAAATCAGCGTCCTGTCCCTGGGAGGCTCACAGCCCAAGCGGAAAGCTTGCCTATGCGCTTGGTGAAAGTGTTTCTTTAAGGGCTTCCTCTTTCTTTTCCATCTCTCTTCTAGAAAAGTCAGCTCAGACTTCCGTCCTTCCCCATTTTCTGCTTTTATCCAGTTGATAAAGCCCACATCTCCCTGTAGTTCTCTTCTCTCCTTCTTCTCTCCTGGCAGGGTCCCCTTTGGAGCTCCGAGCAGGACTCAGCATCCCCACCTTGTGCCAGTCTTAGCACCCCATCCCTTGCACTTCTGTATCCTCCTTTCCCCACCTTGCTGCCATCAGAGTTCCACGTGGAGATCTCAGACATACAATTCATAGCCTTCTGAGGGAGTTGTCCCAAAGGCACTGACAACCTGAGACCCTGTAATCTTCACGTCCTTGTAGGGGAGACCCAGCCAATCACCTCGCTTGTAGGGCAGGGTCTCCCGAGGATATTTTTTACTTATAAAGATTGCTCCCACCTTCCCTTCTGCTTTCCTTTTCTCCGCTGGAACTTCGGTTCTGTGAGTCTTTCCCTAATTAAAGCTGAATATTTTATTATAATTTTCGTCTGCTGTTCATTTACGCCACTACACGTCCTGCCCAGAGATTTCTCTCTGTCTCACCCCTTCCCACTTGTCATTGCTTATCACGTGGGGTCTTCTGTGTCAGTGCCTTTGCAAGTTCTGGTCCCTCTACCTGGGCATGGGATCCCTTTGACCTTCTGCCATCACCCTAGCAGTAAGGGCTAAACCAGGGTTCAGGAAACACCTGTTGAATACTGCTCACCTACTGCCTTATGTTCCCCCTCAGCGCTGTTCCCCGCCCCCACCAGAGCCCACCCTTAAATCCTTGAAGTATTCATAGAGGAAGGCCAGAGTCTTAGTTTTGCAGAGGGGGATACAAAGAACATAGAGTATGAGCACAGGGTGCAGAAATCCCATGCCAGCCTTCCTCCTGCCTCTGCATTTCCCCACTTCTAAATGTCCCCCTCCCCTATGTGCCCTCACAGCAGGAGTGAACTTGTACTTGCCATCAATCTCTCTGGCTGGTTGTCATGACAACGGGGACACCATATAGCCACAGGGGGCCCAGCGAGTATGCACCTGGAGTCAGGGAGGTGGCAGCTTGAACAGTGGGTAGCGGTGGAGATGGGCTGTTTGTTTCAGGTTCCCCAGGAATAGAAGAGCGGGAGGAGAGCTGTCAGTCAGTCTCTTCTCCTCCCTTCCCAGGCTGATGAGCTTGACCCTGCTTCCAGGGCGCATCTGTTTGGGCCATGCATAGAAGGTGTCTGATCCTAACATAAGGGTGGAATCAGGTGCAGGGGAGTCTACACAGTGGCCGGGCAGTGGTCTGGCAGTGGCCGGAGAGGCGATCTCTGGGGTGTCACCATAGGCACTAGCTCCTCTCCTCTGCCTAAGATTTGACCTATTTGATCAGATGATGGGTCAAATGAGGAAAAACAGCAAGAGAAAAGGAAGAAAGCGATAGAGGGAAAGGCGAGCAGATGAAGGGCCAGGCATATTCTAACCCAGATATGGACCCTAGTTCTCTGCTGGGGTTGTGTCCCATAGGAAGAATCTGGAATTGGATTCTAGATTCTCCCCTTGCCCTTTCCACATGGGTTACACATTGAAGTACAAAGGCAACTGCTCTAAAAGATGAACTCCCAAACCTCAGCCATTTGATCCAGTGGAAGCTATTACCCCATAGTACCTCAACTCCATCTGGCATTAATCCAGGATGGTAACGGATCTGTCAGCAGCAGCAGACTGCAAGAAAAAGTGAGGGCCATAAGGGGCAGTTTTGTAGCCAGATCTGAAAGTGACTTAAAGCTCTCTGCCAGAATTCGGTCACATGACCCTACCTGGTTGCAGGAGTTTCTAGGAAATGTAGTAGGATAGCCAGGAAGAGGAAGCCAGTTGGATGATGAGCCTCCAGGAGGGGAGCCAGGTCCTGAGGCTGCAGGCAGTGTCTGAGGAAGTGGACCAAAGATAGACACGACCACAGCTGCTCGGGGAACCCAGTGGTGAATCAGACAGAGCGAGACCTATGATGAGCGGATACCTAAACCTCCAGTTGTTTGTATTGTGAAGTTTTCTCCCACTGGAGCTTTCTGTAAAGAAGAGGGGCTAGGACTTGTCCCCACTCAGGCTTGGTCCCCATCTGGTAGCACTCCTTTGAGAGGCTGTGGAAAGTAGAGATGGTGCCTACCTAGTTTAGTGAGTCACTGGGGCTGTGCCTGAAAATACATGCCTTGCCCTTCCTCACCTGTTGTCTCTTTTCTTCTCTGCTCTTCTCTCCCCTCCCTTCCACCTCTGCCTCTCCCTCTCTCCTCCTCTCCACTTCTTGCATTCTCCTCTCCCTCTTCCCCTCCCAACTATCTTCTCCTTCTCTTCCCCCTCCTTCCTCTCTCTTTCCACCTCTTCCTTGCTGCCTTGAGATAATCAGGCCTTCCCCATCACACTGTTGTGTACTCCTGCCTCCTTACAGGCCAAGAGACAACAGAACCAACTGACTATGGACGGCGCCTCCAAAATCAGAAGCTTCCCAAACCTGTGATACTTTACTCGGTTTCTCTGGGTGTTTACCACAGTGCTGACTACCCTGACTAGCGAGGAAGAGCAGTAGAATTGGGGAGGGAAGAGGAGAGGCAGGTGTGGAAAGCAGGGCACAATCGTGCCCGTCTTCAGCCTGGTGGTGGGATCCTTGCCCAGCTTTTTAGGAGTCATGATAGCATTGCCTTCTTCTTGCTGCTCTTTAGATTTTCAAAGCATATTATATTATTGTCCTCTTTGGGTCTCATAAGAGAAGCCGGGTCAGTGTGTGAAACAACCATGTGGTAAAGAGTTGGGATGTAATACATACATATATATGATGCCACACCAAAATCTGGGAGCCTTCAGACCGGAAACTAAGCCATCTTCCTGAAAGATGGAGTGATTTAGGGTCCCCAGGTAAACAGATGCAGAGGGAGGGGAGATGCAGGCCAAGTAGTCTGAGAGATTCAGGAAGGTGGGTACCAAACAGCCTGCTGGAGTGAGAAGCTGAAAGTGCTTCAGGATGGGATGAGGTCCCCATGCAGCCTGCCTGGCACCTTTATCAAAGTCCCACACAAAGCCTTGGAATCAGGCTTTTCAGAGGGAGCTTCAGTGGGAAAAATCTCCCCCCAAACCCTGTTCACACCATAGGTGAGATAAGGAAGCTTGAAGGGAGAATAATGATTTTTCCAAAACCAGGAAACTAGATGAAAGTAGAGCCCAGCCTAGAACTCCCATCTCTTAATTTTGGGGTAGTAATTGTTCTTGACTCCACCACACACACACACACACACACACACACACACACACACACGAGCCCTGAAAATCCAAATGGATTCAGAAACTCCAGCAGAAGAAACACAACACCGACATCTGGAGACGGATTTGGCAGCATGTTCCCATAATTGATCTTGCGGTTTATACAGATTTAATTCATATTTATCATCTCACCCCAGGCAACAGCTACCTTCTGTGTCTGTTGGTATGACTGTGTGAGCCCTAGTTACAGTCTGCATGTGAAGAAGTGCATTTCCAACAAGGAGAGAGACCGGAGAAACTTCTCTTTATCTCTGAGATGCCCATGCTCGTTGAGGAACCCTTCCGGAGGTCTACCTCTGGACTAAAGAAAGGGCAGAAGCAAAGGTTCCTGGTCTGACATCTAGAAAGTGGGAATTACAGAGAACTTTTAAAGACAGCAACTTGTATTGCTTTCAGGGGTGTTCAGCAACCAGTGGACAGCAAGGCAGTAATATAAACTTAATGAGAAGAACATCGGGGACTGCTTTAATGAGCGGAGGAGGGGATCCCACATAATCAACATGCTTTGTGCAGCCACGCTGGTATGATTCCACGCACTGGAAACCAATGTTGATAACCGACTATAATAATTCAGAGATAGATGACCACAGTGTTTATTACTGTTTTCCATAAGGGACTCTGGACTTACACTTAATGACAATGAAGTAACAAAGACCCGGCCAACACCAACACTAATCATGAAAATCTTCCATTCCCCAACAGGCCTAGGACCTAGTGTGACCTGTCCCAGGTCCTTCATCCTGCTCATACTGCTTCCCCAGCAGCCTTGAGATGTGTCTACATTCACCTCTCTGTCCTTTCCCAGGATGCTCTACTCCCTCCATAGGCTCCAGGACTCAAGTGTCTACTGGCATGTAAGTAAATGGTCGGCAGGAAGGTATTACACTAACAGCCGTGAAACTGTCATTGATTTCCGGCTCCTGGGCTCCACCGTAATCCATATTTTTATTAAACCTTTTGTGTATGTGTGTACAAGAAGGAACATTTAGGGAAAACCATGAAAGGCTGTCAGGCACTGTTATTAGTCTTCTTGACTTCCACCAATGAGCTGTTCCAGGGCAGAAATATTTGCCATCAGGCAGTGTACCCAAGGGCCCAGACTGGGAGCAGGAGCTGATTTGGCCAGCAGAAGGAAGAATAAAAGCCTGCTCCCGAGTCGCTCCGGGAGGACAATGGGAAAAGTAGTTTCCAATTTATTTCTTCTATTGAACGCTTTAGAATCCAGCTCCCACATCTGGCAAGTTGGTTCCATCCTTCTCTTCGAATTGTCGAGGCTTAAAGCCAGGGCTGGGGGCATTGAGAGAGCACGCAAACACTCTATAGTTTTATACAGGTCCTTCCAACCAGGTGACTGCAATACAGAGGGAAATTTGCCCAGCAACAGACAGGCAAATCTCCTCTCCTTTAAAGATGTTCCCCAGCCCCTAACTTGAAACAGCTTCTGTGTTTATGCTTCATACAGGTATGAAACCATCCTCACTGCTTCTCTCGCTTGGCCAGGAAGGTTTCAGGCGAGGGTGGTGTCTGAGGTTCCTGTTGTCCCCAGTAGACAACATGATGCCAGGCATAGGTTAGGCACATGGAATATGTATGATCAACGAATGAATGAGTGAGCAATTGCATGAGCAAATACATATTTTCACTGTACTAAATTAACAAATTCTAGCCCATATGCTGAGACAGAAGGTGAGTGAGCTACACCCGGGATGAGCGTGTGTCACTGAGTGGAGAAAGCACTCCAAGGAGTGGCTGGAGGATCTGTGGGTCTCCCTATCTATCACTCCTGTCCAGACCCCCCCTGCTCCACCTTCACAGTGCCTCTAACACTTGTCTTGAGAGTCTTGATGTCCGTCCCCACACCACAGAATCCTGGATAGCACAGAGCAGCCATGACATCTTAGGAGAGCAGCAGAGTTCTTTCATGGGTGAGCCAGGAGGTGTGCTCTGAATCCTGCAGGTCCTTAGTTGTGCTTTGGCCCAGTGAGAGAGGGTTCAGCATCCTGCAGGAAAGCCAGATTCTCCTAGCAGGGGGAGTGTTAATTAAGATCACAGGAGCCAAGACCACAGAACAGCCCAAGCATGTTTTAGGCAGCAGACCCATGGAACCTGGTGACAAGGTGGAAACAAAGATGCAGGGTGGGAAGAAGAATTTGTAACATTGTTTGGCTGCTTTCTGCCCAAGTGCACCCTGGGAGGCTGAGTACATCAGGAAGAGGCAGGGACCCTTATGGGCACAAGGTAGAGAGGAAAGGAATAATAGGAGCCATCACTGGAATGCACTCAGGGCTGGCTTCTTATCCTGCCACCAGCCCAGGGCCGTCCTCCAGGTCTCTTCACAACACAATCCTGAGAAAGTGCTCCACAGAGGAACCAGGGTACCCCTGATGAGAGCCACTTACAGGCTTGTTTTTCCATTTGTTTATTACTTTTGACTTTCTGCCTTGCCCTCCTAAGCAGGGCAGGGCTCATATCATTGTTCAGAGAGGTCAGGTGGGGTCCCTCCCTCGACTCAGCTGCCCATGGTATAAATCTGAATTTGAAGTGGAATCGCCTTCTTGCCCAGATTTGCTCGGAGGGTGAATCTGGATTTGAAATTGAGTCTCCTTCCTGGTGCAGTGCTCCCCCAGGGAGCACTAAGGTCTGAATTCAACTAGAAATCTTGGGAATATTGGAGAACACTCTTGTGTTTTGATCATTTGCACCCACAAAACCTAGACATGCCCAGGTCAAGATCTGTGGATTATAGTGGGATGAACTCGGCTCAGTTATTTGACATCTCTGAGCCTCCATGTGTAGTTAGTGGACATAACTATCTTTCTGTAAGGATTGGTGGTGTCTGGCACGGGGGAGGTGGGACCCTGAGATCCGGTACCGATGCAGACCCAATGCTGGGGGTCCTAGGACTCTGCCTATGTTCTTGGATCTGCTCTGGGAACCAACAGATATATTTTTGTTCTAAGATCCCCTAGCCTGAAAGGGAGTCTTTGTGTTCTTGCCTCCTTGGAGCTGGGTGAGTAAACACAGCGCTCAGAGACCCTCACTGGCGTTGCAAACTTATCACTGCCTGTGTGACACAACTGTTCATGTGCGCTCACCCAGAGACCCAGTTGCTTCCACCTAATTCCAGCTCCTTCCGTGTCTATTGATTATTGGGAACAACTCAAAGGCCAGGAATATATCATTTCCTGTAGTCCACCCCAGCAAGCCTGTGAAAGCAGCAGGTGTCTCAATTCAGCTGCCATAATGAGAAGGTCATGGGATGGGGTAAAGAGGTACAGTCAGTGGGGTCTATTGGGAGGAACCTTCCTGGATTTCATCACACCACAGAGAAGGGACCAGCTCTCTCTCCATCTCCTTGGATACCCCTTCAGCTCGCCCACCATCACTTTCCTGCTGAACGACCACCGTGGGATACCTAAAGCTTCCCCTCCTGCTTCCCTCCAATCCATTTTACTCACAGCTGCCAAATTTATCTTTTTACAAGGTAAAACTGGATCATGTCAATCCTCAGCTTAAGAGGCATCCCACAGCTTCCTGGCTTCCCAGCACACACTTGGGATAAACCCAAATCCCTGCTATTCTGACTCCTGTTGCCCCTCTAATCTCCTGAGCTCCCCTGCTGTCCCCTGTCCTCTGAGTCACCACAGTCACTCTGGCCTCCCTCCATCCTTAAACTCTCCAGGGACAATAGTCTTCACACTGCCAGCCCTTCCACCTGTCATTTTCTTCACCCTAACTCCTTCCCCTTTGGTTCTTCCTTGACTATTCATCCTTCAAGCATCAGGTTAAATGTCCTCCCCCCAGATCCTCCTGCACCCCCAATTCCAAACCAGACTTTTATTGAAATCCCTTTCTATGGAATTATTGTTTTCATCCCCTGACTTTATCATAGCTGGCAATCATAGATCACTCATATTTGGCTTTATCTGTTGTCTGTTCTGCAACATAAGCCTCACGAGGCAGGGCCTGCTGCTCATCCCTACAACCCTAGAGAAGCCTCCTCCCCCACTATCTGCAGGCTGTGTGATGATAAAGGAGGGGCAGAGTGAAAAGGGGAGGGAAGGGAAAATGTGGAAGGGAACAGAGAGGAAGAGACATAAGGGGAAGATGGGAAGGGCAGAGAGACAGTGGGAGGAAAAGAATTGGAGGGTGGTTCCCAAGGACCAGAGTCCTCCTGCCTGACTCAGCATCCTCCTCCTCTCCCTGAGCGCCACTTGATCACTGGCGCCCTCAACTGGTAGACGGAATTGGTGCACCTGCTGAAGCGCATGTCCAGGCTTCCACAGGTCCGGTGTGTGCCTGAGATGGAGAGACAGCCACTGTTTGTCCCCTTTACCTTACGTTACTTCATATCCTTGGCTTCTTCCCCTAGTGGTCTGAGGTTCTTGATGACACCAGGCAGAGAGGCAAACAGTGGGATTGAAGGATGCGTCACTCCAAGAACACCTAGAAATTCAGGACAGAGAGGCCCCATCTCTTCCAGGCTTCCAGGGACTATGGCTTTGTATGGAAATGACACCTGGAGATCTGTAGGATGGAGAAGGGTCTCTCACAATGCTTGATCCTGGATTGCAGATAACTTGGGGCATGAGAGAAAGCGTCTGAGTCCACTGTTCTCCCTTCTGGTGGTTTCGGCCACTCCGATTAGCCCTGCACCTCTCCAGGGTGTCCCTCCCATCCATCTCTCTCTTTTGAACAGAGTGCTACCATCTCTCAGCTTGGACCTGTTTAGAGCTGGAAGATTGCTATTTGGTCGAGTCAAAATACTGGCTTGGGATCCTGGACCCTGGGCTCTGATCAATAGTCTATTACCTTGGGCACAGCCCCATCCCTTTCTGAACTCCAGATTGGGTAGCTTTCAGGAGTTCTAGGACCCAGACTTTGTAGGACTCATTTCCGTTTTGATGTAGAGGGAAAAATCTCATCACCAGGTGAATGCATAACCGAGTGAGCAGTCAGTGGAAACAAAAGATGAGGAGCCCTCAAGGAACTCTGCAGGGAGGGACTTAGCAGGGACTGCTCAGACCTCAACAAGTGCCTTCGAAAGTCTAAGGACATGGCCTCCAGCACTGGAAGCCCCTTCACTCAGAGACAGGATGACCAAGGTACATTATTGCTTAACACAAGTCTGTGGAGCAGAAGGGAAGTCGTCCCAACAAAGCATCAGGAACACACTTCCTCACAGAAGGACACCTGCCCCAAAAAAGGGGCACCCAGAAACCAGGTCATTTTCATGGGAGAGGACTGCCCCACTGAGACCATACATCAGAATGAGATGTGGAAGTAGGGAGGCTATGATCCTGGGGAGCCTGACCCCAGTGAGGCCGAGGCACAGTGTGAGCACCTGTGTCTTCATTTTTACTTGGGGAGGGGGTTAAGACTAAAAATATATACATAATATTTGAAAACAGAAAAGTTTACAGAATATAGATGTCATGAAGGCGTTTTATGCACCTGTACAATGTGTCTGTTTTAACTGTTAGTATTCCAAGAACCATGATGTGGGATTCCCCTCTGTATACTGTGAATATGCTTTATTGCCATTGGTTAATAAAGAAGCTGCTTTGGGACTATGGCAGCACAGAATAGAACAAATGTTTTAAGATTTTAGCATATGTAAAATAAAAGAAGTTATAGTAAATGTTTATCGTTGAAGAAAGAGGGATACATTTTAAGTTTAGTGTAGTTCCAGAGTACAGGGCTCATGAAGTCTACAGGAGTCTGCTCAATAATGTCCTACCAGATGCATGCAACCTGTGGCTCCACACAAAACAAGAAACTCTAAACATTATGAGATATTTCTCCTTCCTTCCTTCCTTCCTTCCTTCCTTCCTTCCTTCCTTCCTTCCTTCCTTCCTTCCTCCCTCCCTCCCTCCCTCCCTCCCTCCCTCCCTCTCTTCTTTCCTTCTTCCCTGCCTTTCACTCTCCCTCCCTCCCTTCCTTTCTTTTTGCAAAAACCTCTTGCATGGCTCTTCAACAAGAACTTTCTAGATAATGTCTCCACACACTGAAAGTGGACACGGCTGGTCGCTTTTCCATATTCTCACATCTCACCCACCGACTCCATTAGGGCAGCGCCAAAGCTGTCAGCTCTAATCAGGACAAGCACCTATTAAAAATCCTTCCTCCTGGAGACCCTAGAAATGACTCAGTTAGGAGCACTGACTGCTCTTCTAGAGAACCCAGATTAGATTCCTAGGTGATCTGACACCCTTTTCTGGCCTCTGAGGGCACCGGTACTCCATGGTGCACAGACAGACATGCAGGCAAAATATTCATACACATACAATAGTTAAATCATTTCTTTTAGAAATTAAACTATTAAAAATCCCTTTTACTGTGCTTTCTATACCATTGCCATGTTTAGATCTTTGTAGATAACTGAACATGGCTGGATTGTCTACTGAGTACAGGAATATGCTGCCCACATTTGTAGCCTGGTAGCGACAGGCTATATCACAGTGCCTAGGTGTGTATGGGAAAAACCACCTGGTTTTACACAGAAACATGGTGATGACATCACTTGACGTGGTGTTGCTCAGGACATGGCCCCATCATCAAGCAATAGGAAGCTGTGTTTTCACACTCTCTGGTATGCTGACCAAGGGTTGGCTGACCCGAGACAGGTTGGGCTGGGCCAAGTCCAGGCCAAGGGAGAATTAAGTTCATTCTATGCATCCTTAGTCTCTAGCCCAGAGTGAAGGGACAGTGGCCATCTGAAACATCACTCCTGTGGCATGTCACGGAGTTTTGGGGAGGTCAAGTCAAATCGTGCAAGAACAGGCTAATGAGCTCAAGAAGTGGTCACTAACATTTCATTGTTCTAAGAAAGTTACACAACCAAGGCCAACTCCAAGGCGTGGAAAAGTTTACTCACTTGGGCTTTAGTTCAAAGTAGTGGCAGACTCACAAAGAATGCACTGGCCATGGCTCCCCAGACAGACAGAACCATGGGAAGATTACAAGCATAGCAAGGAGGCAGTCTGCCTATCTAGCCTACTTATTCAAATGTAATCTCATCCAGACCTTGCCCCTAGAGAAACACCCAGATAACATTTCGTCAAATATCTGTGTATCGGGTGACCCTTCAAGTTGACACACAAAATCCATCACCATGTGGGGCTTGTCTGTGCTGTCCAAGTCCAAGGAATGGGGAGACAACCCAAATTGTGGGTGTGTGCTGTGCAAGATCTTTGAGAGGTGGAGGAAGGGAGAGAGGGTGTGTTGGATGTTGGGGATCATAGCTAGGCAACAGGAGAGAGTTCAGCCAAGGTTTCCTTTCATGTCAGACAACATTAAACACAAGAAGGCAGACTACAGGAGGGTTCATCCTCAATCCTGGGTCATCTACTGAGGAGAGGCACACAAGCGAGTGATACTATGTCATGAGCAAGAAAGCACACTAAGCTTTGGGGCTTAGTTATTGCCAGAACACGTACAAATGAATGCTTTGACATCGGCTCCCTGGGCAAGTTCATCATCTCTTCTGTTCCTAATCTGAACTCATTTAACTGACCTACAGCCACAGGGGAAGAGGACCGACTGGGAAAGCAACATAAGGAGGACCTAGAAGAAGCAGGTACAGACAGGAAGTGTGCCTGACTTCAAGGAGAGTCTGAGGATCAACACTGGTGTTTGTAGAAACTGAGATGTCAGGAACTGTGGTGTGTGCGGGGGAGCGTGTTGTTTTAGTTTGGAGAGGCTGAAAAGCAGCAACAATAAAGAATTGGACTTCAATTTCCTAGGTAACCCCTGCTTTTCCTTCAAAAATAACAGCAATATGTAATAGAGCAGTCCAACAAAATAGACACAAGATGAAAATAAAATTCTCTCTCCTCGCTCCTCCAGTCCTTCTGCCCAAGGTTGACTCTTTAAAATGGTGTGGAAATGGCTCCTTGTATTTTCTTCTGGGGAAAAACAGTGTGCTTACTCTCAGACGTGTCTCTCCATGCACAGTCTTCCTCTTTAAGAGTCTGTTATATGTTTGGTTTCTTTTCATTAACACAGCAACCACAAGATCGTCCCACACCAGTACTTCGGGTCTCTCTCGACTCTTAATGTCTTCAGTGCATTCCACGCATATGGTGTCTCCATAATTTATCTAGTGTGGCCCCACTGAAGGACACTTTGCTTCCAAGATCGCTTGTTTATTTTTTTTTCTAGTATGACAAACGTTTTAACGGCTGTACCAAAAAACCGTGTGCTTACATTTACCGGGCAGGTTCCTAGCTACGAGATCATTAGGTTTAATGGAATGTACATAGTCGATGTTGATAAATACTGCCGAACTGTCCTCACACCCTCCCCCAGTACTGAAGGAGAATGCCTTGTACCTTAACCTGGACTGTTAAGTGAAGTTTAGCCGGTTTTGCAGTTGAAAAATGGCACGCAATTCCTTTCAGGATGTGTTCTTTAAAAGTGAGAGTCCTGATCATTGTCCACTAAAAATCAGTTTCTGAGGTGATTTTGCCAACAGGTGATGAAATAAATGAGGCAGAAAACTGCAGTGAGTCAGGGCTTCTTTAGCCATTCAGTTTTGCCCTGCTGCTCTACTACAGCATCCCTGAACTTCTGCCCTAAACCCCTCATACAACCCCAAGGTCACCTTTCTCGACATGCTTAGTCCAAGCTAACCTCAATACAGCCAAGTCCATGAGTGACGTGTATACAGATCAGTTTAAACACAGGCTGGATGTTTGCTTGCTGCAGAAGCCAGAGAAATAGATTCCCATGTGAGATACGAGAGTGTGTGGCATCCCTTCCTACATTTATTTCCTCTGAAAAAAAAATATCAGTCTATCATATTTTCCCAATTAAACCAAGACAAATGTCCTTGAAATGAATTTGAAAAATGCAGACAAGCATAAGGAAGAAAGTACAAAAAGTAAGCAACCCTCTCCCATCATGTTCAAATGCTAGTGCCTAGACCCCAAGTCCCTTTACACACACCACACCTTGCACACATGCCTTTACACACGTGCACGTGTGCACACACACGTGCACACGCCCCAACAGAGATGGTGATACTTTACACTTGTGCCTGCAGTGTACACGAATTCTTATCTTCCTGTTCTTTCCCTACACCTGGGTGTCATCATTTTTAAAAATCTATTAAACTCTTCCTATCCTGTCCAAGGATATATGACTCTATAGACGTTTCGAAAAGAAAAATTCATTCCAGGAGACAAATGGCAAATTGTGAGCCTTGAGTTAAAGCCAGGCAAGGGTACTTCCATGATAAATCTTGAGAAATGGGGAAGCTTTAGAGTTTTAACTTCAGAAGGATTCACCATCCTGTGTAGGGTTTCCTCAACTAAGAAGCTAAAGCCTTTGACTCTGACATGGGAAAGGGCACAAACCCCCTGTCTTACCCACTTCCCAGAAACCTTGGCTAAAGGGAAATATAGTCAGACCAATTAGCAGAAACAGGCACTTCTGAAAAAGCAACCAAAAAACTCCTGTAAACCTTTATCTTTATCTTTCAAATGTTTAGGAACAAAAGAGAATTCCTCTAAGATATGCATGATGTAATATCAATACTTGGGGCACGGATGCAGGAGGATTGCAAGCTTCAGGTCAGCCTGGGTTGAATACCAAGATGTTCTCTCAAAAATATTTAAAAATAAACTAATCAATTAAATAAAATAAGATGGCATGAAGCTAAGCTGTGACCAGTTTATCTTACCAAATTAACACAGCTGGAACTTGCCGCTCCTTGGGAAAGTAATTCTGGGAGGCCTCATCCTCTTACAGGTAGGGGTCTAATGAGGAGAAGCTTTAGAGTCACAGACCCTGTTTTCTAAAATCCTCCCGGCTCCGACATTCCACCAGTGTGTACCACCTGAGTTTACCAAAGAGATTAGTAATGTACACCACGACACATTTTAAACCGTGGCCTTTGACCAGCACATGTAATTGGAAGAACTCTTCAAAGTGACAAGATGCATTAGCAGGTCTCGGCCCCGTGGAGACTCTGCCACCAGCAACTGTCACAGTGACTACAGTAGCATTTACTTCAGCCCAGGGAGCTGTGAGCTGTGCTCTGTAGACATCCGAGTCACCCAGTTTCTCATCTTAGCCCAATATGCTCTGGGCTGGAGAGAGCTGGTCTTCTTCTTCCAAATGAGAATGGGTTCAGGGTAGCCATAGCAGGTACCAGCCAAATCCCAAACAGAAAGGCTGCTAAGTGGAAGGACCATGGTCTCAGTGCACGGCTCGTTTCTAAGCTTAGCTGCTGCTGCCAGAGGCCCTCAGGCTTGGTTCTGACTCTTTGGTGACTTGAGCCACTTACTTGAATTTCCTGTGTTTTGATTTCCTTCTCTGTAGAATGAGGATGATAATATAACAGTACCTAGCTTACACTGTTGCCATGGGGATGAGATGAGTTGATCCTTATGAAAGGGTGTCTTGCCTGTAGTAAAACTATGTAAACATTTGGTGAATAGATAAATTAGCAACTTTGAGGGATTGGTGTGGTTCAGTGGTTACTTAGCACAGGGGCGGGAGTCCACTCTAGCTCTGACACATCTTGATGACATAGCCAGAGGACAACAGAATAATCTCTAAACAATGGACCACCTATCAGTCAATTATGAAATGATCTTACTGGAACTTTTATGCACATACAGGACATGATACAACAGTACCCACTGTGATTATTAACTTTATGTGACAATATCAGAGGTCCTCAAAGGCTTACCTTGCTGGGGTCCCTATCTAATGAATTAGAAAATTGAGGCCCAGAGAAATAGAGAGCCTTGTGTAAGGACACCTCACCGGACAGGCAATGTGGGCACAATGGACTTCTGGTTCCATTCCTAACTTTAGACTCTGTAGGATGAGAACTTGCAGAGGAGGGGACCCTGGCAGTGGGCAGAAGGAGCTGGAGAGGCTGTAGAATCCTGCTAGGTCTCAGGCAGGAAGCATTTTCCAAATCTTTGGGAAGCATTTTTCCATTTGAGCATGTTCCTGACCTTCCCAAGACCATGGGCCTTCACCCTAAAAGTTAAGGTGCAGAATAAAGAAGACACTTCTTGTTTTGGATTTCCATTGGTAGAGGTGGAGGCCGCACCAGTGTTTTTAATGCTTTCTCTCTTAGTTCTTTCAGCTAGAGTTCAGGGTTGCTGAGGACAGCAGCTTAAAGGACAGTGTTGGAATAACCGAGGATGTGAGAGAAGGAGGAAGGAAAGCCCAGGGAGGTGCTAGAGTGAGACTGAAGGGAAAGGCCCTATTTTCTCAGTGTAGATTATGTATTAGGCCCTGTGCAGGGGGTCCTTTCTACCTAGACATGGGCTTCTAATTCCCATTAGGTTGGCCATACCATTCAATGCACCAGGACAGAGATCGGGAATCAGAGAAATTCTTATTTTCATTTCCTGTTACGGTGATCAAGTACTATTTTCTTTTTTCTTTTCTTTTTTTTTTTTTTAAAAAAAAACTTGGTTTATTTATTTATTTATTTATTTATTTATTATGTACACAGTGTTCAGCCTCCATGCCTGCAGGCCAGAAGAGGGCACCAGACCCCATTACAGATGGTTGTGAGCCACCATGTGGTTGCTGGGAATTGAACTCAAGACCTCTGGAAGAGCAGTCAGTGATCTTAACCTCTGAGCCATCTCTCCAGCCCCACTATTTTCTTTTTTAAAAAGCAAACTAGAAGAGAAAGGACTTATTTTTTAGCCCTCAATTCCAGGCTATAATTCTTCATCATGAAGAAGTCAGGGCAGAAGGGACTGGAAGCAGCTAGCCACATGCAGCCACGGTCCAGAACAGAAAGCAAAGGATGGATTCATGCATACAGGGACTGACACATACTGGAAGATGTCTCTTCCCATGGTCCTCAGTGGGACCTCCACCCTTGTTTGTGCATCAGCCTTCCCACCTTTGGTTTGGCTGGTACCTGCTACTGCTTCTCCAGATTCTTTATTATTTGGAAGGAGAAGATATCGAGAAGATATCTCCAACCAAGGGTCCATTCTCCTAGGCAGAGGGCTCAGCTCACTTTCTCCTTTATGTTAAGTCCAGGACCTAGACTGTGAAATGTTACTGGCCACATTCAGGGTGGATCTTCCTGCCTCAATTAGCCTGAGTGAGAAAATCCCCCACAGCTATGTCTGCAGGTCAGCCTGATCTAGACAGTTCCTCATTGAGAGTCCCTTCCCAGGCGATCCTACATTGTGTCAAGTTGACAATTAAAAATCACGCTTACAAGGAGTTTGCCCTGGATCACTGAGGCTGTGTTATTCTCCCCTGGATAGAGACAGAGATTAAGCCTCCTTAGTTCTTTGTCCAAGTGTGTGATAATTAATCTTCATTGCCTACATGACAGGATTTAAAAGAGCCAGAGAGCTACCTCTGGGCATGTCCATGAAGGCATTTGCAGAAAGACTTAAGAAGAGAAGATTCACCTTGACAATGGACAGCACCCTCACACAGCCTGGGTCCCAGCTACAAGCACCAGAAATCCATCTCTCAGTGCTGCCTAACCATAGACACAATGAGGAGCTACCTCACGCTGCTGCCCCCACTGTTAGAACCTCTCATCTACCTTCTCGGCCATGGTGAGATGGACCATTTGAAGCTTTGGACCAAAATAAGCTCTTTCTTCCCCGTTGCTTTTGTCCAGTGTTTTGTCATAGCAATAAGAAAACTAATATAGGTCTTTGAACTGTGGAGTGAGGTTGTTGCTGTGTTGAACCTGACTGTGTGGTTTGTAGGCCTTCGGAATCACTCTGAAAGAAGAATGTGGGTGCTTGCAGCTGTGGGATAAGGGACTATCTAGACTACGATGTGCAGGACTTCAAGGGTTGTTCTAATTCTACACTGGCAGAGAATCTGGCTATATTCTACTCATATCCTGAACATATGAGCGAGGCTGAATGCAACGGTAATGATTGCAAACAGAGACTGCGCATTGGTTTCCTAGCCGCCCAGACCCAAATAATCACACAGAAACTATATCAATGACACCACTGCTTAACAAATAGCTCAGACATATTCCTAGCTAATTCTTACATCTTAAATTAACCCATTTTTATTATTTTATATCTTACCACAAGGCTCATGGGTTTACTAGTAAACAATCTCTTATGTTGTTTGGTGATGTAAATTTTGTAACATCCATGTGTGACATGGTTGACACTTACTGATTTTGGTCATCTCTACAGTGTGAGAGAGTAGACTGATACGAAAACTAAAATTTGGTAAGGAAAATAGAGTGACCACGTTAAAGTGTCAGGAAAGGTAGGTGCAGGGGAGCAGCTGTAAGATTAGTGGAACTAAGGAGAAAACTCTCATTTTGCACTGAGGCCCAGGGTAGCTACCTTGAGAGCAGGGTAGGTATCTCTGCCCCAAAAGCTCCAGTTTGCAAGAATGTAAATCCATTTGAAAGGAGAGTGAAATGGGAATGGCTCTGAAGGGGTTTAGTTTTCAAAACCAACCACCCAGTGAAGTCCAAGGTGTGAAGAGGCCACTGCGACATCTCAACATCTCAGGCTGGCAGCAGAATTTGGTGATAGCATCTACATGGTGCTGTTCCTGCAGGAGTATGAAATGCAAGACTTATAGGGTCATGGAAGCTTGGACCAAGGTTCCAGGCAGTAAGTGTTAGGGTTGGATTACTCCCAAGAAGACACTGAAGGGTCACTGTGTAAAAGCTGTGGGTGTAAGTCTTATTTTTGATTCTTATAAGGCCTCACAAGGAGCCTCAAAAGAGACTTGGGGATTTTGTACAAAGTTAGAATTGTAAGATTTATGAGACTTGTACAGCTGAACCAAACCTATTTTGTTTTATGAGAAGTCCATGAAATTTGAGGATCAGGAGTAAAATGCTGTGGCTTTAAAATTATGAGCATTGTTGACAAGGGGTAGACTTATGGTAGTTAATCTTGATTATTAACTTAATGGGATTTAGAATTACCTAGAAGAAACACCTGTAGGTGTTACCGATGAGGACATTTCCAGAGAGGTTTGATTGAGGAGGGAAGTTCTATCTTGACTGTAAATGGTACCCTCCCATGGACTGGGTTCTCAAACTAAATAAAAAGGAGACCACGAGCCAAGCATCTGTTTCTTGACTGTGTTTGAAATGTGACCATCTGTCCCACGATTCGACTGCAGTGTTGTCACCACCACACCCTGATTGAATGTCCTCTCAAACTGTGAGCTAAAAAAGATCATTCCTTCCTTTCTTTTTTAAATAGATTTTATTGAGCTATACATTTTTCTCACTCTGTTCCCTTCCTCCCCTCTCCCCTTCTGTCCTCTCCTGTGACCTCCATGCTTCTGATTTACTCAGGAGATCTTGTCTTTTGGTCTTTCCTTTCTTAAGTTTCTCTCATCGTAGCAATGAAAAAACTAATACGAGGGGCAACAGATGGAGGTGGATAACTATTATAGAACCTATCTGGATGCTTGAAAGTGGCTTGTTTCGGGGACTTCAAGGCTGTTGAGCAACAGGGGGACAATAGAGACATGGAGAAGGATCTGAAGACTGAACTACAAGTTAAGCATGTTGGAAAATGTCAGCCTGCTGCTGATAAGCACTGGGGACTTTTATTGGGGACCTTTTGAGACTCGTTATGTACAAAACAGTATCCTAACTCTTTCCATCTGATCTAAAGCTGCTGTTGAGAATTCAAACTATCTGACTGAGAAACCATGTTACTTTGGACAATCATTTTATCTTCCTGGACTTTTGGTCTCCTTGTCTCCAAAAATACATAGATTATCTGCACTGGATCATCATATAAGGTCATTGAAAGGAGCATGAGGAGGAAGAGGGAGGAGAGAAGGAAGAGGAGGGGAAGGAAAGAAAAGTATGTGTGATATTTACATGATATACCTATGGCCATCCTATCCTGAATATGCCCAGTCTCTTCTGATGCAGCAGTCTGAAAACTATAGACAGCAGTAACAAGGAAAATAATGATCACAAAATGATGAAGAATAAGCAGCCATTGTTAAAAACGTCTATATCCAGACTCAGATGTCAGATTTTGAGTAGGAAAAAACACCACGGAGAACAAGTTGTCCATTAGTGAGCATGTGCTCTGTGCCAAGTGACACTGTGATGAGGGCCCCTGGCAGCGCTGTCATACACGGCCTCCCGCGGCCTTGGCTCCTGTCTGGAGTCAGCTCAGAGCTCAGCTCATCCTCTTCGCTATCCATGGCTGATCTATCTTGGTGTGGAATGACTCTTTCTCTGCCCTTTGTCTCTCATAGACTTCCCCTTGATGGGGGTGGATTCTCCTGGTCGCCTCACAAGGTCTCCATGAGAGCAGGCAACCGATGTGTAGCAGGGAGATAGACGTGAAGGCAGAGCAGGCAAATCCTGATTTCATTTTACCAACCAAGCTGATGATGAACGCTCATTTTTTTTTCATCTCAGCTGTGATCTGGCTACTCACTGGACACTGCCTGTTAAAACTCAACATGTCTGCTTTCTATAAGTGACTCCCAAAACTCACGAGTCAAAAACCTGGAAACTGTATTTCCAAGATTCCCTTATCAGGTGGAGCCAGAAAGAAAGGGCACCTGGATGTCTCTGCGATGGAATTATGGTGATTTTAGTGTCTAGTAGTGGTTTGTGGGAACAGGGTCAGGAGGGGGTTTGTAGGAATTCACCCAAAGACCCTGAATATGTACTACTAAAACATAGCAATGCCTACTTGGCCTCTTCCTTAGCCTTTGGCAGTGTGATGCTCAGGTTTCCTATGTTACATACATTTCTACTCCAGTCACCCACGGTGGCTTCTGTGTCTTGTCAGCAAACACATCAAACATTCCCTATGAAGCTGTCAGAGCTGGGGTTAGTATTTAAACCATGCTGGGGTGGCCATTTCATTTGTCACCCGGAAAAGAGGACAGAAAGGATTTGTTTTTGATTACTTCCCCAGATCCTTGGAAGAGTAAAGGATGCAAAAGGACATTCTAACCTGTTCTGATTTCCACAGGAAGCTGGGAAGCACTATTTTTATCTTCTTTACAGCTTCTTTTGGAGAGACTGTATCCTCATGCTCCTCACAAGAGACTAGCAATTACTTTGTCAGCCCAACAGCTGGCTCTAGACAAACCAGCAAGTCCCTCATCCCTGGGAATTCATGTCACTGCCCAGCCCAGATCCTGCCTCTGCTTCTGTCTGGTGGGCAGCAATCCACAGATGGTTCTCTCATTCTTGTTTTTCACCAAACTCTCTGTCATATGCATCTGCTTCATTAGAGGGGAGTCCAGCACACTGTGAATACAGCTAGAATGAAGACCGAGGGCCATGGCAGGGAGTATCAGGTGCTTAGAAGTGAAGACAGTTTTGCTGAAATCATCACCATTATGTTTTAGCCCCAGATGATTTGTATGTACGATAGGTATGTTTGCATTGTGTACACATGATCATGTGTGTGAGCGTGGGTACATACCTGCCACAAGAAGTATATGAAGTTTAGTAAACCACCCTGGGTACTATTCTTCACTTTCCACTTTGTTTGAGACATGGTCTCTTTTGGGTTGTCACTGTATATGCCAGATGGTTGGCCTGTGAGCATCCATGAATTCTCCTACCTCCCGCCATGCCATACAAACTTTGGGGCTATAGACACACACACACACCACCATCCCTGATTTTATATGGGTCCTAGAGATTTGAACTTAGAGTCTCACAATTGCAGGACAAATGCTTTACCCACCGAGCCATCTCCTCAGACACTATTTACTCCTTTACATCCACATATCCAAATGTGGTCACAAGTTCTGTGAAAATTGTGAGCCTTGATTTCCTCATCCTCTGTGACTCCCAGCTGGCTCTGCAGTCAAGTCTGGATGTGTAACACAATGCAATGATCTTTCCAGGCCTGGGATATCTGCTCTCTCCATACACTTCCTTCTACTTTGCAAGCTCACCCTTGCCAACACTTTATCAATAAGCTTCATCTGTGCAGAACTGTTTGCATTTCCTTAAGGCCACCGATCTTGTCCTGTGCTTGGCCTTCATAAGCACCGCCCCTGAGGCATAGATACTGTTTCTTAATGTCTGTTTGGAGAACCACTACCAACCCTTTAAACCCCATCTCCCAAATAGTAATTTTACTTTGAGCCTTCCTCCTCCTCCATGACCTTACCCCAACTTGTTTGCCCTTCTTCTAATTTGGCTGGTTGCTCACTGTCTCCCTATTTGTCTCCTACTAGACAGCACGCTTTGGGTGTGGTAGGAGGAGCCAGCGTGGCTGAAGTGACAAGTGACCGTGCATTCATCAGGTCAGCATGGCAATATGGGCTTGGAAGGAGAGTAGGAGGGGATGGCCATGAGCAAGAATTGGAGATGAATCAAGAAGAGGGAAGATTCATATTAAAGAAAGCCCTCTGCTTCTGAGTGAGGCAGAGAGAGGAATGAAATGGGAAGGAAGGAAAATGATTACTCACTGGGAAATTGGAAATAATCGACTAATGAAATGTTTATGTTGAAAAATTTCCCAAAGTCCTTGAACACCTTTCACCACTGTGGACATGAAAATGGATTAGAAGCAGAGCGAGGTTGAGCACGGTAGTCTGTACCTGTCGGTTATCACTACAGAGCTGCATGGATCGAACAACCTTCACCTTGCCCTAACTTCACAAAAAGCAAAGGTATTCCTCATATTGTCAGTCTAGCTAACTTGGACCAAACTCCATGCTGTAGATAAAGCATTCATTGTATTAATTTTCAGAATCAACAGGGCAGGTACTCAGTCTTTCAGGACTGTCTATGGATTGCTTACTGTTCATCTATTCTATTATCCATGGGTGAGTCCATGTTTAGATATTGCAGCTGACGTGTCTATGAATATGAGCCAACCCATATGCATTAGAATCTCTGATTTGGTATGTGGAGTTCTGTATCCTGTGGTATAGTTCGGTGTCTTATTTATTGAGGACATAGTGTATCAGTTTTCACAGTGGCTTCTCCATCACCATTTGACATCCCTACCAGCAATGCACAAGGGTTCTAACTTCTCCATAACCTCACCAGCATTTGCTATTTTTTTTGTTATTGTTCTACTTGTTTGTTTCAGAAATGATTGTTTTGATGAGAAGTGGGCGTGGCTTGCATTCCCAGGAGACTGATGCCCATTTTGTCATGAGCTGTGGGCCCTTTGCTAATTGTCTTTGGAGCATAGTCTATTAAAGTCTTTTTGTCCGTTTTTAAACGAAGTTTATTTGTTATTGTTGTATTGTAGGAGTTTTAAAATATATTGTGATATTGATTCCTTATCAGATACATGATTAGCAAATACTCTCATTCATTCTCTTTGCTACCTCCTCAGTTTCTAGAGGCTCAGTGAAGAACCTCAAGGATGATATCAAAGCAAGGCCACCTATTCCACACTCCTCAACAGCTTCCTGTTCTCGGCAGCTGACCATCGTGGGAATTTCCTGGTCTCTGCTTTTTGTTTACCACAGATGTGTTTGGATTACAAGCACACATTATTGTGCTTGACTTTTTTTTTTTTTTTAGATAGGCTCTAGGGATTCAGATTCTGGTCTTCAGGCTTTCAAGGTAAGAACACCATTTCCCACTGAACCGTCTCCCATGACTGAGGTATCTTAAAATATTAATGAGAATATAAAGTCATTGGGGTTAGTAAAACACTTAAAATTAAGGAGGCAGAACACAGTCATAGCCCCCTATAACTTGGGGGTGATGTTTATGGTCGCACAAAGTTCAGGGCTGAACTTAACACTATTTCACTAAGATTGGAGAAGGGCAGCTAAATATTTCTTTGGAGATACCTCACTGAATGCAGAAATGCAATATATAACCCAACAGATGCCTTTCTCTGTCACAGTAAAAAGTCACCGAAATCCAATACAATTGACAACATAGCAAACTCTAAAAAGCAGTAAAAAATGTCTGAGCAAAATACATAGCACAGAAAGCTTGTCATATACTAAAGTGAAAATACAGTTCAGGCAAACTTCTTAAAAACACATCCATTTTTAACATTCAATTTCAATAACAACAGGGCTTTCACCTTAAGAATATTTTCAGTCACTTTAACTTGTACTTAGTGATCAATTTAACATAAATTCAGTTTCAAAAGATGAAGAACCACTTTTCTTAAACTCCAAAAATAATGATGTATTTGAAAAGTTATAGTCTCAATAACAGATTAATTCTTTAATAAAAAACACTACACTTTAAGTGTTAACCATATGTAAGTGTGACCTCTGCTGCACTGGCTGTATGAATAGTAATTAAAAAGGGCTTGGAAATAAGGTTGGGGAGACACCCGTGACTTCTCATTCATGGGTGAGAGGCGGCCTGAGAGAAGGAGGCAACACGAAACTAGAGGCTGCCAGGGCCTCAGTGGGCTGATACTTATGAGAAAGAGTGCTCAGGCTGGAGAGATGGCTCAGTGGTTATGAGCACTTGCTGATCTTCCAGAAGACACAAATTTTGTTCCCAGAATGCATAGTGGGTGTGTGGCTCACATGCCTTCTTCTGGCCTCTGCAGGTACCTGCACTAATGCACACGTGTGTGTGTGTATGTATGTGCATACACACACACACTTAATTTTTTAAAATTCAATCTTCAACAAGATAAAAATGAAAATTCAAGAATAAACTCATTCATCAGGAGGCTTTGCAGCATCTCACTGTTTCTGATGTCTCATTAAGGCCAAGAGCTACATTCACAGCAGACTTTGTGTTTTTGTAGTTTAAAACAAATTTGTTGACTTTTTTTCCTTTTATGACAAGGCTACATATAGTCTAGACGAACCATAAACCTATAGCTTAGGATGTCTTTGGATTTCTGATATTCCTGCTTCTACCTCCTGAGTCTTGGGATCCTAGGTATGCACCAACATGTCCAGTTTATGTAGTTAAAGAGATTGAACCCAGGACTTTGTGTAATGTTTGGCGTGCACTCTGCCCATGGGACATCTCCAGCCCTCATTTGTTGACTTCATGTGGTGAGTGGCTGTGACGAGCATGCTACCTCTCAGGTTTTTCCTGAAGAGAAGAATACACACCACATCAGCTCCTTTAAGGGGAAAGTGACATGCTAACCACACGCAAGAGCAAATGTGTCCCAGAGAAAGCCACACTGTGGAGACAGCATCTGGGGAAGGCAGATGCTTGGGAACATTGCTAATGGTAGGCAATTTTATTGCCTCAGTTTTGTTTCCCCTATAAAAGTGTTTATACCTGGACACTCAAAGGACATGTATTGAATGCTTTTGATATGTTTTAAATTCTGAATGGAGAGTTTCCATGGAATTCTGTGAAGTTACTCTTTAAAACTATAAACATGCAACGTCTTGAATGTCATGCCTGAGAAAGACTACACAGACCTCTGATTGGATGGAATCTGAGTACAACTGGGCCCAAGCAGAGAATACAGAGGAATCTCCTTCCGTGATTCTTGCATGGGTGTGCCTTGTGTGCACACCCTCTCTTACAGAGCTCAGCAGCCCTCCTGGCTCCTCTACACACAATCAATATCAGTTTGCAGAAGCAGGTGTTGAATTTAAGCAATATTTGAGTTGAACACCATGAAATGGACATATCTCTACGCAATGTCACAATTTACTACCATTGGTCCACAATAACCATGGGGCAGTTGATATTATTTTGTGCAGCATTGTATTTTGTTTTCCTTTTGTTTTTGAAGCTGGTAGACTCTCCAATGGACTCCAGCAGCAGTCTGTGAGGAACAGCGCCAATCTCTATTCATTTTAGAAACTACCCATCACATTAGCAGCCTGGCTGCTGGGGGTGGGCAGGCAGAGCAATTAATGTTTGTATCTGTCAGAAACATGATCCAGACATTTAGAGACTGTGGTTTCAGCTGCAGGTGTCTCATTTCATATGAGGCAGGAAGGCGGGTTTACGACAGAAGACATGTGTTTGAACAGAGTGAGATCAGGGAGCTCAGATACGCTATGGGTAACATCTCTGAAATTGCATCTTCTGTCAATTTTCACATTTTTGATCATCCTGTAAGTCAAATCCATGCCCATTCCAGGAGCTCTACGATCCTGTGTGACCCCCGTCCCCATCCCATGTGCTGGTCCTTCCAGTTTCTCTGAGCCCGCTCCTGTCCACTCTCACTAGGTGACCTTACTGACTGTGATGTTTGCTTGGTGCACTTACTCACCTGCCTTGATCATTAGACTCACTTATTTCTCTTTCAGAAATGCTTCATCCCTCCCAAAGCCAGTTCCTTCTCACTGTGAGTTGAGATCAGATTCTGCCTATTGAGGCACTTCCCCCAGCCCCTCCCCAATGGAATGTTGCTCAATCACAAGCCATTCTACCACACCACATGCATATCTATATATACACGTAGGTAGATGTGTGTGCATATATGCAATATATGTATATGTATGTGTGTATGGATATATGCGCATATGGAGAGGGGGAAAGCAGTATCTTGGACTTAGAATATTTATGCGTTCACTACATGTAATAGTGGCATGAACTGTAGACGACAGAACACAGGCCTGGGCTATGAGACTCTAGACCTTGTCCACTTAATCTCCCACCCTAGCCCCAATGCCTGCAGTGGCATCTGCAGTATAGCTGCTGAATAAATGTTTACTAGTTGCATAAACAAAGGGATCGCTGAAAATGCCTAGGGCAGAGCCTGCTTTGCAGAATAGAATGGGAATCATGAAGGGCAGCAGAGGTGTAAGACCCACTGTGCAGGGATCAGGTGACCATGCTGGACAAATGTCCCACAGCATGTTCTGGCTTGTGATGATGGATGTGTCATTCTTTTCACAACCCTTCAAGGTAGGTGGTTTGAGTCCACAGTTCAGATGGGGAAGCATAAGCTTATCCAGCTGCCTCAGCGGACATCTGACCTGCAGAGCTAAGACCCGGCACAGCGGCACACTGGGGCCAGTGGGTCAGAGCCCTGGAGTCCCTTTCCTGCAGTTCCTGAACTTCACAGATGCACAGGTCCTGGAAGGCTCTGCTACCAGACTGCTGGGGTTCAAACTTTTAATTGTTTTCTACTAATCTTCTACTAATTAGATTTCTTCTAAATCTTTTAGATTTATCTTCTAAATCTTCCACTAAAAACCTTTTAATTAGCTGTGTGGCTTTGAAAGAGAAATTTAATCTGCTTAATTGGGGTGATAATAGTACTTACCTCGGGGTTATTGCAAGCGTTAAATGAGATGGTACACATTAAGCACCTAAACAGAGCACGGACTGCCAAGTGTCTCAATAAATGTCGGCTGTCGGCAGCCAGCTTACTGTCAGCGTTGCCTTAAATTCTATTATTTCAAAAGCATTGCTCACCCCTCCTCTTTCTTCCTCCCTCCAACCATGCTTCTTTCTTCCCTTCTTCCTTCTCTCATGTATGTGCTTCTCGTGGTCCTAGTAGGTGTTCAACATTGCACTAGGAATCAGAGATTCAAGGATGCTTAGAAGATGACTTTCACTGAAGGTGGTTTGTGTGTGTGAGGACAGAGTGCCTACCCTGGCTTGAAGGCTTACTGACATTCTTGGAATCAGTCACCATCTGAGCTGGGCCTTGAAGGACAGAACAGAACCCTTCATATGGGTCACTGAGGACAAAGAGAAGCCTAGAGAACCTTTTGTCAAGACTCGGTTTGGGGACTGAGTCAGCAATGCAACAAACGGACTAATTACTAGTTAAAGAAAAAGATAAAAGTTTGTATGCATGCATGCACACATATGAATGAGTGAGACAGACAAGAAGAGAGAGCGAAGCTGGGAGCTCTGTATGAAATGTGGCTATGTTGACATTTTCAATCATCCATTAGATCCATCCACACAAAGCAACAGTTTTTCAAGGAGAAGAACATGTCTATGACGGTTGGATCATCTGGCGTCAGAATGATGATGACATCATGTGACATTTGGTGTGTTTCTTTGACTCTGATTTTTAAGTTTCTTATAGGTTTAAAACTATGAAAGAGGGAGGTGAGAAAAGGAAGGTAATGGGACAGCAAATTTGAGCACAGTCCATTGATGACTCTGATAAAGTGCCATACAGGAACCCATTTTGTATGCTATCTAAAATATTAATGAAAACATATCAAAGAATCTTACTCAGGAGAGAAGGGACAATTCTTGCTTTGCAGAGTTGCCTCTCAAGAATTAAATTAAACCACATGTCTAAAGTTACTTAGTAAAGACTTGGCACATGCAAACATGGAATGAATGTTTCCTTTCTCTTTTCCCAAGTCTGGCTCTACACATTGAGCATGCTGTGGATCTGAGCCAAATCACCACAAGGCACCACCGTTGTTCTCACCATTAACAAATTCCCGAGGACACAGTGCTTAACTCGGTCAGTGCTTTCTATGAGAATCAAGGTTTTCCCTCCCCACACCGAGAGTGGAGAGATACTGGAGCCTCTGGGGCTCCTAATCACTGTTGTTCTTATCTTTTTTAAAAACTAGAATGCTAATTTGGTGCTGAGGGATAGATGCTTGGCAAGTCTAGGAGGTTTGGTTTCTGCACTCAGCCTCACAAGAAGTGGGGAGCTAGGAGCAATTATCCCAACTTCTGCTTCAGAAGCTCAGCAAGCTTGGAGATTATAATTCCAGCAAGAGATCATCCAAAAGATGAGTCCAGATGTCATATATCAACCCTTTGTGCTTATCTAGATGCCTCAGTAATATCTGAAGACCTTAAAGTCAAGTGAAGACCCTGACTGAACAGTCAGGAAAAGCCCTATTGGCCTGGATCTGTCCGTGGTGCTGATTTTTGCCCGAGACCGCGAAGTTGCTTTCTCTTTGCCCACTTCTCTGTCTTCACTGGTCTCTTTGTGTTTCTTTTCCATTCTCTGAGATAGCTATTTGCATAGCATTTCTAGCTGAATCTAATTTATTTCCCCCACCTCATATTCTAGTCCAGCTGGAGAAACTGAGGCTTGTCATCCAAGAGGGGTTTTCCAAGCTTTACAAAGCACTTGGCTAGGGCTGAAATCGGAGGCTCCATCCCTCTCTCTCCCATCTGCTGCTCTTCTCTGCCTTCTCCCTCTGGCATCAGACATGGAGCTTCTGCTTGCCTGCCTGCCTGTCTGATGCATTCTGCAGGCCCAGAACCACTTAGAAATAATTATTTTAAAAACAAACAAACTCTTCTCTCTGTGATCTTTACTCTCTTCACATCCACACAGAGCAGTGGCTATTTTTATTCACCCTAGCTCCTGGCAGGTCTCTTTGGAAAGTCACCATGACATTTCATGAGGCCTGGCCTGGCATTCATCTAAAATATTTTTTCAAAAACATCCTGCTCTAGAGAAATGTCAATGTTTATGGTGCATCCACAGGGATGTTTCAGTGGAGGGAAAGATCCACTTAAGTCCTAGATTGACAAGGAGTGGGTTTGTAGGCAGGTGAACCTGTACAGCAGCAAAGCATCCTGGGACATGCCAGGGAGCATGGTTTTGAATACACAGGTCTCCATAAAGTCCCATGGAAAACAGAGTCTGGATGGAGGATGTATCTGCTCAATGAACAGAAGTCGGCGATCCTTGGACCAAGGCAGAGAGGGTTTCTGGGTCAGCGAAGCCCAGCTGGTTTTAAATTTTAATGTTTTCTTTTCACCTCTGTATGAGTCTGGTAGGAATTATGGGTCAAGTGTTCACAGCATTTTTTCATGTTTGTAGAAGTAACATTGGAGGAGAAGCCTTTGGTGACAGCTCTGTATTTATTAAGTTGTCTAATGTTTGATAACTCATGCCACCTCCCTAAGCCTCCATTTTCGTATCAGTAGAATGAAGTGGGACATTTTATTCTGGGTGGCTCCTTCAAGGTTATATAACACTAATGTTTTAAGAACAAACCCTGAAAATTATACTTTACCATAGAGACAAGAATTTGGAATCTAAGCTAAGAAAGATCATTCCATCTGTCTATCCATCTATCCATCTTCAGTCTATTTATATCACTATTGATTCAATCCAAAAGTCATCTTCAAAGAGGATGTCATGGGAAAGCATGTAGCCAGCCTTTAGCATGACCTCTATGAGCCCTCTCTACTGGTACTACTCCCTGCCTCAATCCCCTTAGATGAAAGGGGGCCCTAACTTCATGATATAAAGACATTCAGTCAGCTTCTGAAGAGCTACATATTAAAAGTAACTGAGTTCTTTACCCAAGCAGAAATGAAAACCTGAAGTCTTCCGACAGTGAGAGTGCATTTAGTTGTATATTTTCTCTGTTCATGCTTTCAAATAACAAATTCCCTAGCTGCCAGACTAACTTCCTGACTGTAACATGAAGAAGCCTTGGGGTAGAGTCTTCCACCTAGGTAACTCCCACAAAAACCACACAGGCTAATATTTCTTCTTCCTGAAAATGCATCCACACATACATGTACCCACATGTGCACATGCATACACACATGTACACAAACCTACACAAACAAAACAAATTGCCCACTTAAGCTTCTAATTTTCAGAATAATTTAATAACGGGGGAAGGAATAGCTGATACAGGTTTGAGTGCATGAAATCATCACACAGATGTTCTGGTCCTGATCATCCCTAAATATCAGAGATGCAGTTCCTACTCCTTGCCTTCACCGAAGCCACTCGATAAGTGCTTCTCTAATAAGCACACTGTAGACAGGAGCCCGAGGCATGACTGTGGTTTGGGTAGAAGAAACAAATTCTAGCTCTCTCCTGGGGCTGCTCATTCCACTGATGGAAAGCTTCCTCCCACCAGAAAGAATTAGTGTGGCAGGTGGTAGTGCTGGAGCATATAGGTCAGTGGGGTCAACAAATGAGGAACCTTTGTTTGACCTCCAGTCCTGTAAGGTGAGTCTCTGGCCAGTGCTTCTCAAACACTGGTGAGTTCAGTGTTTTCCGACAGACAAAAACACAAGCCAATTAGCTGTCTGCTGCCAGCAGCTGGTTTACTCAACATGGCTTGCATTTTTTTAAGCCTAATATTTTTCATGGATTTGATTTGACTCCAGTGGGAAGCAGAGATAAGCTGTTCTGCCTTGGCTGCTGAGCCGGCTCTAATGGCTCATATCGGCTGGGCTCCAAGCACCCAGTGAACTGTCAGGCTTACTCTCAGGTTTGAGTGGGATGGAGGGTTCCCATGCTAGCCAGCCTTCACAGGAGACTCGAGCAACCTTGGTGGGGCTGAAAAGATTGACCTGGGTTGAAGAAGGTGATCCTGGATGCCCAGGGGTCTCCCAGCTTTGCAGACCTAGTTTGATTCAACTTCCCATTCTCAGTATATGTCCCTACAATTTTCCCATGGTCCCTATCCATATGGCTTTTTGTGCCTGTTTCCCTGGCTGGTAATGATGGTTACCACTTCTGTTAACATCCAGTCCGTTCCTGCACACTGTCAACACTTCTCCTTGGAATCCCCATTGAAGCTCTCTGAGACTGAGCCAACTTTACCCTCATTTAATAGAAGGGACATACTTATCAACACCAGCTTTCAACTTCTAGCAAGGGCCAGGCTGGGTCTGAATGCGAGTTGGCCTAGTATCAAATCCTACACTGCTGACACTGCCCAAGCCTGGCACAATGCCTTTTCCATGTAAAGAGTGTCAGTGTTTGAAGGCATCCCTGCAGGCATTCTGCCATCATTCAGTCCCCTTTGGTATGCATGTGGCCTAACCTCCCAGAAGCCACACTAGTCCTCCTCCACATATCCCCAGGGAACCTAGAGAGAGTTTGTGTCACTGACTGACACCTGACCAAACTGTCCATGGGCCTGCTATTTCTGGTCCTCCCAGGACTTTAGCCCTGACCTACCTGGGCTCGATCTCATAACCCAGCTTCCAAAGCCAGATAATAATTCAGCCCCTTGTCCTGGATTCCTCCCCGGTCTCTGGCAGCTTTTCTTCTACCTTTCCATTTGCTTGCGATCTGGAATCTCCCCAGATCTGCTGTTCTGTGAGGATGATGGTGCTGAAAATGATAAGTCTGGGACCAACTTTTCATTCTCCTGGGGGTATTTGAGTCAGCTACACTATCAATATACACCTCTCCCTGTTGGAGGAAGCAGGGGGAAATCACAGCACTGCTCTGCTTTCATAAATATCTGTGAAAATTACTGGGAAGTAGTGCTTAACCAAGCGGCACATGCAGGCTTGCATTAACACGGGGATTAGCTGCAGAGTAAGGGAGGCGGTCGCCTCTTGACTTCATAACTCCATTATAGTTAGATGGGGCAAGAGAGACTGTAGTCTTTTAGCATTCGGGAGACTAAAGAATACCATGAGGCAGGATCCCGTGGTGCTTTCCGAACTGTATCAGTTCAGCTTGCAGAAGCAATGGGAGTGGACTCAGCAAACTCAAGTCAAGGTGCCAGAGTAGCAGAGTCAGCATGTACCAACAGACCTTCCCCATCAACAACACGGGAAAATAGGCATGAATCCAGGGTCAGGCTGGAAGGTACAGAGTGATTCCATCCACGGGAAGCCCAGAGGAAGTGTGTCTCCCACAGATGACATCAATAGGACGAGCAAAGCGGGGAAGGTGCTGGGTCAAGGTTTGCATGCGGTTAAGGTGCAGTTGCTTTGCTGAACCTTCATGGGGTCACTCTCCCTAGGTCTTCTGGCCCCAAGACCACACTCCCCACACTCCCTGTCTCCTTCAGAGTCACTGTTCATTAGTACTTGTCGGATCTTTCTGCTCTGTGCTATGAGTCTCTTAGTGGCTGCTTGTCACTCCTAATAATTTAATATCTGTGGCTTCTTCACTCATTGGTGTCTCCCTTGACCGCATTACCCTCCCAAAGCCAGGCTATGCTGTCATAAGGTCCTGGCTCACACTGCTCTTGCTGCCTGTACTGTACTTCTCTGCAGGGACTGTATCAGCATTCGGTGACAAACTGTATGCGCTGCCTCTAGGAAGCCTTTCCTGAGCCTTTTGTCATTCTCCCGGGAGAAAGGAGAAAGGGCCCTCACTTGCATGGGCTTACATCTAACCTGACCTCGAGAGCACTGATGCCCCCATCAGCACCAGGCTGTTCAAGTCTCTATGACATACCACAGCCCCGTGGCCAAGGACTTAGGCTCTGAGTTCCCAATCAGAGCTCTAAGACTTTGTGATATGAGCCCTTAAATGCCATTGTCCCCTCTGGGCTGGCTTCTTCATCTGTCAATTGGGAATGATAACAATGCCCCCCAACTTTTGGGTAACAGAAGGAATCAAGCATGAACATTAAGGCGGCAGCAGCCTGTAGACATCTGATCCATGGTGGATGAACTGAACGCTACTGGGAGGTGGTTGGACCAGCAGTAGCTGGTTGTTTTTATTGTTGCTGCTATTATCCTGACTAGTGCCATCGTCATTAGGGCTCACACTGCCTAATTAGTAGGTGTGACACATGGCAGGCACTAAACTGGAGACTGGTGTGGAAGGTTCTATGTCACTGAAAGGCCATGCTCATTCTCCGAACCCTTGTCTTTGTATAACGAATGCTGTTGTTTGTTGAATGAATGTGATAGTTAATCTCCATTGCCACCATGGCTGGCTTTGAAATCCCCGCGGAGATCGGTAAGTCACACTTGTGAGTGTACCTGTGAGGGTGTTTCCAGAGAGGAAGACCCGGGCACTCCCCCTGCTCTGCTTCCTGGCTGCTGAGGTGTAACACTGCTGTCCTCTGCTTTGCCCCAGCACTTTTCCCACCCCCTAAACCCTCTGACACCATGAGCCCTGGGCAGAAAGTGATGTCAGGGTGATCATTCTCTGTGCACAGGGTCCAGAATGACACTGTACGTGGCAGCAGGGGGGGAGAATCAGGGTTTCTAGGCAACAAGACTGAGAGAAAGAAAAGCTCACTGGAGGGGACGCCCTTGATTGAGGCTGTAGGATTCCAATCTCGCTCCTCTGCTTCCTTTCCTTCTTTGCTTCTTGGCCAACCTGAGGTGAGCAGGTAGTTCCACCACTGTGTCTTTGTAATGCTATGTCATCTCTCCATTGGGCAAAGCCATAGTACCAACCTCAGAAAACGCGATCCCCAAATCCCCGCTGCACTGTGTCAGACACAGGAAATAAACACAAAGGGGAAACCTTTTAGCATTTTTTTGTCCTGTTGGAATTTCAGGATGATAACAGATGAGAAACTAGCAAACAAAGAAATACAGAAATATTCTTTGGCAAGCAGTGGTTATTTTGGATGGAGAATAATATAGGATCTCACATATTCCAAGTCACACACTTCTGTTATTTAGAAATTTTACAAGCACGCAATAACCAGGGAAAGAAATAAATACTATAAACAAATAAAAGAATATTTGTCAACCAACTCTAGCTTTCCATTTCCAACCTAATGTTCCTAAATCAAACAGCTGTGTCTGGTGACACCATTTATAGAGATGATGATGACTGTACTGCAGTTAGAGTCAACTAGATACAACTTTTGTATTTGTAGGCCAATAAAAAATAGTAGTAATGTGCCTGAGATTTGTTACAGCTCATGTACCAGGCTAATTGCTGGAAATCTATTATTTAAGGGCTGGAGAGATGGCTCTGTGGCTAAGTATATTTGCTGCGTTTCCAGGGGACTTGAGTTTCTGTCATCGCACCCCTTCTTGGGTAACTCAGAACCAACCTTTTACTCCAACTCCAGGGGATTCAACACCCTTAACTGGCATCTGAGGGTACCTGTATGCATGCACACACACACACATGTATTCACGCACGCATGCACGTGTGCGGGCACACACACACATCCCAAAATGAAATCTTAAGAGAAATATATTTTTCATTTGATACTAGGCATTTTTATCTTCGTTTTTGGAAACTGGGTTTAAGTGAGACAGCTGTCTTTCTGCTATGCCCCAGGTGTGGGCAGAGGGTCCAGGGCAGTTACCAGGCCACTCTGCCTTTCCACTGACTGGGATCCCCCCAGAACCAGCTCTGGCATGGAGCGCTTCAGTGTGCCAGAGCAACAGGAACAAGATCCTAAAGTGGGAGGCTCCATTGCATCTTCTGCTCTGCAGCTGAATTGTTGCAGTGTGTATTTTTAAGCCCTACTGGATATGCTGAGCCTCCTTAAGAAAGACAGTTAAATCAACAGAGTGACAAGGAGGAGACAGGTGAACCTATTTTTAGTGTGTCTCTGCATAGAGTAGACCCCACAGGCACACAACAAAAACCTGCCCTGCATGTTAATAACGAGCAGAGTCCACATGTCTCCAAAGCTCCTTTCTTGGCAGATGTCCCTCGGAGAAGAATCTCATTGCCATGATTTTCGTGGAAGAGTCACCAAAGGTTATGCTAAGGCACACACACACAGGATACTCACTGCCACCAGAGAACTTAGACATGGAAACATCATTCATCGAGGGATTGAATGGCAATTTGCAGCCCACACACATCAATAGCCATGTGGAAATGGCAAAGGCTGGTGATGTTTTGTATGAATTGATGGGGAATGAGGCCCACGAATGTTGTCTGAAGAAGCAAGCAAGTTTCAGGACAACAGCATATTATCACAATTTTGTAAGAACTGACAATGAATGCATATGTATGAATGGATGCAAAATCATTGTGTGCATATATGAATACTAATAGAGACCCCGAAAGCTACTGCTTGCAAAGAAACCATGTACAGGACACGATGACAAAATGGTAACAGGGAAATGAAAAGATGGTTCAGCAGGCATGCATGCTCACCACATAAGCGCGAGCACTTGAATCTGATCACGTTACCCAGACAACACTTTGTGATCTCAGCTACACCTGTATCTCAAATGACTTGGGGTGGTAGAGACAGGAGGATTGCTAGTCAGCCTCAAAGGAATAGATGAGGAGCTATAGGGGACATTTCAAGTCTCTCCCCTGGTCTCTGTGCCCACAAAAGCATACTAACCACAGATGTGTACTTACATTGCACATGTACACCCTGCTCACACATGTACACGCACACACACAATAGTAACAGCCTCATGGAAGAATTACATGTTTGTGGTATTTATTCATTTCTTATGTTGTTTCTTGTTTGTACTTTTTTTTCCCCAGGGGAGAGAAGTTCTCACTCTGTTTCACAGACTGGCTTTGCACTCATGCCCCACATCAGTCTTTTGAGTCTTGGGACACAGAAAGCTTTGTGCATCTCTCATTGCTCTAGCAGTAGTAAGGTACACTTAGTTAGAAATTTAAGAAGGGTCGTGAAGATGAAACACTATAATCCCATCTTGTTGCTTCCCCCTCTGAATCAGCACGAGGAGCCCGAGGAACTGAAGGGTATCTCTGCTCCATGTCATTATCCTGCCATGTGCCAGCCCATCTGTCCTCACATGTCAGTATCAAGCCCTCTCTCTGTCCAATAGAGAACCATTCAGAAATGGCAAACAGGCGGGATCCCTGGAAAATGCCTGGCTCTCTTCTCCCATCCATTTCTTTCTGAGAACCGAGATTGGCAGGGAACATCCTCTGAGCTCCTCTCTGCGGGTGTGAAGGTGTTAACTTTGGGATTCTCACTTGTCCACTGTTCCTTACTCTGCATGTGAGCATGCAGACCTAACACTCGGCCACACCCTCAGCCCACATACTTCCCGCACTCACCTGTACGCAGTTTAACACACATCATTCTAAGATACAGGGATACAAATGCACACACATGCCTGACAGCACAATAAATGACCAAGGCAACAGACGACAACTGTTTGAACCCCGAGCTTAGACAAAAGGCACAGGTTAAGGACACAGGGACATGGCCTACACATAGAGTCACATCTCAGGTGTTCAAATCCTCCCTAGCTTTGATGGAGAAGGGGCGGGCTTGGCTCTAGTCTTTCCAGCAGGCTGACAGCAGAACCCTCTGAGCATGCAAAGCTAACCAAAGCTTCTAGCCATAGCTTTCCTTTCAGGGTCCTTTCCCAGATTCCTGAAGTCCTGGTACCATTTAGCCCTTTCAAACTTGTCCTAAGCAAAGACTCTGATGCTGGTCCTGTGCTTGTGATTTTCTGTCCGAAGTGTTCCTCTCTGCTATTCTTGAGACATGACTTCTCTATCACTCCCTGGGAAATTCTCCAAGGGGACAGGCCCTGAATAGCTGCTTTCCTGAAAGGGACAGAGGGCTGGTAACAGGGAATACTGTGGCATCCCGGTTTCTTCCAGAAGGGGGAGTCACTGTCCGCTCAAATCCTAATCAAAAAATGACCTTTCTCCCTAAAAGGTGGTAGAAAATGGCCACCTTACCCCACTGAGAGAGCTTCTGAACAACAAAGGTCTCCCTCAGTTAACAAACAGAACCAGCAGCCAGTATTTGGCAGGGATTATTGGAGGGAATAAAAGGCTTCGGAAAAAAAATCAATGGCTAATGATTATCCTTAAAGTGCCCTTCGAGCAATTGCATTAGCAGAGATGGAGAAGAGTCTGCAAATTGTAACAAGGGTCCTGATACACGGAAGTGACTGTAACGGGCACAGTGATTGCTCATTTGCTCATCTCCTTCCCTGGCCCTGATGGGAGGAGGATGGCTGCTGGCAGGATCAGATTCCAGCCTGTGTCTGCTGGAGAATTCAGTTAAAGGCTGCTGTGGAGGGAATACTGAAGCTGTCAGGTTTTGATCTACATAATAAAGATGTAAGGGGGAAGAAAGGCCCAGGCAAAGAGCCTTAGGAGTAGATTGGAAAGCAAGCAAGGGAATGGGAGAGGAAGAGAGAGGCAGGGAGGGAGGGAGATGGGGAGGGAGAGAGACAGAGAAGGGAGGGGGAGAAGATAGGAAAAGAGGGGGAAAAGGGGGGATGGGGCAATGAAAGGGGGGCTAAGAGGGAGGCAGGGAGAGGGAGAAGGAGGCTGTTGTGGAGGGTGAGGGGAAGGAGGTATGAGATGGTGATGTCTTACAAGAGAGCGTTTGGAAGAGGAACCCGGAGTTTAAAGATATATTCTTTGGGTTGGGGATGTACACCTACCTTTTGAATGTGGAGCCTGCCTAATTAGCATTTGATTGCCAAACTATCTTTCTATGTCACTAAAAGTCACGGAGCCCCTTATGATCTGCCTTGATCATACAACCAGCCCCACAGAGAGAGCTGTTGACTCTCAGCAGCTTATTGGAACCCTGGCAGGCAGGTAGGGGCAACAGGGCTCAGCGAAGCTCAGCTTGCCAGGGGCTCTCAGAAAACTAAGGCATTCCCTGAGAAGGCCTGGCGTCTGTGGAACTGTAGATGGCCTGGGAGGCACAAGAGGACTAGCCAAACCCAGAAGACAGCTCAGACCCCAGGGGCACAGCAGCTGTGTCTTTAAGAATTCTTACCCAATTCTTAACTTCAGTAGGCTTTCAGGCCCTGCTGAGTGGCACTCAAAGTACGCAGTATAAACTCATAACTGTTTTAATTATATCATAAGAGACATGCTCTTTCCACATCACAGGATCTGATCAGTCATTGTAGCAAATCTGTGCAGTGTGGCCAAGACTGAGCCCTTCTCCCTCGCTGCCCAGGAGACTCAGGCTTCAGGTACTGAGAATAGATAATGGTGTGGAGGCAGTTCCTTGTGCAATACGGTTTGTCACACTCCAGGCTGCCTGCATATCACACTGAAGCTTGAGTCCTTATTGCAGAAAAAGTCAAAGTATAGTTCCTGGTTAAAAGAATGACAGCCAGCTCAGACCCCCGTGAATGTGAAGTCTTAAGACTATGGAATACTTTGGCCCCATGCTGAAACTGTGCCTGATAGGGTCAGGTTGCATAGTTCCTCTACAGGGAAGGATAATCCTGCCTCTTGCCTCTTTCATGGAGGCAGCTTTCTGCTTAGACCCTGGAGGGTGACTTTTTCAGTCTTCACAGAATCTCCTGAACTGAAGCCCCACCTGACAGTCAGTTTTCAGAGGTTTCTATTCTTTAGTCCAGCACCCAGCTATGATCAAGACTCAGAGAGAAAAGCTGAGCAGATGGAAAATACAAAACAGAGAGAAACAACTGCCTCTGTTGTCTAATAGCACATCAGCATGCAGCGCAGTGTCTCAGTGCCATGCTCAGCACAGGACAACACTCTGTTCTTAACACATACACATGCATGTGCATGCACACACAGGGATATACACAGAGACACATACAGACACACATATGCACACATGCATGTGTATACATACATAGGGATATGCACAGAGATACACACACATACACACAAGGATATGTACAGAAATGCATACAGACATACAAGCACACACAGGGATATGCAAAGACATGCATACAGACATATACACACATGCACACACACAGGGATATGCACAGATATCTATCTATACACACACATACACATACACACACACCTGAACTATGCTGTTTCCAGCTTGTGATTCAAGCATATCAGTACACACCAGATCCTTAGGGACGACACAGATGAGTCCAGGGCAACTGAAGGGCTTACTCAGGCTCCACAGCAGGCTATGCTGATTTGGGATTTGAGCCTGCTCTCCAGGTTCCCTGCCCTCTGCTCTTCCTCCTCGGACCCTTCATGGATACCTACAATAGTGCAGGGTGTGCCTTACTTTGTCACCCCAGAAACCCTTCATGGGCTAACAAGATGGGTAAAGGTGATTGCTGCCAAGCCTGATGACCTGACTTCGATCCCTGGAACCTACATTGTGGATGGAAAGAAGTGACTCCTGTAAGTTGTCCTCTGACCTCAGTACATGTCACAGCCTTTGTAATTAACAGAATCTGAGATAAAGGGAAACTGAGGCATACTGGTGAAGTTGTTGATACTTCACTTCTTCCTGCTTGTGCTTTTGGAGCAGAAGAGTGAAGAACTCCTGGTCACAGGGTAGTTCAAAGTCAAGAAGAACACCTTTAGCACCAGAACATGGTCCAAACGAAAGCAATTGGTGAGCGAGGATAAGCATGCCTTTGCACAGTAAAATGGGCATATTACAGACTCTCACACAGCACTGTGAAGACACTGTTTGATACATGTTTTAGCAGAGGGCTAATATTCTTAGCTATGGCATTATTAGAGGGCACAGCACCCTCCGGTAAGGCAAACAGATTTTGATTGGCACTGAGGTGCTGTGGGACAATGGCCTTGTACTTTATAAAGATTTGTCACTTATATTTTAATAAAACGCTGATTGGTCAGTAGTCAGGCAGGAAGTATAGGTGAGACAACCAGGCAGGAAATAGAAGCGGGGCAAGGAGAACAGGAGATTTCTGGGAAGGGGAAAGCTCAGTCTGCAGTCACGACCCAGCCACAGAAGAAGGAAGATAAGAATACCTCACTGATGAAAGGTACCAAGCCATGTGGCTAGCACAGACAAGAATTATGGGCTAATTTAAGATGTAAGAAAGAGTTAACAAGAAGCCTGAGCTACCAGGCCAATCAGCTTATAATTAATGTAGACCTCTGTGTGTTTCTTTGGGACTGAAAGGCTGCGGGAGTGGGCAGGACAGAAACCGACAACACTGAGGGCGCAAGACATACCTATGGTCTGCACACCAATTCAACTGGAAATAGAAATGATGCAATGTGGGTTTTAAAGTAGCTAAGAAAGACCCCACCAGTTGGGGCTGGTCACCTGGTCTCCACACAGGCAGACTTAGGACTTGATGCCAAGCTCCTCCAGGCAGCTGTCAGAGTATGCCAAGTATGCTGAGCACACCTTCCCATCTGAAGACCTGACATATATCCCAGCTAGTAGCAAGGAACTCTAAGCACCAGGCTATGTGGCGAAGGAAAAGCAGAGGTGGAAAAACAAGGTCGGACCCACTGGAGTCATTTCTGAAGTCAATTGTTCTCTGACACACACTGTGACCTCTGGCAGTCTTAGCACAATGCTTGACCTTCATGGCCACCTATGAATATCTGCTGAACAGAATGGATCAATACAGGACCAAGGTCAAATTAGAATCCGAAGCTCAAAAATCATTATCTTGTCATTTCCCATCATCAAACTCACTCAGAAGAAGTCAGAATTTCTGTCACAGTGCCCTGGAGTGACCTTTCACTTCTTTCCTGTGGTCCCTGGTTCTTGGTCTTGGGAGTATCGCCTGGGGACTAAGAATTCCCGTTTGATTACCTCCCAACACCTCTATTAATTTATGTGACGCTATCTGGCCAGAACCTTATCTCTGTTTAATGTGAACCTGAGAAAGGAACACCTCTGGGTCACATCTTTGAAATGCCAAGTGCCTTCATTAATGCTTGGCTCTGGTACAAGTAAGAGACCCATGAACTCCTTGGAGCACGGCTGGGCAGGGGCTGGGCTATAGGGCACCTGGCAACCCTAGTTAAGCCAGGGCTGTCCATGGCTGAGCACACAGATTGGCAGCTCCAACTACCGTGTGACACCCATCACCATCCCATCACAAAAGATGCAAGTACTCAAACTCTACCGGTAGGGATAGAGTAGGGGGGTTGCTTTCCAGAGTGCATGCTCTGCATTCAGTACAATAAACCATTCTAGGGCACATTTATTTTCACATTTTACTGTGTCTTGGAATTTGAGTGTGTCTTGTGAACTAAGATGTCATGTAATTAACCAACAGGGCTTTTTTTTTTCTTTCTAAGTGGTACCCAGACTGTTCAGTTTCTTCTAATATTGTCACTGCTCCATTTAGTCAGCTTAGCCACCCTCTGATGTGATGTCACATACTTGTATCACAGGGTCACAGGGATGCGGGAAGCCTACTAGTACAGCCTGATTAAAGAATTTCCAAAGGGAGAGAGGACCTGGGATTTGCAAGGATTGAGCTATCAGGCCAGGAGTGGGAAGGTTTATAATGAGTGTAGAAAAGAAAAATACCATGAAACATAAGTCAAGCTAGAGTTTCTAATCTACCTCCCGTGATAATTAACCAAGAAGACTTAAATTACCAAGTATCTCAGTTTTCTCACCTACGAAACACTGCCCAGAACTTTCCCATTAAGAGCAAGAGCGACTGAAAACAACAAAAAATTAAAAAATAGAAAGTTTTGACCCAGGGCTTACATTTAATAGGTAGACAAAAAATTAGTGGTAACCATGTCATTGGCAGTGGTGATGGTACTTGAGAAAAAAAATGGCACCAAAGAAGCACTGTGACATCATCAGCTAGCATAAATATACGAATATCAACTACAGTGTAGCTATTCTGCTCAACTGATTGCACATTTCTTTGCCACTACCCTTAACACTCTAATTCTTTTCCATGTTGAGAGCCACATATAATCCTCCGGCTGATGGGTGCCCCATTACCAGGGTCCCCTCATGGGCATCCCTTTGCTTCAGTAAATATCCGTATAGTTGAGGCGTACAGCTGGTTAGCGCCATCGAGGCTTTGGGTTTTGTGAGTTAAACTGTGTGTCCAATGAATTTCTTCACTCTCTCACTGTAGTGACACAGTCTTCCAACATCATGCTCTCTCATTGATTATTACGGCTTACTAAACTATTTGAACTTGATCGGCCCTACATCATCTTCTTTTCATTCTCTCCTTATTCCATGGTAGTAGGGCTCTCTGCCAATCTTCACTGGCTAGACGCTCACCCCTGCATCAGCATCTGTTTGATCTCAAGCCCATTAGCATGTCCTCTCCAGTTTCTTGAGGTTATTTCCCACGATCCAGCTATTAAACGTTTTTTAAAACTTTCAAATCTTGGAATAGAGAAAGGGATTGCTCACAGATGCAGGACAGGTTTTGAAGACACAGATTAACTCTGGAGAATGAGTTCCGCCATGCGGACTATTTCAGGGCTCTGTATTAGGTTCAAAATAGGTGAGGCATATTGAATGTGCTATGCGGAAGAAATCAGAAGTTTCATTTCAAACCCATTAACTAAGTAAATGCTCAGAGAGCTGAACGACTTTAATAAACAGGCGCGTCTCGCCTGTCACCCGGCATTGCCAACATTTGTAAGCGAACACGCTTAGCTTCCTTCTGAATTCTGGGTACTTAAAGTGGTCATTGAATTAACTGAATGTGTGAAACATTTTTACCTGGACTTGTGGGAAAGTGGGTAGGCGGGAGAAAGGATAGTAGAGAAAATCAAAAGGAGAGGGAGGGAAACAGATTAAATAGGGATGGCGGATGGAGCAATTCACATCAGACATTAGGTTCTTGGTTGTTATAATTTAATCTTATTTTTAAAGTAGGCATGTGAAACACTGGTGCCATCTGTCACTGGTGTCAGAGACACTTACTGTCACCATCTCCTAATTACTCAGACTCAGAGGCAATGTTCCCATGTGACTGAGGAGGCCATGGAAGGCCTGAAAGGTAGAGTGTCTGCATCTAATTCTATACCATGACCCAGAGGCAGATCTGGAACTCAAGCCTCAGCTCCTAAGCCCTGTGCGCCTTCTTATCCTCCCTGTCACCAGAAGGGGCAAGAGGGCAGTGCTGGAGGCAGCACATCACTGATTTCCTCAGCCCTTCTCTTCGAGATCTTGGCTCTATTCAGATTTAGAATGCTGTAGACGAGGGTGTTGGGATACACCTGTAATCCTAACACTGGGGAAGCTGAGAAGGGACTGGGAATCTAAGGCCAGCTTGAACAGCAAGAACCTGTGTCAAACCAACCAACCAACCATCAAAGACAGAACCAGCTAAAGCAGTAGTTCTCAACCTGTGGGCCACGACTCCTTTGGGGGTTGAGCGACCTTTTCACAGGGGTTGCATATCTGATACCCTGCAAGTCGGATACTTACATTATGATTCATAACACCAGCAAAATTACAGTTATGAAGTAGCAATAAAGACAATTTTACAGTTGGAGGTCACCACAACATGAGGTAACTGGTTAAAGGTTGAGAATCACTGATCTAAAGGAATTCATGGTCCTTGACCCAAGGTGTTTTATCTATTTCAGAAAACAACATCCAAACATAATGGGGGGAGGGGGCTGGAGACATAGTTCAGGGGTTAGAGCACTTGCCATGAATGCATGAAGCCCTGGGTTCTATCTCCAGAACCACCCCATCCCTCTCTCACCCCCCCCCACCAACACATCCATAGCCTCAGGTTACTACAGCAGGGACACCAGCCTTCACCCCAGGCAAACTGGAAACAGACTCCACTCTTGTTTTCCTGACCAGTTCTTTCTGAGTCCCAAGTCTTCTCCTTGATGGCAGGGGGACACTGAGCCAAGAACTTACACTGCCTTTGTGTTTTAATATGCTTTATGTCCCTTACCTAGACATCTGACACTTGACCTTCACAAACCAAAGGATCAATTCCTGATAAATTCAGGAATTCCTGGAAAATTTAGCTCTCAAGTGCTATTTGCTGGCCATCTCGTCTGTGACCATCCTCTTTTGGCCTTGGATTAGCGATCAGAATGCAGCTCAGAACTTGAACAGATAGGCCAACCTCACTCAAATGAAAAAAGCTTCATGGTATGCCAAGCACATGCGAGCCTTCTTTACCAGGTATTTCTATATTTTCTCATAGCCCATCTACAAGGTTGGTGGTATTATTTTCAGTTTACATATGGGAAAATTAAGACTTAAACAGGCTTAGAAAACTTATCAGTGTGGAATAGCTAATGAGTGATCGGGCAGAAGTTCAAATCCAGTTTTGCCTGACGCCAGGGCCTGCACTGTGTGAACACACCCCACCATGCACGGATTCTCTAGACTTGTCAGTGTGTTAGTGCTTTGTTTTCAGACCCCAACGCCCCAAAAGCTTGGACTCAAGCTTCTAAGGAAAGGTGTCTTTTCCTGACATAGTTCCTTCATGCATGAACAAACATCCCCCATCAATATGAACAATTTTAGTAGTGACAGGCAAAGCTCCCTCAAGTCTGATACGGAATGGAAGCAGAGAGAAGATAAGAGGTGTGTGCATTACAGATTTTGGGCAAAAGGCTCGGCTGAGGAAAAGATTTCCTCGTCCTGAGAAATGACCTTATGGCAGGAGATGTGAGATGCTACTTGCTGGCTGGATCGTGAGATGCTAGTGTAACAAAGCAGGTGGAAGGGGAAAGAAGACGAAGAGGAGGGGAGAGAGCAACTATGGCCTCCACCTTCCTTCTACACCCAGGTGCTATGAGAGGAAGGAGCTGAGCCATAGCAGTGAACCTAAGGACAGCAGGAGCAGAGGTGGCACAGGCACAAGAAGAGGGGATAAGAGTTAGCCCTGTGCCTCACCTGTGTTTACATGAAGCAGGCTTTCATGGGCCTTGAACGTCTTTGAGTTGTGGATTCCAGAAGCAGAAACAACAAAAGCATAGTGCTTTTACAAACAAGCTCTGCTGAAAAACCAGATGCCTGGCTGAACGGGATAGGGCCATTGGTGAGGGGCAGCCCCTGTGATAATAACTTCTGAATGCACAGACAAAAGGCTAGGAGGAAAAATCTATGTGCCCTTTGCCCTTGGAGTATGTTATACTCTGCTACCTGTCACACAGTGAGAAAGAGGTGGAGAACAAAGCCACAGTGGTTTGGGTTAGGGACAGCTGGTAGCCAATGGAGCAGCAGGTACGGCTGACTCAGAGAAGTCTTGACTAAGCAAAGTGTCCCCATAGATGTATTTTGAGTTTTGGAAGAGAACAGAGGTGTTACCTATGTGGAAGAAGGGCATCATTCCTGGCAGGGAACTCTGCCATAGCCTAATGCCATTATTTTGGCCAGATAGTATGGCTACTTTGATTGGCAGGTGATGAGGTGTAAAAACACCATGAGAAATACCTGCCTGCGATGACCACGACACCTCATGGTCTCTGTTTGCTGGTCTATGAACTGGAGAAACAATGCCCGCCTGACAGATGTGGGGAGGAGTTAAAGGTCTGGTGTACGTCAAGGGTCCAGCCAGTTGCTTGTTATTCATAAGTGCTCTGTGGATGGTCCGTTCCTCTGTACTTGTTACAGTCAGAAGTTGTGGGCCCAAGGGGCTTGGATTAGTTGCTTTTTTCATCTCTGTGATCAAACACTTGTCAAAAAGCAACTTGACAGCAGGCAGAGTTCATTCTGGCCTACAGTTTAAGAAGGAAAGAATACATTGACTCTGGCAAGATTTCTTCTCTGGAAGGTTCTGCAACCTTCCAAAACAGCATGACCAGCTGAGGAGCTAGTATTTAGACACAAGATCCTGTGGGGACATTTCACATTCAAGCCACAGTAGGACCTCTCTTATTCAAACTCAGAAAGACCCTGAAAGGGACCATAGGCAGCTTTGCCTCTGTTGGTAGACTGCTGACCTAGCGTGAACCAAGTCGTGTGTTTGATCCCTCATACCAAATAAAACCAGGTATGGTGGCATATGCCTGTAATCTTAAAACCTAGGAGGTGGAGGCAGGGGAATCCAGAGGTCAAAATTGTCATCTACAAGTTCAAAGCCAATTTGGGCTACATGAGATTCTATATCGAAATAATAATAATCTTAATAATGAATGTAATATGCATGCAAACCCAGCACTCAGGAACCTGGGTCAAAAGAATCGAGAGTTCTAGGCTAGCCTGGGCTATATCATGAAACACTTTTTTCAAAACGCAAAAAACAAAAAAGATGGACATTGTAGCCTATCTCAAAAGCAATATTATGCCTTCCTCTACTTGCCCAAAAGGTTAGGAAGGGGACTCTCCTGGACATCCTGAAGAGCTCCAACTTCTCTTCCTCTCCCCATGGTTTTCAGTGTGAAGTTGCCAGTCTTCTGGAGATGAGGGGGCAGCTCAGAAGGGGCAGGAGTCTTGGGGTACCCAGTCTAACAGCCTCTGCCCTACCGCATGTCTGTATGCTACAGGTACATGTGCGTATTTGTGATTCTGTGTATAAATATGTAACTTTCTCTGTGACTCCAGTGCCCAGAGAAAGGCAGGGGAGGGGCCGAATTAAAGTCAAAGATAATTGTCATTGATCAATCTACTTAATGGCCTGAAAACGTCCAATTAGAGCAGTGTGCACACACAGCTGGCTGCTGAGCTGCAGGACAGCATGGTGTTCTGCCTGAATCAAGGTGCCCTGTGGATGGTACAGTTAGCTTCATGGAAAGACCCTTTGGGATTTGACCTCTATTGTTCGTGCCTTGCCTTCCAGGGGAGAGAGCCTGGATTCCATGCAGCCGGGGAGGACACAGTGAGATGGCACCACCACTACCACATTCTGTAGTGGCCAGAGAAGACACTCACCATTCAGAATCATGAGGCATTGTATTTGGTAATATTCTTTCTTTCCGTATTGCATATGAGCTGAAGGTGGGGGGTTATCAGGATGAATCTCATCAAGAGAAGCCCAAGAGAGAGACTCCATCTAGTGGTAGACACCTTTAGCCAAAGAGACCATGACTTGCTTTCCAGTGTTCCCTAAATCTGTGACATCATGAGGTCTACTAAGTCTCTGAGCAGAAAGAGGACCAAAATAAGGCTGACTAAGCTGTGGTCCTTTCCACGTCATAGTCTGACCCAGAACCATCATGATGTGACCCCCCGCCACCTGAGCTTTGAAAAGATGAAGCCTTTGCCAGTTCTTCACTGTAGTAACCATCACCTGTACATTGGAGCCCCCTATCTGGGAAGTATTCAGTAACTACCTATGAAATGAGTGAGGAAGGAGCAACCAGGAGACAGCTTGAGCTGCCCATCTGTGAAAGCCTTCTCTGGCCCCCCTTTCCAAGCAAGGCTAACTACAGAACCAAAGCGAGCATGGCTCACACGGAGCAATAGACCACGCTCACCACCATGAGCCCTGCTTGCGTGGAGTACGGTGGGAGCGGAACGCGGAGGCTGAAATTCTCAGGCCTTGCCAGACCCGTGTAAAATGAGATGCTCAGTTTTCCCTACAAATGCAATCTCGATCCACTTGCAGACGGTGGCTTGTGTAAACTATTCAAGGCTCGTGTGCACTTTCAGGAGATGTGTTCAAAGGAATTTCATCTTTAGACACTATGAAGCTGTACTGTTAAAAAAAAAAATCCAAGAACCTATTCATGATACAGAAAAAAAAATCTCAGAAAAGTAGAAATAAAGAGGCGCTTCCTTCACTTGATAAAAAGCACCCTACAAACCTCCACAACACTTTCTAAGGCCTGGAAGCAGAGATAGAGTCTTTCTTCACTTTTATGTAAGAACAGAGCTGCAAGCGATTGCCAGCGCAACAGGCAAGAAGGAAAATAATAGAGAGAAAGGGAAACCATAGCGGGGAGAACCGAATTGATCCCTATTTGAAAGGGCATGAGTGTCACCTATAAAATTAAAACAACCTCAGGGAATCGGGAAGGGAGTTCAGCAATCCTTCAGCACACGGAAATCAATTTTGATTCTATACACGAGGGTATTCGCCAGGTTTGGTGGTGTTGAATCCTAACACCGGAGAGAACAGCTTGAAGAAGGGACAGTTGATTCAGGCTCCTGGGTTAGAGGTTTCAGCTCGTAGTCACTGTGATGGGCTTGGCACCATGAAGATTCACCCGGGAATTATCTAGATTAGGTTGGCCCGTGAGCACGCTCATTGATGGATTTTCTTAACTGGGTTAATTAGGGTGGGAAAAGCCACCTTGAATGTAAGCAGCATCATTTTATGGACTGGGCCCTGGAGTGAATGGAAAGGAGGATTAGCACAGGGAGGCATGCATTAGTTCACAGCTGTGCTCTCAGCAGTGATGCCTCAAGTCCCCCCGCCACCTTAACCTCACACCGGCGACGTTAGCCTTGAACTATAGGCCAAATAAGCCCTTTCTCCTTTAAGCCACTTTTGTCAGGGTATTTTTTTTTTAATCACTTCCATGAGAAACAAAACTAGGACTGTCACTTGTCTCTCTCTGTGCCAGTCCTGTAGTTATGCAGCACTCCAGACACCATGGGGACACATGGTGATGCTCACTCCCCTCAGAGGGTCTAGGAAAGAGAGACAGAGGCCGTTCCACGCTCTCTCCCTTGTCTCTTTCCTCCTGTCTAGGCTCTCACTGTAGGTGATGAGTCTCCCATTCAGAGCAGGTCTTCCTCCATTAACTAATCTTTTTTGGATGCATCCACCCAGTCAGACCCAGAGATGTGCTTCCTGAGCCGCTTAGGTACTTCACAGCCCAATCAAGACACAAGAGCAATCACTACAACTAGCACTAAAAGCACGGTCTGGTGAAATGTAAACAAAATACCATTTATGGGTGCTAAAACCTGAAATGTTTATGGTTGAAATATGCAGAGAATTTGCATGTTTTGAACGACATGCTTTTTATGAAGCAAATACCTTAATAAATGGAGATACTCAGCTATGTTCCTGGACTGATGGAGTCAGTCCTTTGCTCTAATTGATTTGCAGGCTTAATGCAATTCCTAGTAAAATCCAGGAAAGATTTTTGTAGATAAAGGCAGATTGTTCTGAAGTAGATAAGGTAACTGGTACCGTGTAAACGGTTTTGAAATAGATAATTAAGTGGCAGGAACTGGTCTGCATGACTGACTGGGGGACAGCAGAACCGTAAATGTTGCTATTGAAAAGACATGGGCTTTTCAAAAAAGAGGGGGTGAGAGGGTGGCCTTTGCAGTGTTGGCGACCCCTGTGCTCCTGTGGGCATGCCGGAATCTTGGTCATGGTATGAGTTTGGAAGACATTAGGAAGAGAAAATGTGATACACAGGATCTGTCTTTTTTCACAGCTGTATATAAATCTGAAAGTGTTTCAAAGTGAAAAAAAATAAAGCTCTAGGTCTCATAAAACTTTTTATATAACTTTGAGCATGTGTGCACATGCATGCGTGCGTGTGCACACATGCAGACAAGTGCATACAGAGTGGGTGACATTTGAGTAAAGTCTATAATCTAGCTAATTGTATTGGCTTAGTTAAGTGCTTTATGCCAATGTCAATTTCCTGCTTTTGATAATGTAATACGTTATGTAAAATGCTGAGAAAAGCTGAGTGATAAGTGTATGGAATTATTTGGTTAATTTTCGCAACTTCTTGTGAGTCTATAATTATTTTGAAATTTTAAATTTTTTTTTTAAGTACTGAGAACAGAAAGGAAAGCATTTATTAGCAGGCAGAGTGTGAAATCCCCACCCTGACAGTTCCCCCAAAGCAGGTCTCATAACTTTCCAGCAGGGGTATTTGGGAGGCGGTGAGGTGGGAAAGATGATAGTGTAGCCTCGGGGGTCTTCTAGCTCAAATCTCATAGCAGTAAACTGTAGGAGGGGCACACAGTTTTCCCTTCTCTAGAGACCCAGACAGGTGCAGGATGAAGCCAGTATTCCAGGAGCCCCGTCTACTGCAGAGGGTGAGATGAGAGTATAAACCATGGGCTTGAGTTACAGTCGTGTCCCTATTTGGACCGTTCACTCGATTCTCCTCCTCCTTACAAATGGCTTCTTTGTTCCTGGGAATATGGTGGTATTGTGAAGCAGATGGGGACACATCATCCTGGCAGGGTGTGGCAGAAATCCCAGAACAGCGCGCACACACACATATGTATATGTGTTGTGCGTGTGCAAGACTGATTAACTTGTTCCGTAATAGAAGGGCCTCATCTGCTTGCCCATCTGTGAAATGGGGAGGTTGCCAATATTCCTGTTACCCTAGGTCCAACTGGCTCCCAGCCATAACTGGAATATGGGATACTGAGTCTAGTATTTAGGTACAAGACAACAGGGTCAGAATGTAGGGTTATGCAGGGAGACAGAGGCTGCTCTTAGGCCGTAACGTAAGGCAAGGAAGAAGGAAGGGCTATGCGATCCAGCTGGAGTCTGGGAATGCTGGGTAGATAGCGCAAGCACAGCCCAGTGATCTGGTGTCCACTCCAACCACTGTACAGATACATTCATCACAGTCAGCATACTGAGCAGTAATCATATCATGGTGGGATGCCATGCTTTTGGCTGCCCCTTCAGTAGTTCTGACCCTTCCCTCTAGGCTTACAGTAGAGTATATGGGTGCAGAGAGGCTCTATGTCTGCTATGCACTCATGCATTTGTGGAAGAGTCAATTCCAGAACCACAATCCAGAGCTCATGCTGTCAACCACGACTTAAAAGTTCCTTTCTGGTACTTGCTCTCCTGCTGACACATTCAGAGAGTGCTGGGCCAGCCACCTGTCAGCTCTGTGGCTAATTCAAGGTGTGATGCTGATGCCTGCTGAGGCTTCCTCCTGCCTCAGGAAAGCTGCTTCCTTGGCACCAGAGGAAATGCCATCCATGGAGTGACGACACGGGAGTTCATGAACTCTCCCACACGTCTCCAGTGAAGCCAGTGACTGGGAGATGTGATCTAGAGAACCGAAAACTGGGTGCTAGGAACTGGAATGCACCTGGACCGATAATGCCAGAAGCAGACAGGAGCTGGTTATCAAGATGCTGAGAATAGGAGCCCTGTGGTCTAGCTCAGTGGTAAGGCACTGGCTCAGGCATGAAGACCTAGTGTGCATTCCCAGCACTAGCAACACCAAAACTCTAAGAGTAGAAACTAAATCCCAACTCTTCTGGTTCCCAGCCGATGTCCTGGGCAAACCTTTACCCTCTTTGTCTTGGCTGCATTTCTGGGGTGGGAAAAAAACGAAATACCAGCAGGCTAAACAAGGATAGAGTGATGAATGGTTTTAGGCTACAAAAGACTTCAGACACTACACTTTATTTAGTGAATTCGACCACTACTATTATTACTAGAGAGAAGGAAGCCAGAGGATTGGATGGGATGGAACATTTTCTAGACTTTTCCCCTGCTTTGGGTCAGCAGAGATATGGCTTTCTAAATTTTATGTTCTGGTTCAGCACTGCCTAGCCAGTGGTGACCTCCTAAGAAGGTGTTTCGAATAGCCCCACCCCACTCCATTCCACCCTGACCCCTCCTGCGTCCTCCCCTCTTCATGGTATTTGCCATCCTTTGGGTTGTTTGAGATGATCACATACAATTATGTATAGTACCTCCCAAAATGTAGAGTTTGGCACAATGATTTTCTCCAGTAGAAGGAATGATGACTCCGTGGGATTCCAGAATCTTCAGTCTCCTGAAATGGGAGTTTGGACCCCAGCCATAGAGAAGAGAAGTCAGGCCACTTAGACCTGCGCCTTGCCACCCGGCTGCAGGACTGCCTGGGATTGCCTGTCTCCAGTACTTGGTCTTGTTTTTTCATTACTTTTTAAGTTTAAGGAAGCCACATATTGCTTTGGCCACCTTCCCAGTGTTCCAGTTGGGAACGGTTTGTTTAATTTTGGAGTCTGTGATATAGAAGGAGGCACAAAGAATCCAGAACTGGCCAGCTGGGGTCAGGACTCGGCTCCCCTGCTTACTGTCTGGAACCATGTTTAAAAAAAATGAAATCTCTAAATGTGGTAGAATTCCAGATGTATTCTGCTATGCACAGGGAAATCTGTGGATATAATTTCACATGTTTCTCAAAAAAATATAGAATGAAAATTTATGTGCCACTTTTACAGATGTAGAAATTGGGGTTTAAAGGGGAGGTGGCTCAGTTGGTAAGCATGAGGACCTGTGTTTGATCCATAGCACCCAGGTGAAAAAAAAACCCTGTCATGATGGCTCACTGTAATCAGCTCCTGGGGAGGTAGAGACAGGAGAATCTCTAAGGCTTACTGGTAAGCAGGCTACCCTAATGGATGAGCCCCAGGTCCCTGTGAGAGACCCTGCTTTAAAAACAAGGTGGATTGGAGTGAGAAAAAGGCCTCAGCAATTAAAAGGCTTGCACTGCTCTTGCAGAGGACCTGAGTTCAGTTCCTAGCACCCACGTCGGGTGGTTCACAATCACTCATAATTTCAGTTCCAGTGGATCTGATATTCTCTTTTGGCCTATGTGAGCACCCACACTCACAGGACACATATCCCACAATGCAAACACATAAACACATAATTTAAAATAATTTCCTAGAAAGTTAGGTAGATGGCCCCTGTGGAACAGCATCTGACCTTCACACATATACATAAACACATGAGCACATACATATAGTAAATAGATAACAAATAAATAGAGTAAAGCAATCTTATCCCAGTCAGAAAGACGGCCATTCAGAAAACAAATCAGAAGAAATACCAGGCCAGCAACTACAAAAGGTGGTAGGAAAGTTTTTCAAAACACTAAAAATAGATCTGCCGTATGAGTCAGCCAGACCCCTCCTGTATTTACCCAAAGGACTGCAAGCCACCGTGCCACAGAGACACTTGCACACCTGCTCTTGCTGCAGCACTGCTCCCAACGGCTACGTTCTGGAGCCAACCTAGGTGCACAAAAGCAGAGGAAGGACAGAGCTACGTGGCTTGTAAAACACAGACAGACAAACATGGGTACCATGGCAGATAATCATATTAGGTGAAGTGAGCCAGCAGCAGGAAGACAAGTTCCATGTGTTTTCTCTCATTTGTGGTTCCTAGGTTATCCATAAAACCATGTATCTGCGAATGATATGAAGATAGAAGCCACACTGTCTCATGGGAATAGAAGAGTAACAAGACTGGGGAGGGGCAAGGAGGATGGTAGAGCCACGGGGGAGGATGTGCCCAACATACAGCATGCCCTTCTATGAAAATGCTAAAGAGAAATAATACTTTAAAAATAGCAAAAGAGCTGGCTGGATGACCTGAGTTCAATCCAGGGATGCACATGATAGAAGGAAAGAAGTAACTCTGATAGCCACGTAAGTGCTGGGATACACACACATGCACACACACACACACACACACACACAGAGATGCATACACACATACTAAATGTAATTTTTGTAAAGGTAAAAAGTTGGACTGGGGTAGGTGGGGATCAAACAGGAGGATCAGGTGGGGAGCGGGAGGAGAGATAGATAAGGAGGAAATCTGAGGAGAGACGACTGGAATTGAGGAACATTTGTGGGATGATGTGGAAACCTAGCGCAGTGGAAACTTCCCAAAATACATGAAGGCAGTCCCAATGAGGTCTCCTAACAATGGGGGATATGGAGTCCCAACTGGATACTTCTTCTCACCAAACAAGGCTTCCAGTAGTGGAAGTCGGTTGCATCAACTGAGTTGCTGGTCAAGGGCATCCCATGGAAATCTTCAAACAACCTGGTTGCTACAAACTGACAGTGGGACCTTAATGCTGAGGACAACACCCACACAATTCACTGAACATAGAGAAGTCGAGCTGGTGCCTACATGGAGTTTTTACCTCTACATTCTAGTGTCTTTAATGTGGGAAGACACTCTGGAGGCTACCAAAGGAGAAATATAAACACCAATCCATTCACAAATACTCTGATCTCCGATAGTGTCCACCCTGGGAGATATCCTAGAGCAATGGTGACACAGAACTTGGGAGAGCAGTCAACCAATGTCTGGTTTGGCTTAAGGCCCACTCCATGAGACAGAATCCATACCCAGTATTGCTTGGGTAACCAAGAATTGGAGACTAGATAGCCCAGAGACCTAAGGTAAAATCAAACACTACCGAATGGAAAAGGAAAAAAGTATCAATAAAATTCCTAATGATATTCTGCTATACTCATAGATCGGCGCCTTATTCAGACATCATCAGAGAAGCTTCCTTCTGCAGCAGATGAGAACAGATGCAGAGGCTCACAGCCAGACATTACACACAGACAGAGTCCTTGGAACACACAGCTGTAAATGGGATGTTTTCATCAAATCCCTCTCCTCAGAGCTCAGGGAACCCTGCAGAAGAGGAGGTGGAAAGAATATAAGAGCCAGAGGGATGGGGAACACCAGGGGAACAAGGCCTCCTGAATCAACTAAGCCAGGCTCATACAAACTCGCAGAGACTGAAGCAGCAAGCACAGCGCCTACATGGGTTTGTATCTGGTCCAATGCATACATATCACAGCTTTCAGATAGTGCTTTTATGAGACTCTTGAGTGTGAGAACAAGTGTGTCTCTGACTCTTCTGCCTGCTCTTGGGACTCTTTTCCTTGTGTTGGGTTGCCTTGTCCAGCGTCAATGTGTGGGTTTTGTTTTATCTTAGTATATTTTATTTTGTTAAGTTTGGTTGTTACCTCTTAGAAAGCTGTTATTTTCTAATGAGAGATAGAAAGGGAGTGAATCCAGAAGAAGGAGGAGTTGAGGAGGAACTGGGAGGAGTGGCGGGAGGGGAAACTGTAACAGGATATATTACATAAGAAACGAATCTATTTTTATTTTCAATACAAGAAAAAAATAATAAAGTTAGAGTTGGAACTGACCTCAGGTGCAGGAAAATGCAGCTGCCTTATTCTATTGTATGCCACATTGCCTTTGAGCCTTGTTTTTCTTTCTTATCTACAAAATGGATATTAATTCATGTCTTACAGTCCCCTGTAAGGCTGAAGCGAGGCCTTGCCTGGGGAGGACACAGCATTGGGAGGGACTGGACCCCTGCAGAATCTCTTTCCCTTCTCCCATGCCCAAAGGCTCATCAGGAACGTGGGAGCTCAGCACACTCTGACTTCTGGCTGAGGCACATGGGTCAAAAGCAGACAGAGAATTTGCATAAGCAGAAGTGAAGCTGGATGTGGTTCCCTTTGAAAAGAATTCAGAGCAGCTCTTCCTCCCTTAAGAACCTCTGTGTTAAGAAAGAGATGAGCAGGGGCCTGTGGAGCTCTTGGCGTGCCTTCCTGGCTCTGAGCCTCCATCAGACCTGGAAGAAATAAAATCCAGTCTTGGAAGGACACAAACACCTTCCCTCTTCCTAGAAGTCATTGAAGTCTCCATGACCCAACAGTGTCATGTCAGAACTAGGACACAGAACTTGGATACGGGTTGAAAAAAACAAAAAGAAATGTTTTTTTGTTTTGTTTTGCATATAGTTGCATTTATTATCATCTTAAATCTTTCTATTATCACATTAATTCTACACACTAATTGGTTCCATTATGACACTCTCATACAGGTGTGGGATATACTTTAGGTTCACTCCCCATTACCTTTGTTCTGTCTCTTCCCCAAAATTATTTGTGGAAATCAAAAAAGCTATGAGCAGTATCTTAACTGGGTCCTCTCCTCTCCCAATCAATCTAAGTCCCTCTCCCCCACCCCACACACACACCACTGAAACCATTTATGGCTCTTTTGCATAACTTGGTAGCTCTATATTGTTTCCACCTCCACCACAGCACTGAGTGAAGCCGCAGATAGACCTGGCATGAAGGAGAAATCCCTTCAGCCTTACAAAACCCTCTTAGCCCACCCATAAGATTAGAATAAATCTTTGTGTCTGAGAGCATCACAGTGTGAGCTAGGTGTGTGCCAGGAAGCTGGCATGATGCCTGGGGCATGGCCACTGCTTGCTGCTTGCTACTCCTCCAACTGCCAATGTCTAATGCCAGAAATCACAGAACTCTGGATTCTCACTCTTATTTGACTTAAGCCTTTGTAGTCAGGGATGTATCTGACCCCTGATCCTTCTAGCAGTCATTGCAATCAACCTCTGCTGACCTCTTCCTCGCTTTGCTTCCATGAACTGGAATTGCAGTCTTGAATTTGCCCCTAGGCTACGTGTTTTTTGCTTGCCTGCCTTGAGTTGACAACTCCTTCTGAACACCCTTGAAGACACCTAGCTTTCCTCCCACTGCCCAGCAATTCCGTAAAACCATGTCCCTTGTTTGCCCTGATTGGTACATCTTGTTCTGACTTGTGTATGGTCTGTAAGGTCTCACCTCTTGTTTTGTGTGATGACGGCTATGATGGTTGATCCTGTTCTTCTGCCAAATAAAATAACTGGATGTAAAGGGGCCAGTCTGTACCCAGAAAACAAAAATATTAGTGAGTTCTCTAAATTTAGAGTGAGAGGGGAGTAAGCGTCTCAACCTGGGCTGGGAGTGAAGACCCGTGGTTCTGTTTCAACCCCTGGTGGTGCTTTGAAGGTGTGGAAGAGAGATCATTATTATCAGAGTTAGTTTTCACCAGTTGTCTTTAGAAGTGGAAAAACAGAGGGAACTGAAAGGGCCCTTGGGATGTTGGTAACATTCTCCCAAGCAATTTCAGTCACTGGATTCTTTTCTAGAAAATGACTCTGAAAAAGGAAGGAGAAAGGAGGCGAAGAAACCTTGTACTCAGAGATGCTCATAATATAACAAATATAGCAGTATACAGAAATATCAAAAAAGCAGAAATGCCTTAAATCTTAACCATGGGACAATGAGTCAGTAAAGAACAAATTATCTCTGAAACAAATGATCAGACAGACATCTGATTTCTCCCCCTCCTCTTCCTCCTACTCTTCCTCCTCCTTCTTCTTTTGGAGGTTATATGGACCATTTATTACCAGCCCATCACAGTGGGCTTCACTCTTTCAATAAATTCTTGTCTGTTTTCTGATTTATTTATTTATTTTATATCCTAACCAAAGTTTCCCCTCCCTTTTTCCTCCCAGTTCCTCCCCACCACCCTCTCTATACATACCCACCATCCTCTATTTCTCTTCAGATATGGGCAGGCCTCCCATGGATGCCAGCTAGACATGGTATATCAAGCTGCAGTGAGGCCATGCACTTCCCTTTCTAGTAAGGCTGGGTGAGGCAATCCAGTAGGAGGAAAAGTATCCCCAGAGCAGGCAACAGAGTCAGAGACAGCCCCTGCTACCGCGGTTAGGGGTCTCACAAGAAGACCAAGTTATGTAACTGTAACATATACGCAAAGGGCCTAGGTCAGTCCCATGCAGGTTCCCTGGTTTTTGGTTCAGTCTCTGTGAGTTGCTATGAGCCTCGGTTAGTTGGTTCTGTGGGTTTTCTTGTGGTGTCCTGGACAACATTGGGTCCTATCATCTTTCCTCCCCGTTTTCCGCGGGATTCCCAGAGCTCCATCTAGTGTTTGGCTGTGGTCTCTGGAACTGTTTTCATCAGTTGCTGGGTGAAGTTGGGCTAGACTACTTATACCATTAGGAATCACTTCATTGATTTTTATTTTTTTTCCGTTCATGTTTGCTTCTGTGATAGGACTCTGGGGTACCCTGCCTCTGGGTGCTAGCCCTCAGGGGTGAGCTCTCTCTCAGGCTATTGGGATGAACTAGAAACCTAGCACAATGAAAACTCCCATGAGTCTATGAGGGTGACCCTAGCTTAGACTTCTAGAAATAGGGAATGTGGAGCCTGAGTCTCCAATCTCCTGTAATCAGGCAAGACGGCCCAGTGGAGGGACTGGGACACAAACCCAGCCACAAACCCTTTGACCTTCAATTTGTCCTGCCTACAATATGTCCTGGGGCAAAGATGGCACAGAAGTTGTAAGAGTGACCAACTAATGACTGGCCCCTCTCGGAACACCTGCTTTCTACAAGTGACACGGGAGCTGTGTCTGTCCCTGGAGAAAGGATGGAAGCTTAGTCCCTATGCAGTCACCAGCTTCTTGCTTTCCCATGATTTCTATCTCCTTGTCCCAAAGACCATCCCACTTCCATTTCTGAAGCCACAGTCCAGGGCCATCCCCAGGGTCTTTGCAGCATGTGCCAGCATTCTTCCAAACCTGCCTGATTTTCTCTAATCTGAAAGTTCATGTGCTGTCCTCTGGCTGCCATCTGTCCCCTTCTCCTTCTTTGGGTCTCACATAGACATCTCTCCTAGGAAGTCTTCATAAAATCTCCATGCCTGGGTTTTATTATTTCCCTCATTTCTATAGCAGCCCAGATTCCCTCACTCTGTATCTCATCACACTTCATAACTATCTCTCTTCTTGCCCTTCTAACACATCTGCTTATTTTGTTTGTTTTGGTTTGGTTTGGTTTTTAAGCCAGAGTTTCTCTGTGAAACAATCATGGCTGTCCTGGAACTCACTTTGTGGACCAGGACAGCCTCAAACTCACAGAGATCTGCCTGCCTCCCAAATGCTAGGATTAAAGGTGTGCACCACTGCCGTCCGGCTCTAACATGTTTTGCACAGAGCCAAAGACCATGATCAGGGCCCCTGCACAGTAACCCTGTGTGTTTATGAAATTCAGAGGGTGTGGAGACACTGGAGTGCAGTGGGAATGATGTTGCTGAGGGTCGTGGAGACAGAGCTGTAGTTCAGTGGATAGAGGGCTTGCTTAACAGCCATGAAGGCCTGGATTCGATTCCCAGCACTGCAGACACTGAATGTTGTAGTATAGGCCTGGAATCCCAGAGTTTGGGAGGTAGAGATAGGAGGACCAGAAGTTTGAGATTATTTGCGGCTACACAGAGTGCTCTAGGCCAGTTTGGGGAGCATGGGGTGGATGAAGGGGAGGTAGCTTTGATGGACTGGTGATGAATATCTTGATGGGTCATATGAATGCGGATTTAGAACCAAAAGTAAGATGATCTGGCAAGAATGATGAGGACAAGTTAGGAAGAAGGACATCTCAAATGAGAGTCTGGATAGAGGGTATCCCTCTGGAGTCTTTGAGCAGTCTGTGTGCTGTGACAGCCCATGAATGGGTTTCCTAAAATGGTCTCACACAAGATTACTAATGCCCTATTAAACAGCAGGTCTGTGCTTAGGGAAAGCCATTTTCCATATGAACCACTCACTCAGTGAAGCTCTCTGGGGCACAAATACCTGGGCTGTGAGAAAAGGCAGCCCATCCCAGCCAGGGCTGCTTTGGCCAGGTCACAGTTGTCACATCTTCCTGGCAGGCTGGAAAACTGCTCTCACCAAGGCTCGCCCCACTGAACAGTGGCCAAGAGGGAGCTGGGCTGGCTGAACCGATGCCAGCTCCTCAGATCTGCGAAGTCACGCACTCAGAGCGAGATAAGTGATCAAATGCAGCAGGAGGCAAGACAGTCTTTGGGGTCCCAGGCCAACTTCTTCCTCTGCTTCAGTCTTGTGACGGGAATGAATAATCACCCCAATTACAGAGTAACCTGAAGGAGGCAAAACCACTTAACTAAATGAGGTGCTTGGGGAGCACAAGGAGGAAGCAGTCGGCAAAGATTTTGGCAGAAGGTTCTGGGCCAGCTCCCTGGAAAGCTTATATTAAAACAAGTAACATGGTTATCAGAACTCCTGAGTTGGTGGCCTCGGGTACCTTTGGCGGTTTCTATAAAAAAAAAAGTCTGCATGTCTGCTTCGTAATTGTCATCTCCAGGATGTTTAGGAAAGTGAATGCGAAATTAAACTTTGTCGGGATCCAACAGCGATCTAATAAAGGGCACGATTAGAATATGGGAGGGGCGCAGAGCTAATCAGAGCCCCTGGGGAGTCTAGGGGCTTGACTGTCTTCTGTAACAACTCCTCCGGGATATAATTAGCTCAGGTAGTTTGGGCCTGTTCCCTGCAACACGACAATTCAGAAACACAAAACACGGCAGCTATGGTAGGAGAGAAGGGGCCAATGGTCTGTCTGAGTCTCACACAGACTTAGCACGGCTCCTCTCAGGCGATGCCCGAAGACCAGGTTTGCACCGCCCAACTGCCTTCTCTTTGGAAGTAACAGAAGACCATGTATGTATACAGGTCTGGTCTGAGCCAGAGAGAAGTAAAGAACTCCATGCTCTCCAGCAGACCAGAGAGACTTGAGACAGGAGGCAAAGAAGAGGAACCCACATTTCTCTCGTCGGGGGGGGGGTGTTCCCAAAGCTTTCCTTCACGCAAGTCTCGTCTGCTGTGGGGAGGCCTGGCAGGCATAACACTGCTCTGTGGACGCTACACAGCAGTTTGCTCTGCAGTGGGGGCAGCAGATACCAGTCCTAGTGCTGTTGGACAATGCTAAACTAATTTATATGCAACCCAGATATGCAAGAACTAACAACAAAGCACCCAACAGAATGCAAAAGCAGTGGGAATTCAGGCCTGGATGCTCAAGGTCAAAACACCAGCAGGTCAGTACTTATGAAGGTCAACTCCTTAAAGATGCACACTCAAATTTGAAAGGGTCAAAGGGCGTCGTCAGGCCTCCCTCTATTTGAATTAACCCCCAAATGGCCTACCTTTCTTAATTCTACCACAGTGGCCATTAGGTTCCCATGGGACTTTTGGAAAGACCAAACACTAAGTCTGCATAACAGAAGGTCCCAGTGTGACCTCTCGAAAGAGTGTGACTGCTCCCTGAGTGGATGTATTAGTGTCATGCTTTTTGCCTTTCCCAGATCCCTAATTAGTAGTAAGTTGGATCAGAGTCAGGTTAAATGGCAGACTGCTCCATTTGATATCGATGCCCACCCCCACTCCCCACCAGTCCCAGTTCTTCCCTGCAGCTCCTCTGACAGTCTGCAACACAGACCTCTCAGTGCAACCACAGCCCTTATAAGCAATGAACCCACCTTCAGCACACAACTTGCCCGTTGTGGGAATTCATTCAGCCACTAGCTTTTGGGGTACTGGCCTTTAGGGCATGTTCTGAGGTGCTACAGATTAATAAGCCGAGAGATGTAGCATGTTTGCTGTCTTGGGAGGTAGGAGCAGAAGCAAGCTTGTGTGGTTGTTCACATCTCCCTGGGGCAGAGGGGTGGGACACAGCAGCTTCCACTTGGTCCGGTATTCTGTGAGTCTGTGTTTTCCCTTTGAAACCCCATTTCTTTTGTATCCCCATAATAAAGACAGTTTGTAACCCTTGCAATACCTCTCGCATTACCTGCCTGGACTTCAACTGGCCTTCTCCCCTTACCAGGATCCCAGACTTCACCTTGACACTTCAAGCCACCACATGGTACACGTTCTTCCTGAGGATTGCTTGTTGGTCTCTGCTAAAACAGCTGTCTGCAAATGAGTGGCCTGCCCTCACTTTGCCCGCACTGACCTCATATGCAACCCAAACTTCCTTTCTTTTTCCCTCCCCACTTGGTTGGTATTAAGCTATGTTCCACACCAGCCCCCATGAGCCAGCCCACCTGGGTCTATGGATCTATCAACTGCACACATGACCTTAACATGGAGCTCAGAAAACAGTGCCTACACCTCTGAGCAAGCAAGCATGCTGTGGGCTGATACTGCTGTCTGATGGGAGGCTGGGGGTCAGAAGACCTGCATCCAAGTTTGAGAACCGCAAGCTCCAAGAACTCTTGACTGCAGAATAACCACGGACAGGATGGCCTTTAGCTGCGTAACAGAAGAGATTCACCCCCTCCACTCTGCACCTGTGCTGTGGCCTTGGGTAAGACGCTGAATGACTCCAGACCTCAGCTCCTTCTAGACTCAAGCTTTGGCCAGGGAGAACAGGTGGGGAGCAGGTCACCCGGGTCCAGGGAAATGGGAGCTAATGGGGTGGGGGGGGGTTAACCTGTTTGCTGCAGTCATGTTGTTTGTTTTTCAGTGTGATGTTTAGAAGCAGAGCTATTGTGTAAGACAGACCCTCCTTCCCACCCCACATATGGGGACCTAGAAAATGGGGGGCAGAGGAAATAAATGCCATGGCCTTCCTTGGCCCTCTACCCACCCCTAAACCCACAGGCAGTTTGGGGTGAGAAGGTGCTGCTCTCCTTCCTACACACCAAAGGGCATGCAGGCTTTCTGTCCCCCTCTGCAGCTCTCTACTCCCTGCTGCATCCCCGTTCCTCCAGGACTCTCGGGAGAAGTGGAGACTGTCTTTAGGAAATACCACTGTCTGCCACCTGCCCTGCTGAAAAAGGTACTGAGCCATGTGGCTAACACAGATAAGAATAATGGGCTAATGTAAGTTATAAGAGTTAATAAGAAGCCTGGGCTAATGGGCCAATCAGTTTATGATTAATGTAGACTTTTGTGTGATTTCTTTGGGAATTAAGGACTGTAGGAACCAGGCAGAACAAGGACTGGGCAGAAACTCAGACAACATCCCTGACCAAGAGAAAGAACCTTCTAATGTTAAACAAACAGACTGAATGGTATCTGAGGAATAGCACCCAAGACTACCCTCTGTCCACACACATGCACACATGTGTTACTCTAAAATACTTACAAAGAAGCATTGAGTTATTTGTCCCAGGTCAAATATCAAGAAGGTCACAGAAATAAGAGCTGAGAACTTTAAAATGTTAAACATTCTTTAAAGGCTAGTAGGACCCAGGCTTATATCGAAATATAAAAGGGAGAGCTGTCCATCACAGCATCTTTGCTAGCTCTGGGTACCATGTGTACACTGTGCATATCGAGAAGGATGGGGGTGAACCTAGAACACACCAGAGACACTGTCAATTCCCTTTCACTACCTCATTTAATCTTTCTAACGACCTTGCAGAGTAAATCTCATGTTCCCTTTCTATGAGGAAACCGAGGCTTCCAGAGCAAGACATAAGCTTCACAGTTATGTGTAGCGGGTTATGGATTCAAATTGGGCTTGTCTGATTCTAGAAGCCTTGCTTCTTGGCCTGCCCAAGGCTGCCTCCAAAGAACAGACATTTCTCATCCTCAGTATTAGTTTCTCAGGGTGAGTTTTGTAAACGCTTTTTCTGCGGATCCCGATGCATTTGTGCCTGGTGACTAGCAGAATCTAGTAATGTCATGGTGTTTTCCAACCTCCTTTAATCTCTGTAGGAAGCAAATGCACGTCAAGGTGTGTTTGGGGAGTCTTCTGGTTAGACTGTAAGTATGAGGATACATTGATTAAGTTCAGGGTGTGAAACCATTTATATTTCATGTTAAAAGTCTTCCCCATGCCACAAGGTTCATGACAGAGCCCAGCCTGAGCTGGGTGTAAGGACTATGTGGTGGGGGAACTCCAAGAACTGAACCCTGCAGCAAGGGGCTGGCTAAAGACATGGGCTGTAATGTTCAAACACAGGGAACACTGGCCAGTGGATCCAGGTACATCTCACTGCCCTGTCCTCATTAATCAAATTAAATCAGCATGTGTACTTGTCCTCAGAGTCCCACTGGCCCCACCTCCCGATAGCTGCTTCTCTAGGTCCTCCTAGAACAGGGCAGGCTTTCTTACCTACCCTCTGTTCGAATAGCTCAATCTCTCTTCACCCCTTCAGCCTTCTTTGTAATTCAACCAGTAAGAGTCACCTGAGTCTGAGAGTGTCAATGTTATGTTACCTATGTAGTGGCACCGGCTTCCATACAGATGACTCAATGCTTCCTCAGACTCCAGAACTCTTGTAGATATTATTTCCTGTAACTAGAGCCCTGGCCTCTCCCCTATTCCTCTGTGAATGTACGCTGTTTGTCTTTGTACTGCAGCTCAGCTGCCTGCCATTCTCTAGAAAGTGTTCCCTGATCACCTAGAGTCAAAGTTTCCCCTCTGTGTTCTCTCTGCAGTCTGTTTCTGCTGTCTGCCGTCACCATAGCAAGCGTCATGATTGACACTCACAGGCACTGTGTGGTCCTTTGTTTTCCATGCCCCACTCTGTGCTTTGTCAGTTTCCAAAGCAGGAAAGATGAGCTGATTCACTGGAAGCTGAGATGACATTAAAAACCACATGGACATTTGTTTTGACCTAAAAATATGAAATTAAGCCGCATTCATATTTTCTATATACTATGACACCAATGCCACCACTCTGCCTACCGCCAGGCCACCATGTGTCATCTCTGGGTGTGAGCATCCAGGGAGGAGTAGGGAAGAGGGCTGAGCCACGCAGTTGACAGAGTAGAATTCCCCCATTCTGCAGCTTGCACACGTATTGTGACGGATTCAGTTTATGCGTGTCCTGATTTTCAGAACATATGAATCTTTAACTAGGCCAACACTTTACAGAACAAGCAAGTGGCTTCAAAGTGGCTTCCTGCAAAAATACCATGGGCCAAACATGCTGCTAACAACACAAGGGCCATAGTTCTCCCCTATTCTCAACATCATCCAGATCTCTATGCTAAAATCAAACCTGCTCTAGTCAGGTTGGGAAAGAAAAACAAACAATCAGCCAAATTGCCTACAGTTGATCCAATGGTGATTAGTAAAGTTTAAGTACACGGTATCTGGGAGAATGTTCTCGTCTTGCAAAGTTTCAGTTCATGCCATTTGTTTCATCAGTTGCTATCCCTCACTTCAGAGACCTCCCCAGACACCTTGTGTTAAATGGTTAGAACAGATCAGCCACCTCTCTGCAATGCAGACTCGAAAGGAGTGACGGCACAGCAGAGCACACACATGCTGGTTGCCAGAGAAACAAAGCCCGCATCCGCAGACACAAAAAGTATCCACTTAGAAGTGTTGACATGGGGAAGATGCACGTGTTTGTATCTAGATAGTGTTTTTGAAATTCTAGGGTTTTTGAAGCTTTTTCACTTTTCAGAAATGATTGGAAAAGTGGTTCAAAGTGGGAACTCTTAAATAAATGTGTACATGGTAGAGATATGCTCAAAACAATGTGCGGATAGGGTATCTGGTGGGAAATCCTTCGTGAAGCCATAGAAAGCCAAAGCAATAACTGTTTCTTCATTCTATGGCACTGAGAAAATGCCCCACTGAGCATGAATTGCATGCCTATGCTAGGGCTGGCATTTCTACTGCAGGTTGTTGGGAAGACTGGGGCTGTATGGCTAACAAATTAACAGTCTTAAGGGAAAAAAAATCAAGGCTCACATGCAAAGTCAACATGGCTGCCAACACTCTTGACCCAAGCATTGCTGGTAAGAGACCATCAACCATCCTTTGCTCTTGAGTGTGCTCCTAGCTTCTCTCTTTACACTCAGTGTCAAGACAGCTTATCCTAGTAGATTTCCTGGACAAGTTCAGTGTGCTCTAAAGAGGAAGTATTCTGGTGATGGGATGTTTATCCATACAATTACATGACACATGGAGGAAGTAGGATTAAATATTCAAAGATCTTGAAGGTGGCTGCAGGAGTACCTCCCTGTGGGTTTGAACTCAGGCAGAGCTTGTTCTGAACTTAACCGCTAGCCAAGTGATTTGGGGACATGGCTTTCTATGTCTGAGTTTCTTCCCATGGACCGTATAAGTAATGTGCAGCTTGCCGGGTTGTTATAATGATCATGTGAGAAACTTGAACCAAAAGTAACAATGATTGGCTCAAAGATATTCACATCATCATGTTCTGTCCAGTTATAAAGACATGTATTTCCTATGATAATTTATCTCGGTATCAGTGACTATCGGATGCTCCCACAAACTACAAGTATCAATCCACCCACCCTTGGCAGCCCAGTGAGTTTATCTGTGACTTAGTTTCTTTTCCAATTGGTGTTATAAAATATCCTGACAAAAGCAGCTTAGTGAATACAGGAACTCTTACCTCAGGACTCAAGGATAATGTCCACTGTGTTAGGGAAGTCGAGGCAACAGGAGCTTGAAATACCTGGTCATGCTGTGTCCATAATCAAGACAGAGAGAGTAGAGAATGAACACAGCTACTGAGTTCTCTTTCTCCACTTAAGTAATCTATGATCAAAGCCAGGGAATGATGTCACCCACAATAGGAGGGTTCCCATCTCAGTGAACAAAATCAAAATGTTCCACCACAGACATGCCCAGAAACCCATTTCCCAGGAGATTCTAAATTCTGCCAAGTGAAAAATGAAAACTAGCCACTATAACCTGACAACCCCATCTCCATCAGCTCCCTCAGTGAGAGAAACCTGAACTTCCATTACAAAAAAAAAAATCAAGGTCAGCACCCACCTTTGCATGGTGACCACCCAAGTAGACAGTCAGTTGGCAATCATCTCATGCTCTCCTTTAGAGTCAGGCATCTGAATCCACCATGAAACCTCTCAACCGCCTAGCCTCATCTCCCTATCTGGTTACTTGTCAGCCATACAGAATCATTTTCAATTTTGACCACAAGGGTATCTTGGAGGCCATCATTCAGGTGACGACAGTTTCTAGGTCTATTCTACACCTGCCCTACAGAGAGGCTGTAAGGGTCAGATGAGTGGACACCCACACAGTGTTTAGAATACAGTCTAATATACAGTAAGCATCCATTGCTATCGTGCTTGCTGAACCAGCCCTTGTGCTCCATGTAGTATTACCTAAAAAGATGACTCTCCCAGCTTGTCCAAGATGCTTCCAGTCTAGCAGGGAGCATTTCAGTGATGCTGGATTTCCTTTCTCGAACTTGTGCTCCCTGGACAGCCTTCTGTACCTCATCTGATGACAGTCAGATCCTGTGCAAGAGGCCTAAAACAAGCCCAACATCCTCATCTCTGATAGACTTTTGCACCAGACCTCGGGGGTTTTAATCAATCATTTTTGTCCTTGGATTTTGTCATGCATCATCCTTGGGTGATAAATTTCATGAACTTGGAAAGTTGTGGGCACACAATGCCACCCCTGAAGTTTCACAGCTCCAGAGATGGCTTTGGAACCTTGATTGTGTCATTGGAACAGAGCAGCATTTCTCTGCAATGTGGAAAAATGGAACTCGAAAGGGGTAGCAACAGAATACACGTGTACTGATTGCCATAGAAACAAAGCCCAAGAAAACAAAGAGCACATCCCTAAAGTATGTGCTCAAAAGTGTTGGTATGGATCTAAGATGTGTGTCCATTTAAATAGATGATAGACAGAAAGACAGATAGATGATAGATAGGTGACATATGGATATATACATTGATAGAGACATAGATAGATAGATAGATAGATAGATAGATAGATAGATAGATAGATGGATGTTAGGCAGAAAGAAGGATAGAAAGAAGAATAGATACATAGATAATGATAGACAAATAATAGATGATAGGTTATCAATGATAGACAAATGATAAGTACAAAGAGATACATAGAAAATAGACAGATAAATAGTACATACTAAACTAGAGATAGTAGATGATTGATAGATGATAGGTAAAAGATAGATAGATAGATAGATAGATAGATAGATAGATAGATAGATAGAATATAACTATAGATAATAGCTAGACAGGCATGGAAGATCTCTCTTTTCCCTCATCCGCCACAGCAGACGCATAACCATTGTCCATCATAGCCGTTTTAATAACCTGGTCCACATTATAACCAGTCTCGATCAGCACTGCTGGTGGGCAGATCAAGGGGAAGATCGTTGGAGATGGCAGAAGTATTCTTTGTAGCTTCATCAGAATAGCTTGTATTAGACTTTCTGACCTGAATTACAGAGAAGTACGTGCATGGATTTGCAAACTTATGCCATTTAAAAGATGTCCAGCTGGGGACAGCAGGGGGTGGTGATGGGAACATTGAAGGAATAGAACACCATAAGTTGGCAAGATTTTAATTTGTGTTCAGTTTTTATTGCTGTTTTACATTTTGCCCCTCCTGTTTGTGTTTGGTTTTGTTTCTTCACCCGCTTGCCTGTTTTGATAATACAGAGTTGTCACATGTCCCCAAGACAAACAGAAGCACAAGAAACCCGAAAGTGGGGGTGGGGTGGCAACAGGAGGTCTCGAGGTGAGCTCTCTCGGAAGCACTTTCCCCTAAAGCATGGAGGGGTTTAATCTATTCCATGAGAACGGGGTACCCATGTAGTACTGAATGGAAGAAAGGAGGCTGAATATTGGACACCCCACCTTGGTGCAGATCCAAACATGGCCAGAGTAAAGACAGGCAACCATAGGCATGGCACTTCAGCCATGACCAACATGCACTGAACACCAAAGGCCCCCACAAATGTCCTGGGCTGCATAGAAACCCTCCCAAGACGCTAACGACTGCCATGCCCATTTTCCCATCAAATATCCATCTCTGAGTTGCCTCCCCACTGTGTTATCAAGGACTGGCCGAGGCACTGTCAACAGAGAAGACTATTAAGCCTGGGCCAGTTGCATGGGGAAGAACGCTGAGTCCTTAGGACCAAGAACCTTTCAGTCTGGGAACCTGGGCAGGCAGCACGACTCTGCACACGAAAGCCATGCCTGAGTTCCTTCCCTAGACCCATAAGCAGGTGGAGGAAAAGGCCAACCCCACGATGTTCCCCTCTAGCTTGCACATGTTCAACCTCTCATGTGCATCATACATGCACAATAATAAATCAAGTACTTTTAAAATTCAAAGAAAATAAAAAAGGAACCAGCGTTTTTAAACGAGGAGGAGAGTGAGGGTCACAGCAATCCTTTGCTAATGATGAGGAAGGCTTCCTGGAAGATGGGAACTTGCTGAGACCATCCCACCCTGAGCTCTGGCCCTGCTTCTTCCTTGGACTGGGAAGTGGAACACAACAGCCAGTTTTGGAGCCCTGTGCTAGTGACATGGCTTGCTCCTTGTGATGCAGCAATCGATCTTTCTGAAGTGCAATCTTGAGTACTCTTCTCTGACTCCTAAAACCCTTCCCTGGCTTCCATTCATCACCTCCATGGAGTTTGAGCCTAGACTTTCAGGTAGAGAGCCTTAGGTAAGCACGTGCTTCTTCCTAGACTTTCACCACCTTTGCTTTTGGGTTGGACGGTGTTACAGTGGGGACCACAACCTCTGAGTGTGGTTTAAAAATAAACCGTAAGACTTGCTGAAAATATCAGTCATGAAAAAACAATGTCTTCAGGTGTTATCCATTATATCCATTTTCTGTTGCTGAGATACATTATCCAGACAAAAAGCACCTTGAAGAAGAAGGGGTTTGCCTGCCTGACCGTTTCAGAGTACAGGCGTCCATCATGTGGGGAAGGCATAGCAATAGGCAGGAGCAGGAGCTGGTTGGTGATGTCGTCCATACACAGGAGGAAGAGGGAATAGGAAAGGGGTTGGCTAAAAACCCTCGAAGCCCACGCACAGCAATGAACATCCTTCAGCTCCAACTTCAGAGCTCACAAAGAGCCCCACCAACCGAGACCAAGTGTCCCCCACACCTATTCAAACACATTCACAGAGTCCTCAGGTTCCCTTTCCCATTATCTGCTCTTCTATAAGGTGGGAAAGCCAAAGGGCCCTGGGAACTGAGCGTTGTCTTTCACCTTTGCCTCTTACCCATCTCTACAACTCCCTCATCAGTCACTCCTTGGATGTCTTGTTCTCCAGAATGCAAGCTCAGAAGCTTTTTGCTCAGAATAGATGTCACATTTGCTTACATCCTGAGCTTTCCTTGACTTGCTTTCTTCCGCGAACATGGTATCATGCCATGCCAACTGCTTTCACACACGTGTGTATACACAAAACATACACACACATATACACATACCTACATGAGCACATATACATACACACATACACACACAGACAAGCATTCACTATCCTATGGGAAACAGAAAGATAGCAGCTGTAGTAATAAAGACCAACACTGCATGCCAGTCATGATCTCACGAGCTCTGCGCTACACCTATGATCATGCACTACCCAATGGTGGTCACGTCATACTAGCATTAAATTCAGGAAGGAAGTTGCATGTGACTGGCATAGGCTCTGATGTGTGGGGAAGGAGATGGTTGTAGAAGGATGGTGTAGGGCCTATGTCATTGAGAAAAGGATCCTGGGTCTCAGCTTGTAAGAGCATCCTGGAGGCTCTCAGGGGCCAAAGTTTTAGGGAAGGTAAGTTAGCAAGAACAGCTTCTAAGTATCATAGAACGCTGTCTTCTGAGTTCAACAGCCATCATTATGATTAGAACGGTTGTGATGGCCTGAGAGACTCAAGATCAGGCGTGTTCAGTGCTTCTGTTACCTCATAGAAAGAGGGCTGTGAAGAAGGCTCTCACCTGAGGATGCTCCCTCCTGCACTCCCCCAAGACGGTGGTATTTAATTCTGTCCTAATTACATGTGACTTTTTGTGGTAGGAGACTTCACCTGTGTAGCTATGAGAGGAAGTTGTCATCCATGCTGGGGTAAGACTTTCTGGTGGCATGGCTCCTTACCTATGTCCTATAAGTAAGCCTGGTAAACTCATAGGGTCCCCAAGCCGGACTTTGGTAGAGTCTTACTTTGGTTTGGAAGTGGTGTCCCATAAGGAGGCAATAGATCTGTGTGTGTGTGTGTGTGTGTGTGTGTGTGTGTGCGGGTATGTACATGTGTGTGTTTCTCTCTCTTACATACACACACACTGAGGGAGAGAGGGAGAGGGAGGGGGAAGGGAGAGAGAGAGAGAGAGAGAGAGAGAGAGAGAGAGAGAGAGAGAGCGAGCTCCAATTCTGGATGAGGTCCAGATCTGGAGCCCTGGGCTGTACAACCTTTCTTTTCCTTTGGAACCTGATGGCGGAACCTCCTATTCTTTCGTTGCCATTCTTTAAAGCTAATGAAAGAGAAGTCAGGCTGGGGACCTTGAACTTTATTTATTGACTAATTCCAGCCTCTTTCTGTGATCATTACCTCGGTTGCTCCCCACTTTAAATCAATTGAAATTGTACTCTTGTTGCAAATCGGAACCACTTCAGTTCACTTTTCTTCCCTCCTATTCATCTGGGGGTTTGAAAAGCTAAGAAAAAAAAATTCCCAGAATTAAAAAAAAAAAAAAAAAAAAAGGATCTGGAACTCATTTCTTCACAAACAGAGAACAACCCTCTTGCTTCTTAACCCTTGGCAGTCATTTCTCACATGCCTTGTCCTAAAGGGCCAGTTCCACACACTCCATTAATGCTGGCTGTCAATAGGGATCATTAGGGACAGACAGCCTTTCCCATCCGAGCAACGGTTTGCATCACAAAGCAAGCAGCAGGAAGGAAAGGGCATGTTTCTGCTTTGTCACTGTTGTCACAAAGGTTTCTCTTCTGCTCTCGTCCCCCTCCCTCGCTTCCTATGCCCACCTCCCCTATTGTATATGAGGGCAGAATTCGAAACTGAATTTCACTTACGTGGTTGCTATTTTTTTCCATTTCCAGTTCTAAAAAAAGAAAAAGAGACCCCGCTTGAAAAACTTGTGACTGCTATCTATCCCTACGAGCCTTTGCAAGGCTTCTGCTGATGCCTGTTCTTCTGATGAGGACATTTTACTCAGCTGTGGCTGAGGACGGTCATGCTCAGAGAACCTTGGTACTGCTGGGGCAGAGGTGGCCTTATGTGTTTCGCTTCTTAGTGATTCTCCCAGCATTTAAATACCTCCAAGAGATAGCTTTCCTACTCAGGCCCACCCATCCCATCCTGCTAATGTTAGCATTGTAGAAACTGTTACAGCTTATCATTCAAGGTTTCAGGTTTTCTGGAACGGATCCAAGAGTTGTGACTAGCTATGCTTAAGATGTCAGAAGCCCCTCTTCCAACACAGACATGAGCTAGCTGCAGAAACTCCTGGAATATCCATAGATCTCTGCGATAAAATCCTTTAATCACCCTGGATCTTTGTTGCTCCATCTATAAAATAGGAACAGTATCAAAAATTGCATGCTTTGGGGCTGGGTAGATGACTCAGTGGTCAAAGTGCTTGCCACACAAATGTGAGGACCTGAGATTTCCAGTCCTCATATAAAAGTCAGGCTTGGCAGGGCTGGGCTAGAATCCCAGGGCTTTGGGAGAGGGTGAGAGGAGGCTCTCTGGAGCTCGCTGGACATCTAGCCTAGCAGAGTTGCCGAGTCCCAGGTTCAGTGACAGGCTCTGTCTCAAAACAACACCCCCTCCAAAAAACAAACAAACAAAAGTGTGGAGAGTAATTGAGGAAGACACTCACATCAACCTATGGCCTTCAGATGCAAATGGCACACACACACACACACATGAGTGCATGCACACACGCATGCATGCACACGTAAACACACCATTGAAAATAACAATAAAATAAACTATGAAACATACTAACACCACATCCAACATATTGTGAACTCTGAATACTGGATGGAAGTCACAATAACAATGATGTGAAATGTCAAGTTTGGCACTGAGGACACTGAAGGGTAGATTTGGGAGAAATCATGGTTACCTCACAGCAACTGGTTATGGCCTTGCAGGATCTGACAGTCTTGGGCTCAGATGCAGAAGGAAAATTTGGAGAAAGGAAGAGGAAATCAAGATGGTATAATGACTGGTGAGAGGAAGAGCAGACAGGACAAGAAGGCACATCTAAAAGGAACCCAAGTCCCAGGGCAAAGGACTGGGCCTTTTCTGTGGGTAAAGAAGGCCAATAACTGGCCTTCCAAAGATCCCAGTGTCTACACAGTGAACTGTCTTGCTGAGCAAAGATATCTATATGTAATTCACATAATATGAGATTTGAAAGACATCCATAGAACTAATTGATACAACTTCTTTGTTAAAGATGGGAAAACTATGGCCCATAGAAGATGTGTGATGCTCAGAAAAAGAAGAGATAGTGTCCCTGCACTGATGGTAGTGACCCACCTCACTGGGAAGATGGGGAACATCCCTGCAATAGTGATGGAGGCACATGTCCTTGGGGGGGATATGAAAAGCATTCCTACAGTGATGATAGAGGCATATGTCACCGGGGAGATGGAGAGCATCCCTGCAATGGTGATGGAGGCATATGTCACTGGGAAGATGGAGAGCATCCCTGCAATGGTGTTGGAGGATATACATAATGTGAGTTTCTGATTTTTAAGAGTTCTACACTCTTTTCACAGTTCTCTGCCCTCACAGGGTAGAAACCCTACCCCACCCCATGTGTGGTCTGGTAGTCCTTGTCTTCAGGACATTATGCCCTGTGTGTTATTTCAGTGTCTAATCAAGCAGTTCCCAAACATAGCTGACTGCCAGTGCCAGTCATGAAGCTGTGTGAGGTTCACAAGGGAACAAGCACAGTCCTCAGAGCTGTGGACTCTGCAGGCTGGGGTCAAGGTTTACATCTGCATTCTCACCAGGAGATTTCAGGGGTTCTACACTCCAAGGAGGTTCCTTGCGTTTCTCCCACAAGGATCCCTCTAGTTCCCCACAGGACACTGCTGTCACGTTGTAATGCACGTCTTGTGTCACCTTTCAAAAGCCCTCCCTTCCCCCTCACACACACATGCGCGCACGCGCACACACACACACACACACACACACACACACGCACGCACCTGCCACCTCACATGAGCAATGTCTTGGTGAGTTAAGATAATCAAAGAAATGAATGCAATATAGTGAGAATCAATGAATAACAGGAAAGCTACCCGTTATTACTTTTAGTGTTTGCTCTGATCCACAAAGGGCTAAGTATTTCTTATGTGTGTGTCGTTTAAATCTTGTATCCCTATGAGACAACTACAATTTTCTCCATTTTATAGAAATAGGAAATAAACTCAGAGAGATTAAGTGACTTGTCCAAGTCAAACAACTTGTAAGTCATAAAATAAGTTCGTTTTTTCTTTTCTTTTAGTGGGTGAATGAATGGCTTCATGCCACCCGTCCTGCAGTCCACAGGCTGCCTGGCAAGCCTGGGGGAAAAATGCAATATTGCTCTTATCTGCCCTCTGCTGGCCTTATATAGTATAGCAGGAAGAGCACAGAGGCAAATTTGGTTTTCCTTACAGAGATCTCAGGGACTGAGGAGCTGCTGATGATAGGTGGGCTCACCTCTCTGAGCCTCTGTGTCTTCATTTTAAGATGGAAACAACAATCACATCGCAGAAAACTACTCAGGGACAGGGACTTGGAGGAAACCAAATCAGAAGAGTGAATGTAAATGCCTTTTACCTTACTTGAGCTACACATTTCTACAAATATAAACATCTGCCTTCTGATGTGGTAATTAATGACTTCCCTCTTGTGAAGTGCTTAGGCCAGTACCAGGCACACAGCAAGCTGTCATTCAACATTAATTAACGTTGTCAGCGTAGCGAGCTCTCTTTAGCCCTCAGCCACATCTATCCTAGCTGTTTGTTTGCTACTCCACCTACTCTTGGGATCCAAACATCCCCTCCCTTGGGGTGTGTTAGAGGCACAGGCAGCCATGCCTACCTTTTTTACTAGAGTGTTTAAAGCTTCATTCTTGTAAAGGAAGCACTGAGCAAACTCCCTAGCCCTAAGCATGACCTTCCTAACACTGGGCACTGAGGTTCTGGGATGTGGCTATGAACCACCACAGCCTATACTCACAGAGATAACCTTTATCTTCTAGGACAGATGCCTGTGACCAAAAAAGGCATGGAAAGAGAAGCTGTGGGGTTCCAGATAAAAAGCAACAAGGAGTTGATGGCAGAGGGGGGCACATGCATAAGATGGTGAGACCTGGCAAGGCTTCCTGGGAACATGCTTGTGATGAACCCTGAGAACGGGAAAGATTAATCCAGGGAACAACCTTTGGATTAGGAGAATCACTGTGTGCAAAGGTACCAGAAAGAGGGGGTTACATACATTTGAGGCATGGCATGAGAACCACATTGATGGGCATCATGGCACATGGAATCAGGGACAGAGCTGAAAAAGGAGGCAGGATGGAACCTTGCAGGCTGTAGAGAGGAACCTGGGATTTAGTTTTCTGTAACAACCTGGGGAAATCTGTATTTTTATTTTTTATGGCATTTGCCACCATTGGAATAGAGGCTAGCATGTACTAGAGGGCCATACTAAAGGGAGGGGGTGGTGTTCCTCTGACACCAGAAGCCGGAGAATCTAATCAGTGGAGTCCTGTTTGCTCCACTTGAATGATAGAGTCCAGCCAGAACACTAGTTAGAGGCCTTGAAGTTGGGAGTGCTCCGTTTCCATCTGACCTTTCTCCTAGCTTTTCTGGCATGATCAGAAGAGGCCCAAAGGAGAAGTTACTATCGAGATGTCCACCATCTCTGGGCCACGTTGACTGGATGGTGGTCACTGGACAGTCACTATAGCTCCTCCTGGTCCCCCAATTGCTGAGATAAAAGGAACTGGTGCCTGAAGGTCTTCCTTGTACCCTTAGTTCCTCAGGGCCTCGAACATTCACCCCCAGGGTTTCTACACAGTAAACAGCCTGCTCTCTGTGTTGTTGCTGATAAAGGCCTCTATACAGTGACTGAATCTCCTTCTGGGAGCCACACAGGCATCTCATTACTTTCCTGCAAGTCCCTTGAATTTGAAGGGCCTCGTTGTCAGCCAGCTATGGTGCTCAGGAGCCAATGAAGACTGAGTTCAAGCCTGAGTCACCCAGCTCCCCCATCTGTATTTCCTACTGGTTTATTGTAGATAGGTGTTTTGTTTAGATGTATTTCTCCTTCTAAATACATAGCTGCTTCTGCATCCAATTGTGTGATGGAGAAGAAGAGGAAAAAGAGGACGAGGAGAAAAAAGAGGCTTCTCAAATTGCAAAAACGTCAGGTCCCACAATATTGAGTTGCCCTCTGTCATCTGTCTGTCAAGAACAAACCAATGACTTAGACAGTGCCATCCTGCCAGCCCCTCCTTAGGGCTCAATGACAGAAGCTATTGGGAGTTCAGGTTAAGTCTTGTGCTTATCCTAGGTGAGAGCCTTCCTATAACCACTCCTATCTTTCTCCCTCTGACTCAACCTTTTGTTGCTGTGCCTACACTCAGCTGCCCTATAATCATCCCACTCTCCCTCCCAACTGCCAATTCCCAAAACGACCACTCTGAGGCTTAATATTAATTAAATAATTAATTACAAACTATTTGGCCTACTGGCTCAGGCTTATTATTAACTAGCTCTTACATCTTAAATTAACCCATTTATACTATTCTGTTTATCACCATGTGTCCTGTGGCTTAATGCTCTAGCATATTATTCCTCAGGCAACTGCTAGCATCTCTCCCAACCCTTCTTTTTCTTTATCTCTCTTTGTTTGGATTTCCCACCTAGCTATAATCTGCCCTGCCATAGGCCAAAGCAGTTTTCTTTATTAACCAACGGTAATAAAACATTCACAGCATACAGAAGGGCATCTCACATCATCTAATAACTGTGTAAGGGCCAAGTTCCCCAAGCCCAGCCTATGCCCACTTGACCTGTAACTCTTTTTGTGTGTGTGGAGGATGGGATGGCAGACTCTTTAGCTGCATTCCTGGCTTGCTCCCCCCAGATGCTAGTGGTAAATTACCACCAACTAAACTGGGGACTACTAGTCTGAGGTCACTTCATTCTGGCCCCTGAAAGATACTCCACAGGCTCTTCCTAAAGCATTTCAGACTCTTTCCCATCACTTTCAAATGATTTTCTGAAGTGCTTATAACAATGAAGGAGACTCCTGCCGGGATGGGATGCTGGTCTGTGTCTCAGCCTTAGCCTGTCCCGGCACTGTTCCTAAGAGGAAGCCTCTTCCTTTCCTTTTCAATGCTTGACTCTCAACATTCTGCCAAGGTCAGACCAAGGATTTCTTCCTACAGAGATCATCTATGGTCACCTCTGCCTCCTGACTCATTGTCCTATGCAAATGCTAACAGCTCCATTCACCACAAGGACTAAAATGCTTAATCCATTGCTCTCTGTCCCTAGTTGGACCTCAAGAGCCTCAGGGGTAGGGAACATGACATGACTCGGGCTGACATCCCTCGTGGCAGCCCAGTGGTTGGGACCTAGCTGAGCTCCAGCAAGCGATTCAGACCTAGTTAATGTTCTGGCCTCCTCTTTCTCATTTATGCAAGGTAGAAATTGTATAAGGTGACTTCTGGATGGCTCTAAGATTCCAAGTCAGAAACCAGCTCTACAGACAGCAACTGCAGGGACATCTTTCACAAGCAAGCCTCCATAAGCAGGACGGACCGTGGAAGGGAATGAGTTCTGTTATCCATTTCCTGTTCTCCCCACACTTGAGAGACCTGCACATGGCCTCTAGGAACTACATTAAAAGAAGATCAATTAAAAAAACAATAACAGAAGAGGAATTTTCATTTTTTAGCCCTAATAGTTCAAAAAAATTAATCTGGCACATTTGCTCCTGGCTTAATGCCAGGGTCAAATTAGATTTATGAATTTAGCATGATTGCGAGTTAACAGATAATTCCATGTTCTGCAGAGCCAGTGCAAGCCTTTAATGTTTAATCAAGGAGTGGAATTAGGAGTTAAGTATGTCTTCTTGCAGATATGAAAGAAAAACCCATAAAATAAGAAATACCCCTAAGTCTTCCAATCACAGCCAACTTCCAGCCTGTTTAGCCTGCCAAGATTGTTCGTAGCTGCTTTAACTTTGGGAAATGGCACTTCCCGGCACCCGGGGGTGGAGGCCTCATCTCAGCACGGGCAAAGGAAGCCTTCTGTACAGTTATCGTCCTCATTAAAACTCCTCGAGGAGGAAGGATTTATTTTGGTTCATTGTTTCAGGCCAGATCAGTCCATTATGGTAGAGAAGGCAGGGCAGCTGGCATGTGGGCCTGAGGGAAGGCTTAGTCACTTCTTAGGACTGGAAGTGGATATCACATTCATTGAGCCCACCCTGAGCAACCCCACTTTTGCCAGCTAGGTCACAGTCATAAGGGTGCACAAGACCAGTAGCTCTACCTGGGGACCAAGAGACCAAGAGTTCAAACAGAGGGAGGGAACATGTGAGCCTGGGAGGGGACATTTCATATTCAAACTGTAGCCCTTTAGAAGGCTATAGAAAGACTTCAACATCTGTTGTTGTCTCCACCCAGAGCGAGACCCACGGCAGTCAGCACATCTGCTCACACGGTGGTGGTAACAAGTGACACCCCCTAAGTGGCCTAAGTCGAGAAGACTGTCTCATAACTGAAAAGGCTCAAAGTTGTACATCAAGAAGGCACTGCTGGGGCTGGAGAGGCTCGGCCGTCAAGAGCAGTTACTGCCCTTGCAGGACTAGGGTTCAGTTTCCAGCACCCACATGGCAGCTCACAAACATCTGAAACGCCAAGGGATATAATTAGCATTCTCTCCTGACCTCCATGGGCATCAGACACATGTAGCGCACATATATACACACAGGTAACCCATACACACACACACACACACACATAAAATATATACATCTTGAAAAAAAAAATATGCTTAAGATGGTAGTCGGAAGGAGCTTACGGGTCTCGCTCCTACCTTCTGGAAGTTTCTAGGCTTGAGGGAGTAGAACTCTACTCCCCACAGGGTGGCGTCCCTTTGTTGTATCCCTGCCCGAATTCCCATCTATAAGGACACAGTCATCCTGGGGTCCACTTACTCTCTCAGGACTTCAGTTTCATTAATTACACGGGCAATGAACCGGCATTATCAAGTAAGAGCACATGACAGGTAGGACCTCAGCATGTGGATTTGGTGGGGGAGCAGGGATACAGATGAACCCCAAGCAGTCAGCTCCATACCCGGGCTCTTCAGATGACAACATATAGCACCTGCTTCTAGTTCTCCCAGCCAGCTAGCTCAGGCTGAAGACATTTCTGCTCGTTATCCTCCGCACTCGCGTTTTGAGCTCCAAGAATCTGCTGTAAAAAGCTCTAGACTCATGTATGGCTGGAGATCCTCAAAAGCCAAGTTCTTCCCTCCAAAGCAGCAATGTTGGTGAACTGCGTATGTGCTGAGCAACCTGCCCTGTGCTCTGGGAGACTACCCCCTCCTCCTTATCCCAGTCTGTCTGGGACTTCCCCTTCCGGTGGCTCACTTCTCAGGTCCACGGTCACATGACTTACACCGTGTTCAGAGGGCTCAGCAGCTGGAAACTGCAGTTCTTCCTCACAGAGCATCCTGCCACGCTGATGCTCGAAGCTAACATGAACATAACAAATGTAAAAGTGTCTCCAAGCCAGTCATTATCTTCCCTAGATTCTAGGTTTGATAGGAAGTAGCGGGGCCCCGATGGCCTACAGAAGAAAAAAGATCTTAAAATTAGGAAATTATATTCATAGTTTTTTTAAAAAAAAAATTAAATATTCGTGATCAGATTCCATAGAAGGAAAAAATTGGTCCAAGTGGAGAACATCAAGTACCGTGTGGGAATATCAAGATGTTCTATTCCACGCTGGAAAAGCACAGGGCTGTGGGCTCCCATCGGGAAGCCAGATCCTGTGTGCAGGTCTGGCAGAAGACAGGACAGAGTTGTCCCAGTGAAGAATAAGGAGAAGCCCATGATCACCTGACTCCAAGGCAAAATTCTCAGGCAAGAAACGTCCACAAACTAAAAGACTCTGGTCTTAGCCTCTTGTCTTGTTTTTCCCTGGGGCTCAGTCCTCCAGAGAGACAAGGTAGAAGTGAATCTTCCTCCTTCCTCAGACCTCCCTACAGTGGAAGAGGATAAGCAGTATTTTTTTTAACTTGGCTATGCCCAGAGTAGGAAGATGGTATTCAATATTTTTTAGCTTGGCCAGGCCCAGAGACTCATCCTTTACTCCTAGCTTGGTCCCAAGGGAGCTGCCTATCTCCTCTGGTCCCCACCATCTCCAGACAGGAAGATGGACGGCCTCCCCTCAGCCCACTCTCCACTTTCTACCCCTCCATCCATCACCACCCTGTGTGTGGCTCTCCGCAGACAGGCTGGCTTCCCCCTTGGCTCTGTCAGCAATCGCCTGCTTTCTTACTGCATGCTTCAGGAGGCCTTCTGCCTGGCTCCTGCTCCCATCCTCCATTACCCTGACAGCTCACCCCTGATAAGGGAGGACTGTGGATCATGTCCTGATCATGGAGTTCACTGACTGCAAAATGCAAATCCAGGCTCCCAAGGCTTGCTTGTCTCTTGGAAAACAAAAAGCAGGTCTAACCAGGCTGATGGGGCTGCCTAGAGCCCTGAGAGGAGGGAGGCTGGCCGCTTGATGCCGTTCTCACTGGAAGAGTGTGTTAACCCCCAAGCCATCATCCCAGGCTTCTGGATGATAGAGTTTTCTGGTGATGTAGCCCCATTTATCAGGTGGATAGACAGAGGCCCAGGAGAAAAATGCAAATAAGTCTTAACAACTGCCGAAGAGTCACTGCATCTGGTATAATATCCAGCTCTGAGCTCTGCTGAGTTGCAAAAGGCCAGGGCAATAGGCAGGCATGTGGGAGTGCTTGCTCTCAACTGATTGGCTACTGCTCATGCTGGGGGGGGGTTAGGAGGGGTTGGTTCTCCAGGAGCTCTGAGAGCTCCTCTGGGAGGCTGGGTCAAAGCTGTTCTACCACTGAACATCCCACTCCTTTGGCTCCTGGACCAGCAGGAGGAGGCTAGAATCAGCTCCACTGGGACTAGGCAGGGCTGGGCAGGGCTGGGCAGGGCTGGGGCAGGGCTGGGGCAAGGCTGGGGCAGGGCTGGTAGGACTAGGCTTGGTATAGGAGTTCTGAGGTCTTATGACTGTAGCAGAAAGTCCTACAACAGTAGGTCCTGGGACTGGTGAGTACATGGCTGAAGTCAAAAGAAGAGTCAAGGACAGGGGGTCAGGACGACAGGCAGCAGGAAGATGACAGAAGAACTCACTGTTCTTGCTAAGAACCCTTTGCTGCTGTTTAACAAAACTAGTACAGCATCAACCCACCAGCTGAATATCTGTGCTCGTACCCACACACTAAAGCTGCTCTCTGCCTTAATCAGACGCTTCCCTCTATGCTGAATGGCACTGAATGGCTGGGACCCACAACTACCAAGGATGCTGAAAGTAAGTGATGGTTATGGGCTAAGCCCTAAAGAAGAAATCTACATCACCACATCTAGGGTTCAGGAAGCTTTGCAGGTGGCATGCGATGTACATGAGAGGCAAAGATATGATGAAGGGCCGTGGATACGCTTTAGACCCGGCACAACCACTGCAGTCAGTAACTTACAACTGTAGTTACTTTCCGAGTCCACAGAAGAGCAGTTCTGTCAACCATCTGCCATGGCCAGAGTAGGGGCTCGTGGATCCCCACTCCCCACTGCTGAACTGTTGATATATTCTTGGAGAGGGGCGAAGCAACTGTTCCAGGTGTCTAGTCCCTGCTGAGCTCACAAGGCTCCATGGAATAGCTCTAAAGCCACAGTCATACAGACTTTACCAGCTTAACAAAACTGATCATGGAACCAAAAGAAAATAGACATAAATGAGTAAGGTTGTCTAAAATGAATTAGTCATTATAACAAATCACAAGATATCCAGCATAGCATAGAGCCTAGAAGTCTATAGGTGCTGAGCCTTAGGCTGAAATGGAGTGAGCTTTGGTTTACCATATTGAAGATGCAGGGATTTCCCAGCTGTCTAAAATGTAGCTGTTCACAGTGTCCTGTAGGTCCACCTCAGACCACTCTGTTGACAGCCCACCTGTGTACTCTCTCCGTCCCACTCCCACTCAATTTGTTGATAGGGCATCTGACCTTCAGGGACCTTTGGGAAGAATCAGGACTCTCGCGTGCAGGAAGCCTCATATTCTTGATGTGGGAGTGATTTCTTTCTAATCTGTTGCTTTTATTGGTTAATTAATAAAGAAACTGCCTAGGCCCATTTGATAGGCCAACCCTTAGGTGGGTGGAGTAAACAGAACAGAATGCTGGGAGAAAGAAACCGAGTCAGTCAGTCGCCATGATTCTCCCACTGCAGACAGATGCAGGTTAAGATCTTTCCTGGTAAGCCAGCTTGTGGTGCTACACAGATTATTAGAAATGGATTAGATCAATATGTAAGAGCTAGCCAATAAGAGGATGGAACTAATGGGCCAGGCAGTGTTTAAAAGAATATGGTTTCCGTGTAATTATTTCGGGTATAAAGCTAGCCGTGTGAGCGACCGGGTGCCAGGAACGTAGCCCGATGCCCATTTTACAACATATTCTAAGAAGAGGGTAGCTCTGGTCTCAGGGTCAGCATACCTGGCCAGCATAGATGCAGAAGTAACCTTGATCCATCTATGAGGAAGATGCTCTTCCTACCCCACTCTCCCACGTGTTTATGAGAGTTGTTCTAACTTGATATCCCACCAGAAAAGCAGGAAGCATATCCAAGGAAGACAGTCCCCAGCTGCAGAGCCTGAGCACCATATACCAAAGTAGATGGGGTGATCTGGGCATGTGGGACAATAGCAGTGCCGATGGACTTGAATCAGTGAAAGATGGGTTGGCAAAGAAACCCGAAAGCAGTCTACCTGAGATCGTGACTAACTTATAGGTGACAAGCACAGGTTTTGAGGTCACCCAGACCCATTTAAACCTTGGTTATCCTACTGAATGGTCTCTGGTGAATTGGTCCACCCCTTGAATTCTTGTTTTCTCATCTACAGCAAGGTCGAGAGAATTGATTTCTGCATAGGGTTATGAATGTTGACTAGAATAACATTGGAAACATCTAACATGCATTCTACCCAAAGACAGATGGCAGGTATGTAATGTGAGCTATTTCTTCACCTTCCCTGGTCTTGGCATCCACTAGCAGAGAAAGGTCAGTGCTGGCGAGGTGTAACAGATTCAGAGACTGACATCTGGAGGGGCAAGTTTATATGGGCGCTGGCAAAAAGGGACCGAAATGGAGAGAAGAGATGGGGATGACAAGCCACTCAGGATGCTGCTTCTCATGTACCAGAACAGTCACCCAACAGAGTCCTGCTGTCTCTGCCTTGTCCCCAAGAAGGTCTGCCCCACCTCCCTGCCCCAGTGGTGAGAATCGAAGACAGTTCATAATCTTCCTCCCCAAGCCCACCAGCTCTCTCCACTGGGCCCTTTCTTCTTCCCTTTCAACTTGGCTCTGGCCAAAGGAAGGTTCCAGGTCATTTATGAGCCATCTCCTCTGCAGCTGAACAATAACAGAGTAATTATCTGCTGGTGTCATTTGCTGCATTTGGTGGCAGGTCCTGTGCCCAGGGATAGTCACAGCCCCAGCCTCTCTAATGACCTGGAGAGCACAGAAAGGATGCTATTATTCTGTTTAGTGAGAATTAAAATAAATCTGGTCAGAGGAGACACCATCCACTGTTTGGCTCTTTCCAAAAGCAATTATGTATAATTCTGCCGCTTCAGAAAAGCGAGTCACTTGTATTTGAAGGCCCAAACCATTACCTGTAACACGAGAAAGCCCAGAGGAGATTAATCGGAACATTTTTCTCAGGACTACATCTATCTCACCTCTTCCCATTTTGAGTTCAATTTACAGCCTACGCAGCCCTTCATAGGCCCAAAAAGAGGGGAGTGTGTGTGTGTTTGGGGAGGCCTGGGGGTTAATTGGAAAATTCTACAAACCACCATTAGCAAAGGGGAGGCAGCCTGTTGGCCTTTGTTCTCCGGTGTTTCTGTCTCTGGTTGAGATGCATTTGGGTTCCAGAGACTTATTGTTGGTTTTGCATATTTGTGTGTGTGTGTGTGTGTGTGTGTGTGTGTGTGTGTGTGAGGGAGGGAGAGAGAGAGAGAGAGAGAGAGAGAGAGAGAGAGAGAGAGAGAGAGGGAATTAAGGATATTTAGGCAACGGACAGTTGTTCCCACGTGGCTTGCAGTGATCTTACGTTGCATCAGGATCAAGAATGTTGCAAGTCAGGTTCATTACTCATAGTAAAATCACCGGACTGCAAATCATTTTCTTTCAAAAAATAATTAACAAAAGGTAAAGAAAGTTCTCTTAATATTATATCTACTTACCAATGGCGTACTTAATTTAGTGACAGAGAAGAGGCTGGCTTCAGAGCCAGGGTTTGGAAATGCCATGGAACTTACCGCCTCGTCCGCACACTGCGCTCTGGCAACATGGAGTGATTACTGCTGTGAGGCTGTTTATGGTGGCTCAAATGTCAGCATAACATTTGCAGATCAGTTTACTCTGAAGGGATGAGTGTTTTCTTGATCGCTCTGCCCCAGCAAAGGTTACTGTGTCTGATTTCGGCGTACTCACACCATTCCATAAGAGGATTCTCCTAAGAATAATATGTCCAAATTTCTTTGGGACTATCATCCCCAATTCCTAGAAAAGGAATCCAAGATTCTGAAAGTTTCTATGAGGGACCCGGACTGTGCCAAGGTGGCTGCAGGAAGCATGTGGCAATGAGAAGGCCAGCAACCTGCCTAATGGAGTTCATAGTGCTGTGACTGTTAGCGTGTGAGCTGCACAGCTGTTCCTATCTGCACAGAGATCGTTTAAAGCCATGGGGCTGAGACATTAGTCTGCCCTTGCGCATCATGAAGATGCGCTTGACAGATCATGCAAGGATCAGAGTATGGCTTCTCTTTGGTACCCAAAAAGGAGCCCAATGGAGACACGTTGCAAGTACACAAACCCAAAGAAATGTGAAATTTCCATTTGCCTTCCCCCAACCTGTGTCTCTTTTAGATTATTGAATATAGTGATAGAACATTCTGGAGCAATCCTGGCCTTTGCCCACTACCTCCCAGTACACTCCCCGAGCCATGACAATCAAATCTGTTCCAGCAACAAGCACGCAGTGATATGTAATTCTTTCCCCTGTCCTCCAGACATTTAATTTTCGCTTATGGTCTGTCTGAAGGTGGCCAATCTGTACAAATACTTTTCACATTCTCCTACATAAATAATAAATTGGATGAAAACCTTATGAAAAGCCATGTAACATCCAACTCTCTACACCCAGGACATGTTACCTGATTGTGGAGGACTGCGGATAAAATTAAACTAAAGTCTTAGATGACATTTCATTCTGAATTAGCCTAATAAGCCCCCAATCCAATGATCCTGTCTTCATAAGAGACAGAAGGGAAATCCAACGGCACACACAGAAGCCAATGTGGTTGGGTTGGAGGGAGGCAACCAGAAGCCAAGCGGCCAAATAATGCCAACATCCACAGCAGCTGGACAAGGCAGGGGAAGCTGCTCCTGCTGCTCCTCCAGAGGGATGAAAGCCCTGCTCAGACCTTGCTTGCAGATGTCCTGACTCGAGAACTCAGTAGAAATTAATTCCCAGTGGTTTTTGAGCCACCCAGGCTTTCCATTTCGCCATGGCAGCTAATACACTCTATATAGGTAGATATACCTTCTATCTCCTCTAAGAACACACAGTAATAGAAATGGTTCTGCTCGTTGCTCTTTAACGTAAAATTTTATTCTAGAATCCCTTTCATATGAATACTATTGCATGGAAACCTTGCTAGATGCAAAGCCCATCATAAAATGGAGTAACTTAAAATACAGACAGTTATTCCTATATACATGGATCTGCTGACTGGGCAGGGTTCAACAGGGCTGCACACTCTGCTCCCCACAGCATCTGCTGAGGCTGGAGGGCCAAAGCTACTTCACCACTGCCGCATCCACCGTTTTGACTGGGACAGCAAAGGTGCATGGGGACTGTTGGCACCTCTCGCTCTACTCTTGGCTTCTCCATATTGAAGCTCAGCTTTCCCCCATACCATGGTGGCTGGGTTATAAACCATATTTCATGGTAGTTGGTCTCAATGTGAGGTCTTTTACAAAGCCCCCACTCCACCCGTGCTTTCATTTACCATGACTAGGCATTGCCCAAATCAAAAGCAGAGTGGGTGTAAGTCAATGGAGGGGGTATAAGTCTTGGTTGGCATGGTTCATTAGGAGCTGTCAAAGTGAAAGTCTACCACAAGCATATGAAGAGTTGCTTTCTTTCCCTCCAAATTCCCTGTGGACACATAAGCTAAACACAGTTACTGCTTCATTCTCTTTAATTGCTGAATAGCGTTTCATTATCTGGAGGGATAATACTTTCTTTAATTGATCATATAATAGTATTTACATTGTTTCCAAATTTTGTCATTAAAAACAACACAGTAAGTGCTAGAAGGATGACATGCACCTGTAGTCCCCGCACTTAAGAAAGCTGAGGCAGGAGAATCATAAATTTGATACCATCTTGGGCATTGAATTAGATAGAAATCTGCCTCAAAAGAAAAAGCCAATGCCGGGGGAATATTTTCTGCCTGTCTCGTTTCGTGGGTCAGTGAAGATATCGGCAGAGTGAGGATCTAGCTGTGGGGCTTCTGCCAACACAGCTTGTGTCTTCGATGGACGCTGACTGACTAATTGCCCTCTTTAGAACTGATACTGATCCCCTCTGCAGTAAGTGAAAGTAATTGCCCCCCACAGTCCCGGAGACACAGGCAGCCAATGCTTTTATCTTTCTGAGTGTGATGGGTGGAACACGGAATTTCTTTCAGTTTAAAATTATAATATCTCTTATGAATAAATGCAAACATAGTAACATTTTTACAAATAAATATTTTTCCTGAACTGTGATGCAGTCTTTTGGCCATTTATTGGGAGACTGTTGGGTCTTTTTCTTATAGTTTTTGAAGAACAGCTTATATGGAAAATTATTTAGCCCTTTGTCCATCCTATAAATTGAAGCTATACTTCTCTGGTTTGAAATGTGACTCTAATGTATGTTACAGTTTGGAAGACATGTCTCTTGAAGTGGTCCTGCGCCTTGGTTCCTACCTGCTGTGCCTTGGTTCCTACCTGTGCCTCAGTTCCCACCGCAATGCTCAGAGGCAGCTCTTTGGGAAGTTGTTAGATTGTGAACGCTCTAACCTACCAAACAGTTTAATCTATTGATGGAGTCGGAATCTGATGATTCCATCGGGAAGGAGGTGACGGAAACCCAGAAATGGAATCTACTCGGAAGAAGTAAGTCACTGAAGGCATGCCCTTGAAGGACCTGTCCATCTCCTGTCCCCAGTTTCTTCTCTACTCTCTCTCACTCTGTTCCCCAGTCTGCCACAAAGTACGCAAGTGCACATTATCACCCATATCCCGTCGGGAGATTTTTGCTTCACTTCAGGCCCAAAGCAATGGAGCTAGCCAAGTATAGATGGACTCTCTGAAATTAAGAACCAAACAAATGCTTTCTCCCTTGAGAGATTTCCTCGGGTATTTTGTCACAGTGTCAAGAAAATGGTCAACTTTGTTGTCTTCAAAATTGCATTTTGTAGCATATAACTGATCTCATCTCCCCAGGTCTTGTCAGCCTTGGAGAGGCTTCCCACATGAAAAGACCAAGAATTTGCGCATGCAAACATACATATGAGCATGTATACACACACACACACATGCAAACCTATCCCATGTTCCAGTTCCTTGCCTATTTGTTTCTTAATTAAATTTTTTATAGTCCTCATCTGAGTGTCCATTGTGCCGTAAGAATCCAACTTTACTGTTCAAGCTAGCTCCTCACTCGACCCCATGGTCTTTATTTCATTATCCACTCTTTATCCATCTGTTTATGATGCAATCTCTTTCATATGCTAAATTCAGTTTTGGGTTTGATCCCTGGATTTATTATTTGGTTACACTGATTTTTAAAAATGTCCCAACAAGCTGGCCACCATGGCTCTTGCCTGTAATCCTAGGATTTGGGAGGCTGAGAAAGAAGGATTAGGAGTCTGAAGCCAGATTGGGCTACACTGCAAGTTCAAGGTCATCCTAGGAGATCTAGCAAGATCTTATCTCAAAAAGAAACAAAAAACCAGCAAGCGGTCTCTTCTCCGATTCTGCTGCGGTTTCACCAGCTTTCGTGTTGATTTGTTGCAGCGGTGTCCTACATTTGTGCATTCAGTTCAGACGAATCTTCTTGATCTTCGCATTTTCTTTCTGTCCCTTCTTGTCCTAGACCTGATCTTGATGAGTTGAATTAATTTGTCAGCTTCCAAATCTCTTGACCTCCCTCCTCTGGTGGGAGCATTCTACCCTTGAGTTGGCCTTGGGCTGTGTGATGGAGCAAGGCTAAACCAGAGCCGATGTGTCTTCAGGATAGGGTGGAAGCATGGCACTGGAAGTCCACGCCTGTCAGAACTGGCTCAGGGGTGCCAGAAAAATCTCTGTAGTCAGTATCAGGCGTGAAAAGATCAAAGGATGGTGGTATCCAGGAAGGCAAAGAAAAGAGAGGCCTACAGAGGGAAGTGAACACTGCGGGTCCCTGAAGTCCTGGCTTAGAATCTAGAGCTGGATTTGGGGAACTCTGAAAAGCCAGAAGAGCCATAGGCAGCTTGATAGAGGTCAGGGGTGCGGAACTCTCTCTAGGTGAAAGGATACGTTCTTGATAAAGAGCTTTTTTTTTTTTTTTTTTTTTTTTTGAGACAGTCAAATGTATCCCAGGCCATCTTCAAAATTGCTTCCACTACTGTGAACTGAAAGCAAAGACCCCTTCCCTCCTCATAACCTAGTTTCAGGTATCGCGTTTAATCCATTCAAAGCCAATACAGGGTCTAGAAAGGAATCATCCACAGCTTAGGTAAGTCCCATGTCCTATCAGCTTAGAGAGGGCCTTTGGGTCTCTTGAAGCCAGGGGGTAGGGAAGCCCCTGCCTATATGATCGTCCTGCTCCAAAGCCCCCATTAACTGACACTTCATTTTGCTAGCATTCTCAGGAAAAGGAATATAGTTATTTCTGAACATGGGGCTTGAGTCACAGGTATCAGGGCATTTCAGGGTTAGCAAGCCAAGAGTCTCCTTGGAGAAGACAAGACAAGCCATGCAACAGTTTGGAGTGAGGCAGTTGCTCAGGGCCGAGAGCTCTTTCTTTAAAAAGGGATGTGTATGTGGAGGAGTATCCCACAAGATGACTACCGCGAGGGAAATAATCCCACTAGGCATGATGGGAATGCCTGTAATCCCAGCACTTTCAACTTCAAGGCCAGCCTGGGCTACATAATGAAATTGTTTCCAAAAAAAAAAAAAAGTAGAAGGAGGGTAAAGGAAGAGGAGCAGAGGGATGGGGGTGAGGAGAAAGGAGCAGGAAGAGGACGAAGAAGAGAATGATTTTTTTTTCTTGTAATAGCCTTTTACTCTGTATTCTAATTCCATGAGTGACACACGGTTTATAAATATTGATCCAGTACATGATGGGAGGCTGTGTGCACCCTATCTTGTCCCAGTGACCTCCCTTGCCAAGCTTATGTGCTCTACCATTCCGCCTTGTTCAGGTTTCCTCCTCCTTGGAGCCCTATGCTAACTAGTGTTTTCTATTCCTATGCATATGGGAAAGGACCTCATCAGCCCTTTAAATGTCAACGCCAACCTGTTAAGAAGCATGCGAATAGTGTGTGTCTTTGTTGTGGTCCTAACTGCTGCCTCTGATGGGACCTAGAGGGCTGTTGTGACAGTGGCACAGATGGTATCTCAGATACGGCTCCACCCCCAGTAGGCCTGCCTATGCCAGCTTATCACCCAAGCTAGACTCTGCTGAAAATACCATTTACAGTGTTTCAAAACAACAATGACCTAGTGACCCAGAAAAATGAAAATGCAACCTAGAAATGCTGTCTCCAGGTACATACACTAGAGACACTCTTGAACATTCTTAGCATGAGGCTTGTGAAAGATATTAGCTGCCACACTGACTGGGAGACAGCTGAAAGGAAAATAAATCTTTCTACATTCATAGGATAGAGTAAAATGAATGAACCAGAACCATATATCAATATGGACAGATCTCCACAGAACAGCACGCACATATAAATGTCCCTTCCCTTCGTATATCAATATGGACAGGTCTCCATAGAAAGAATGATATGAACATGGTGTTAGTATTCAAGTGAAAATTTCAAAACATGGAAAGTGGGTTAATATATCTTTAAGGATTTATGTGCATGTGCAGAAAAATTACAAATACCATACATTGGAAAAGATTGATTTATGATCCAAATGGTTTTGGCAAATACGGCATGTGGAGCTGGAATAGGGGCTTTAAACCTTCACCTTTATCTGTAAGTTTATGCAGGTGTAATGCAAGCTTGCATGGGGGAGGGTACAAGGGGTGGAGTGTCTATGTATCTGTGTGTCTGGGCACACGCATATGTGTATGATACAAAAACAAATAGCGCTTTTCATCTGCTTAATCGCCCAGTGAAAAATCGCCTTTGGGAAGCCCCAGTAAACTGCTGGCTTGCCAGTCTTCACATAAGGAACTAATGCTTCTTAAAAACTCATTCGGGTTATGTGAGGCATGATGGTGCATGCTTGCAATCCAGTACAGCACAGCACGGTGACAGGGATGGGGAACAGTGGAGGCAAGAAGACCAGGAGTTCAAGGCCAGGCAGGGTTCACTGAGATTCTGTCTCATAAAAACAACCCCTCTCCTGTGAAGAAATGTGCTGAATGAAGTCTTGTAATTATTGTATGACTTTTTAAAGAATCAGATTTCGAAGTAATATCATCATAAATTTCTTAAAAATAAAAAAAATCACTAAAATTCTTAAAATAGATGCCTGTGGTCCCTGTGTATTGACTGCCACACACCCCGCATCCGCCTGGCCCTTCCCTGCGGCAGTAGTCGCTTTTACTTTTCAGTGGTGTCGGATTGCTCTTTCTAAGTTTCCAGAGCTAGACAGGACGTTCCAGCTCTGAGGAAGGAATATTTAACTCACGGCAACCACATCTCAGCCCCATTGCCCTTGCTTCCAATATCACTTTCTTTCAGTTTGTTTAAATCAAGTCGATGTTTACATCAGTAAAGCTCTATCCACACCCATCACTGCTAACTGTTGAAGCCTTTCCTGGAATTTATTTCTTTTCTCATGCAATTCAGCTTTCTTAGATTAATAACTGCCCTTTTTCAAAGTGCTTAGTTTTCTTACAGGAATTTAACGTTAGCCAAATATCTACTCTTGAATCCTTTTTTATTCTTTTGAGGCATATGTAGCCCAGGATGACTTCAAATTCTCTAAGTAGCCAAGGACTCCTGATTCTCCTGCCTCCACCTCCCACGTGCTAGGATTAATCTTGTGCTGCCATGCCCAGCTTATACCCACTTTTAGAATGATGACTTATTCACTGTCCACTAGTTAACCACAGCCGTAATCACAGTGGAGTCCAACCGCAGACCTCAGTGGGGTTCAGCTGCTGACTATGACCCACTTCACATCCTCGACTTTTGTTCACCTTCCTGAGCTTTCCCCCACAGCCCTACTGTGTTGGCTGAGTGTACGCCATTCTCTATTCTTGGATCAGCTCTAACCCCTGCTGTTTTCTAAGAAAGATTACATGGGAAGGATCCGAGTCCTAGCAAATCCAGAAGACTCCATGAGCCCTTGGGCACTTGCTCAGTGGTATATTTTGTTATAGGACCTGGATGGATGCATGGATGGATAGATGGGTGGGTGGGTGGATGGATAGATGGGTGGGTGGGTGGGTGGGTGGGTGGATAGATGGATGGGTGGGTGGGTGGGTGAGTGGATAGATGGTTGGGTGGGTGAGTGAGTAAGTGGATGAATGGATCACGACAATCAGAAAAGACAGATAATAGATGGATGGATGGACTAACAGACTGATAGATAACAGATGGATGGATGGATAGATTGGTTGATTAAATAATTTTGTGCTTTGGCCTGGGTAATTTTGAGAGTCCTTTTCTTTTATAAAGATGAAGACATTGATGTTTCAGTTTCTAATATGGTTAGTGAGAGGTTTGCACCCCTGCCTGTGTATTATGTCACCTTCTCGCCCCTCTAGAGTCTAAACAATAATTCTCTGTTCTTCTGAAATGTTATTAGATCAATTCCTGGTTGGTCCTTTTGCCTTCTGTTTTCTGAGCACCTATGGGCCTTCTTACCCTTCCAGAGAGAGATGTCCTTAAGTGTGGAATTTGGTGATTTCTTTTGGTCTAATCTTTGCTTTTAGAAGTCCTATGGATCAAAATTTATCATGGGCCCTAAATTGCTCCTGTTAGCCATCATACCTCCCCCACTCCTTCCACCTCTTTCCACTGGAGTTACTTGGGTGACTGCCCTAGCTCTTCACCTTTCTGTTGGCTCCAACTTTTACCTACACAGATGATTGCTTGTTCTTTGTGCCTTTATTGTGCTGTGCCTCTGAAAGAAACTTCCAGTGTCTTTTGTTCCCATCCCTGCATTCCTTTCACCTCCACTTCCTCTACGTTTCCTTCCTTCTGCATTTCCTTGGCTCTGTGCCTAGTTTCTGTCTCTCGCATGGAGATCCTGTGAAAATGTCTTGTTATCCCTGTGTTTAAGATGCCCATGAAATCTGGATTGCAGCATAAACTCAGGAGAAGGCAGAACGTGCGGGGACTGCTGATCTGGTGTCCGCTAGCTAATACAGCCATGCAGGTGTAAGTAACTTAAAAAGGAAGTTAAAATTTCCATTCCTTAGTCATACTGACCACACTCAAGTGCCAAGTGGGTTCAGGTGGACACCCCAAGATCACACAATGTTCCACTGGACTGCCCTAGTCAAGGGAATAAAGCAAGCGAGACGTTCTCACAGGCAGTCTTCACATGGTACAATCACACTCTCAGCTTCCCAAGCTCTGCGGGCCACACACTGGATCAACAACACAGAAAAAAAAACTTAGTTCACACGCCATTTGTTGAAATGGGGGTGGTGGGAGGATACTGCGCAAGGTGATCAATCAGTGTCCACACTTTGCAGATCAATGGCCCATTTATCTCTCCAAAGTCCTAAAGCTTCAAGCCCCGCTACTAGTCTCTATTCGCCAACTATACTCTTAAGTCGATTAAAGCAAATACGAGACAGCAGAGAGAATGCCACTTCCCATTAAGTACCCACTGCAGACATCACTAATTGATCACAGAACTTACAAGGCCTTGAAACAATGTAAGTCTAGCATTGGAGCAAACAAATGTTTCCCCTGAGACAACATTGGCCCAAGAGACACTGTCATCATCTTCCCTCTGCCCCGAGGACTATTGTACAGTACAGAAAGGCAGAAAAAACAACTTGTCCATATTGATGTGGAAATGCCATGGGAAGGACTCTGACTCCCAGTGTGAAGAGTCTGGAACCCGGAATCTGTGAACAACTTTAGGAGGACTTTGCAATGTGAGTCTTAAGGATTCCTGATTATTTGGCATATACCATACACTGTAGACAAGATACACATTGTAGGTGTTCAGTTAAGGCTTGTGGAATGAGACTTATTCATCAGCACTTAATCCATGTTTTGGTGTGATTAAACAGATAAAAAATTCTACTAATCAAAAAATTCCAACGACTTATTCGCCTTACTGCTTTTAGAGAATATTCCTTTATACTATGTGACTTTGGTTCACCGTGATTTGAATTAATAAAGAAGCCGACTGGCCAATAGCTGGAGAGGATAAGGTTAGGCAGGAGAACCAGGACACTGGGAAGAAGAAAGGTGGAGTCTGAGGAGTCACCAGCCCAACAGGGAGAAGGAACAGGAGGTGGAAGATGAAAGAGAGGTAAGGCCACATGGCAAAATGTATATTAATATGAATGGGTTAATTTAAGTTGTAAAGGTTAGCTAGTAACAAGCCTGAGTTATTGGCTGAGCATTTATAATAATTAAATCTCCAAGTCAGTTATTTGGGAGCTGGTAGGTGGGAAAGAAAAGTCTGCCTCCCCACACAAAAATTTAGCTAAATTATATTCACCAGGTGTTATAATTCAGTAGTTATATATACAACTATAATGTAGACATAGTTGTTATTACATAGCTAATTATTGTTATCATTTGATTCCTATAATGTAGTGACTGTCAGTCACCAAACTCACTACTTTTCAAGCCTGTTTCTGTGCCTTATTGTCTGGCTGCAAAGCCGCTGTGCGTAAGCATCCACCTGCTGCACAGTACAGAGAACAGTAGCATTTATCCCCTCGGCGGATGAACTCAATTCCTGCCTGGGGGATGCTTAGAAAGCTGCCCAGCATGTGGGAATCAATCAAATAGCATTTCCTGTCTTCACTGTTTATATCAAAGTGGAAACTGAGGCTCAAGACAGTCAGCTCTGCCCTCAATCTTCCCACCAGTTAGTGTCCCTGTCATAATTAGAAAGTGAGAGTGACAGCGAAGGAGAGAGGCTCTGAGACAAGAGTTTGGTTTCCACTGTAAAATCACCGGGGCTGGATGGAGGCCGGTTAGTTCTTGCCAGCCTGCTGCATAGGGTGTGGGTGGGGTTTCAACACTCTAGCGGACAGGTTGTCCTGAGGAAATGCGGAGGAGGTGAGAAGATTAGGCCTGATGCAAATCTGTAGCTTGGGAGAGAGGAAGGAAAGGCAGGGACCAGCTCTTCATGTCCTGGCAGTGAGAGAAGATGGCTATTTGGACTCATCTTGGGGCTCAGGTGGGTGGCAAGGAAGGTTCACGCCCCCTTCCTTCTGCTCTCTGTGAGTCTCACATCGGTTACCATTGTGCATAGCTGGAACCAAGATATGCCTTCTTGCTGGGAGACTGGATGACTTCCTGTGCTCCTGGCAGAAGCACTGGAACTTCCCCAAAGAGTCTGTTCTCAAGCCAAAGTCATAGGTCTGTGACTAATGGAGAAGGAACAGTTGGTGTCCCTACCAACTGGGTAGCCCTAACGTCACCTCCAGCCACAAGCCCTGAGTCTACAAAATCTGTTGTTTCTCATGAGAAGTCCACAATAAAAGATTATTAATTCTTTCCAGCAGGTGCACAAATGGAACCCCAGAGGAGGGAAGCAATCCATCCGAGACCGTGAAGGTCCTCCTCCTCAGGGTCCCCTTGCTCCTAACACACAGAGGATGAGAGGTCTGTTCATCAGAATATCTCTTCCTTCCCACTACCAACCGTCACGGGAAAACAGTCTGAGTAAGGTTCAAGAAAAGGCACCAGAGTTAAAGAAGCAGCCAGGGCAGGGGACCGGGGGGCCTTTGGAGGTTTTTGAGTGTGGGGTTTAGTGGCCACTCTAGGGTAGCCAATCATCTAGATGTAAGTGTCTCAGCCACAAGTCCTTAGGAAGGCCTCTCATCTGGCTCCTCCCTTTCTCCTTGTACCCAGTGGTGGAAGCTCACCCCTTCCCTGAGCTCAACAACAAGGATCTCAAACTCCTGCAGGAGAACTGCAGAGGGCAACACAGATGTAGACAATGAGGGGGTCTGGAGTATAGGGGCTCAGACTGAGGATTTAATCTCAAGACAAAGCCGGATACAAACACAAGTTTAATGTTTATTTGTGTGCACTCATTGTTTCCAGATTTCAATGCATTTTTTTAAGAGTTATTTTTTTAAGTCTGTGCCATGAACTTACAGGATTAGAGGAGAATGTCTACAATGTACCACAAGGCTTTCAGTTTTGGTAAACTGGCAGACTGCATAGCCATGCTCTCCTGAAGGAAAGAGGACATTGTCATTCACTATTAAAAAACCAAAAACATGTATTTTTCAATGCAGATCTCTACTAGTGAGAAAAGACAAAGATAAACCCTGAAAATTGAATTAACTATGACCTCATACTTGCCCTGAAACCAAAATAGTTTTGCCCAAGTATTTTGAAGTTCTTCAGAGTTCACTGAATATTCACTGTGCCTCCTCAAGCCCCATTAGGCAGAGAACTCGAAAGGAGACCCTAGACTAAAATAAGACTCTCGGCAAATGGGTAGATGAGAAAGAATTCTTCCCGCCAACTCAGGGAAAAGGCAACTTTGACTGTCTTCCTCTCAACCCTGGGGCTGGGGTTAAGGGTTGAGGGGAGGGTTTCAGTCTATAGTGTCTGTAACTTTGACCTTGACCTCACTTGGATTTGGTATTTATCAATTTTTTTTCAGAGATGAGACCTCAAACAACCCTTGGCTGGGATCCTAGCTCTTAAAGCTGAACAAAATTAAACTCTGTATAAATGGACACAACCTCTGCCAGGCTGCACAGAACTCCTCCTATGAGGTCCTGCCAAATATGGTCTACATTAAAAAACCACAAAAGGAAGCGAGAGAGCATCACTAACAACCCAAGACTCCCCCATGCTTCTGATAATGAAGTAACCAGATGGAGAAATAAGTACACGAAGAACAGACAAAGGAAAAGTAGAAAAGGGTAAGATGCCAGTTAGCAAACTATTAGCATACTAACATATGGTAAGCTATTAATGGATGTTAGCATTGCTTGTATTGGCATTACCGTCTGCTCTAATAGGCTCAAAGACGAAAAGAGAGTAAATCCGGGTTAGACCCCTGTATGGTCACCTGCCACCTGTAGATGCTGCCCTTTGCAGGCTGAGGAGCAGGAGATGAGCAGTCTGGGGGGAGGTGATCAGATGACAGCTCACCCTTCTATCCTGACTTCCCTGCTCCAGTGGCTATGTAGAAACTGGTCTCCGGAGTAGATTGTGACTCCAGCTTTCCACAGTTAAGCAGAGGAGTAGATCATTTTGTAGGAAAATTCTAAGGCTTGCTGCAAAATTAATAACCCACAATAACAATTCTTAAAAGTGGTTGTCAAAGAGAGATAGACATAAAGTTTCTGATGCCATTGTATGGGGCTATCATTTTGATGTACAGCTCCCCCAGAGGTCAGTTGGCTATGACTTGGACATTATCTTTGATGCAATTATGAGTCAGGATGGAAAAGAAACTGGAGAAGCTGGAGTGTAGCTGCAGAGTCTAGAGAACTGGAGAAGTGTGCATGGCTGAGAGTGGAAAGGGCCTACAGACTTGCCTGTTGGGGTAGCATGAAGAACAGTCAATCTCCTATCTCTCCATTCAACTCTAAGTTCTTTGTATAGTATCTGAGTGGTCATTCCTTGAGCTATGCTGGGTACAATCACACCTAAGTACAATCAGTCAACAAAGAAATAGCTAATGGTAGCTAGTAAGGAAATGCTTTTCTTCCCTAGGATGCAATAAGAAAAGATTATCTTTTGCTATGGTGCTCAGCTCAGTGTCTGCCTAAGCAAGGTTCAGTTCAGTGTCTATGTCCTAAGCAACAGGCAGAACACTGAAGGGTGTTGACTCCAGAATCTAGCTTGGTTTGGAAATAATTTAATGTGGGATGGGCTCAAGTATCTTGATGAAGCATAGACTCTCTCTTAACAAGAGACAGCCATTGGCATTCTGTGTTGATATATGCTTGCGGCAGAGCCTTGGATAATGCATTTTAATCAACCCGATCATTAGAGACTGTCAGAGTGAGACAGTGGCAAGTCACTTCATCAGTTAGCAAGCCTTTGGATCAAGATGGCAATCAAGCTCTCCCCATCAATGTCCCCTCACTAAATGTGGTCTTGCCTGCCTCTCCATATTTATCTGCGTCAGAAGGTGTATGGGTTTCACCGTCACTGCTCCAGACTGAGGCCGATTTGCTGAAGTGACAGGTGAAGCTCTGCAGATGGCAGGAGCTGTTGGAGTTGAGCTCAGCTGTGCCAGCTGGACAGGGTGCTCCTCTTGGCATGCAAACTGAGTCCTTCTGAGAGGCAGCAGCTCCCGTGTGTCATGCCACTCAGATGTGACATCATGGAGAGTATTGGGTTTAAGGGTGAGTTTGTATCTTGTGGATCAACCACTTCTGCTTTCTCATATGTGAAATGGGCTTCTCCATCTCTTTCATCTGCCAGGAAGACCAAGGGCTTGGCACACAGTAGATCCTCAGTCAGGGTGAGTCCCCTTTGCTTCTCTGGGCAGTGGATAGCATTTCCCACCATGAAACGGGCATAGAGTGAAGGTTCCAAGCCAGGAGAAGTTGTCTTGTGAAGGGACAGGATGAAGACTGTGGATTCTTCCCAAAGGACAGCTCGGAGATTTCAAATCTGGGTGGCCTAGCCATCTCGAAAGTTTCCATCATGGAACTCTAGATAGAGGGACACTTTCAACTTTCGTTATGGTCAACACACTAAAACAATTAAACCTATGACCCAAATGGCCAAAGACCCTGTCCTGATGGAAGGATCGGGGAGATTCCTGTAAGCAAGAAGACTACATGATGATGTTCCATGGACATGAGAACATCAGTGAGGTTAGTTATTGTGGTGAGAACATTTCCTGGTGACTATGGTCTATTCGTTGAAGACATCCCAGACACATTCACTCAGTTACTCAGTGCCTGGGTTTAGCTGTTCTGCAAGAAATCTAAAAGAGCCGATCTTTTCTTCACTCAATAAACATTTACTGAGCACTCTCTGGATGTCAAGCAAGGCACCAGTACCAGAAGGAGAAAGGGCAAGATTCCTGCTCTTGTGGGGCTAAGAGACTAGACAAGCAATACCAGATTACGCTTAGCTGATAAAGTCCCTCATTCATGTGGAGGCAGACTTTTAAACAACCAACTTTGCAATTTCTTTTTTTCTTTATGCCCCAGGCTTATTCTCCAAGCTTCTGGACACCACAATTTCCTAAATTTCAGAGAAATGTGGGAAAGAGATGCGTAGAGAAATGAGTAGTGTAGTGTGTCCCTGGCATCGGTCACCAAGAGCCCCAAATTCACATCCTGATTCTCCTCTCATCACCCCTGTGGGCCTCCTTGACTCTCTGGGATGCACCATGTCAGATCCTGCTCTCTAAAGCCTCTCTGGACTTTGGGATGTCCTAATCTGTGGTTAATGAGTCCCAGACACACTGAGAGCAGGGAGCAGACAGGCTGCAGATTGAGAGCAAATGGCTTCTGGATTGGGTGGGAAGCCACTCTCTGGGTTTTAAAACCCCTCGTCTCTCTCCAGCCTGAGTTCTTGGCTTTGGTAGGCGTGTGTTTGTGCCACACATATGTCTTCCAAGGGAACAACACGAGTGGATGCTAGTGTCGCTTAACTGGAGACTTGCCTTGGGTTTGTATTTAAAGTGAAAGGCATAGAACTCATTAGCTTCAAATGTGGGGCAGCCAAAACATGAAACGCTTCATCCTGCCTCTTTTTTACCCTCACAAATTAACATTTTACACGAGTAACATATGCTTATTATTCCCGAATGTTATAGACATGCATCATGCTAAACTGAAAGTCTTCTGTAATTTTACATTGATAACTAGAGTAAAAATGGATTCTATTTACCCCGTTAAATTAGTTAACTTTTTATTTATACGAAAACCTGTTTTAAATGTCTTAGCTGAGTAACAGGCCCTTAAGCTACAGCCACATCTCTGGTACCTGGGTACATTGTCTTATTTAGGGAAAGGGTCTTTACAGATGTGATCAAATTAAAGATCTTAAATAAGAAATTACACTGGATTTTCCACTGGATTGGAATTGTACTTACATGTATCATTCTAAGGTGAAGTCATACAGAGGCTTACGCAGAGAAAAGTCCACGTGCAGACCAAGGCGGGGAGGACTTGAGAACACCGACTCCGAAGATGGTAATGACACAGCCACAAACTAAGCAAGGCCCGCAGCTCCTGTGAGCTGGAAGAAGGGAACAAACCCTTCCGCTAGAGCTTCCAGAGTCCTGCCAACACCCCAGTTCCACCCTGCAGCCCCCACTTCAGAGTTCTAGCCACAGGTGGGTAGCGGGGAAGAACAAACGTGCAGTGTTTGAAACAGTCAAGTTTGTGGTAACGAATACAATGTTGAAGGTCTAAAATAAGAAACCGCAGTCCTCACTCCTGTCCACTCATACCCAGAGCTTTGCTCCCTGGAGGCAAACAATCTAAATCTTGGAGGAGTTTCTTCAAAAAATTGACTTCATAATCCTGTTTAGTGTATACATATTTATTTTACTTGCTTTCTGGATGGGAAATTGTGTCTCAGAAGAGAAATTAAGGGGCTAGAGAGACAGCTCAGTGGTTCCCAGCAGCCACACGGCTACTCACAGTCATCTATAACTCCATTTCCAAGGGTTCTCATGTCCGCTTCTAATCTCTGTGGGCAATGCATGCATGTGGTGAGCAAATACACATGAAGGCAAAATAACCATTCACAAACTGAACACACACACACACACACACACACACACACACACACACAAGGATTTCAAATTCTTATACCTCCAAAATGCATGCTTATATTCACCTATGTATACATATAAACGCTTTTCTTCTCATCATGCCTGCAACTTCCAAATTAACTGTATGAAACTTTTGGTTACATCTATTGTCATAATTTAGATTAATAGCTACAATAACACAAATTGCATTCCACAGTGTTTTGTGCAATATATTGTGTTTCAATTTTCCTTTTCTTTAACAACCATTTGTTTTACCCGGAGTCGATAATCACCTGGAATTATTTTGTTGGGTTTTTTGCTTTGTTTTCTTTTCTAAGACATGGTTTCTCTGTGTAGCCCTGGCAGTCCTGGAACTCTCTCTGTAGACCAGGCTGGCCTTGAACTCAGATTCTCCTGCCTCTGCCTCTTGAGTCCTGAGATTAAAAGCATGCTCCACCATGCCCAGCCCACCTGGAGTTTTTATTTGCCCTTTGTCATGGTGATATATATATATATATATATATATATATATATATATATATATATCACCATGACCACAAAACAAACTTATTTCCAGAAATGTAAAATCTATTTCAGTGCATTCAAACATATGGGATAATGAGGTAGCCTATGATCACCAGCTATCTTCACCTTAGAAATAGTCCATAACCTCCCCAGCTTTTGATCCAATAAAACATGTTGCTTTAGGGGCTTGGGTTGTAGCCCAATGGCAAAGGGCTTTCTTAACATACCCAAAGTTCTGGGTTCAACCTCCATCACCAGAGAGGCACGAATGCACATGCACACACACACACACACACACACACGCATACACGCACATATGGAGGTGGGGGAAGTCAGTTACTTTTTAGATCTGTGGGGGAAACAATCTTGGCTTTGTCTCTTTTTCTTCATTACATCATCTCATTAAATAAAGGTTCAAGTCACCGCTGAAGAAAAAGATGTGGTATGTGATTATGTTAAATGTACAGCTCTCCCCTCTCCAGATTTTAAAGGCATTTCCCTCATGTCCTCTGGCTCCTGATACTGCTGCTGTTGATAACTTCAGTGCCTTTGTGATTTCTGTGTGAGTGTGTGTGTGTATGTGTGTGTGTGTGTGTGAGAGAGAGAGAGAGAGAGAGAGAGAGAGAGAGAGAGAGAAAGAGAGATCTTATATTTCTCTCTGTTAATTTTTGATACTTTTCATTTTAATTCATTACCATGAAATTTCATAATAATTTTATTACGCTGGGCATAAACAGACCCTTTAAATCTGAAAATCCAGACTGTTCTGTTTTAGAATTATTTTATGTTTAGACAAGGTTCTCATCTCTAAACTAGACTTCTAACCTTTTGAAGTGATTTTTTAATTTATCCTCTTTTCCTGTTCTTTACATTCTGTTGTTATTGTGTTCACCATCTTTAAAAATATTTTTAGACTTATTTATTTTATGTGTGTGGGTGCATTGCCTGTGTGCAGAATTGTGCATTGTGTGTGTGTGTGTGGTGCCTGGAGAGATCGGGAGAAGGTATTGGACCCTCTGGAACTGGAGTTACAGACAAGGGTGAGCATCCATGTGGTTACTGGGAACCAAACTCAGGTCCTCTGTGAGAGCAACAAGTGCTCTTAACTGCTGAACCAATTGCTTCTCTGTGTGTTGGGGTGGAGGGTGTATCTAGAAATTTGTAATTTGACTCAGGATTTGTGAGAGAAATTTTGTTCTTTTTTTAAAACATTGTAATTCTTGTTACATAGGTTCAATGCTTTTTAATCTCATCTCTCTGAGACTATAAACTGGTTGGCTACCCCTCATAGTCCCCCTCCTCTCCTTTCTGTATTATCTTTGCTTTCTGTGGGCTCCTATATTCTGTCTCCAGTTAGTGGCATCACTCGGGTGTTCCAGGAACATCCTTCTGTATTCAGCAGCACGAACTACAGAGAAGATGGACAGCCGCATTTCATGTCCTGTGCTGTGTTTGTCCCTCACTGTAATCCCAGCAGAGTCTTCCTACAGCCAGCAAGCCAGATTGCTGGGGGGAGTTCACCTGTCTGGTTCTGTAAGGTTTTTTCTCTCTTGTGGGTCAGTTTGTCTGCCCTCCAGTCTCCTGTCAAAAGGCTCGAGGTTTTTCCTTCCCTACTTGCCAGTTTCTGGTACAGTAATCTGCACCTCCCACTCTTCCCAAGCTGTGCAGTGTTCTTGCATTCTGAATTCCCTTGGTACAGCTTCTCCAAAGAGCAAACCTCCCGTCTCTCACTTGGTAGGAATGGAAACTTGCTGGTTTCGGCTAGAGTGGCCTTATAGGGGGTCTAATTGCTTCTTTTACAGAGTCCCAACCAATCAGGCACTGTTTTAGTTTCAGCTATACTCCTTTTGGGATGCCATTTATGTCCTCAAGTTCCAGAGTGTTTACAGAGTTCCAAGATGGAAATTGAAGGGCTCCTTGTTTATCCACCCAGCACCTTATGGGTATTTTATTTCAGTTTTCTCTGATATGAAAGCTAAATTTTACTTTATCCATCTGTTTTCTAGCTTCCAAAGTTCTCTTGATATCGCTCCGTTTTTTCTATCCTTTCCTGGTTTTTGTCTTGAGTTCTTTCTTTGTTACAGATCTCATTATACTCATGTTAGTGGGATTTGGATTAGAACAGAGGGAGGCATCTGATCCTGGCTGCCCTCCTTTTATAAGAACCTGACTGTTTTCACCTTCTGTTGTTCTTGCTCTGAAGCCAGCATCCACTCGTCTGCATTGGTGGCACCCAAAAAACCTTTCCAGGTACAGTTCGTGGCTGACATCTCTGTTACTTGTTGGATGTAGAACAGAGAAAAGTCTACCTAGACAAGCTACACTGCCCCAGCCCCCTGCCACTCTCCACAAACTCCTTTTCCTCCCCCATTCACAATCGCCCCAGCTCTTTTAGTCAAAGAACCTCCTTACCCCACGATCTAAAGCATATATAATGATATTTCAACTTCCCCTAACTTCCCTTCTGACTCAAGTAGACATGTGTTTCCAACTATATTCTTGTACTTTCCTAACTTTATTGACCAATGTCCTCTTTCTTGGCCTTCTGTCTAGTGAATCTCAGTTTTTGAAGTGAGAAAAAGGGGCCAACTTCTCTGTATGAAGTGAAAGCCCAGTCATGAATAAAAACAATATATTTAAAATTGTGTAAAAGTTACATCTTGCATCACCTGGCTCTTCTTGGTATCATCTTCAAAACATTTGACTCAGTCTACAACTCTCCCAGTCTCTGGTCTTCATGGCCTCTAATTCAGCTGTCTTTCTCTTATTTCCAGTCTTCCCTTCATGTCTTGAATAGGAAAACAGGTTCTCTGCAGCTTTTGCAGGAGGCTAAATAGTCCCTCAAAGATGTATCCATCTGAAGCCAGATGCATCCAGAAACTGCGAGTCGGTTGTTTTATATGACAAAGTGGGTTTTGAAGACAAGGGTAAGTCAATAATCTTAAAATGGATAGAGGGTCCAGGATTAGCCAAGTAGAACCAGATGATTCCGTAGTAACCTTTCAAAGGGAGTCAGGGACATCAGAATCAACAGCAGAAGATGGGATCATGGACACAAATGTTGGGATGATAGGAAGAAAAGCCAATGAATGCTGAAAGCAAAGCCACCAACCTCCCAGAGCCCTCAGGAGGATCCAGCTCCACCAATGTCTGGATATCGGCTCTCGGGGCTTAGTTTGGATCCCCTTTCTCTCGAGGTGCAAGAAAATAAACCTGCGCCAGTGTGAGTCGCTGAATCATTTGTTACAGCAGTCACATGAAACTGGTACCACTCCGTGTGGCTTTGGTTCTGTCTGCTCTCCCAAGCCATTCCTACCTACATCTCTGGCCATCAGTCCGCCACTGTATCCAACAAAGGGGAAAGTTTGCAGGGAAGGAAGGGGACCAGCATCAGTTGTAGCACTCCCATTATGTGAAGCAGCCACTGTTCTCCTCTGCTGTGCTGGTGAAGGTTGCATGGGTGTCAGAGGAGACCAGAAGGGAAGCCCACAGGGCATCAGGAGTCGTAGTCATGAGAGAATACTAATACTGAGGCATGCTTCTTCCCAACTTCCTCTCGTATGTTGGTTGGCCCCGGGTTTTCTTTGAAATCCACTGGTTGGAATCACTTCTGCAGGGGAGGAATTTCTCTACACTGTCCCAGTCCCGGGAACAGAGTTGAGAACCCATTCAAGTCTTAGGTGATCACAAAACACAGGGTTTTAATTTCCCTACAGTTATGTAGCTAGGTGTTATTTCTCCCCTATTTCACGGATAAAGAAATTGACTCAGAAAGATAATGTTTCATGTCTGTCTAGTAGGTAGGTAAACCTTGGACCTGAACTCAAATCAGTGTTATATGTAAATCTTAAGTTCTGTTTCCTCATTCCATCCTCTCCCCTTTTCTCTTCTCCCTTTCTCTTTCCTTTTTTTTAAAATTAAGGCAGGGCTTTGCTCTATAGTCCACTCTTATCTGAAATTCCCCATGTAATCCAGGCTAGACTTGAACTCTCTACCCTCTTACCTCAATCTCTTCCCTGAGTACTGGAATTAGAGGTGTGTCCTACTATACTAGGCCACAACACAACTTGTCCCTATCATCTCTTGGGACCAATATAATGGATGAATTCCTTTCTTCCGTTTTCTTCTTTCCTTCATTTGCTTCCTTCCCTTCCTTTCTTTTATTCTTTCCATCCCTCTCTTTCTTTCTTTCCTTCCTTTCCTTCTTTTCCTTCCTTTTCTTTCTTTCCTTTTAATTTGTGTTTGTTCTTACAAGATAATCTCCCTTGAACTTGGGATTGTCCAGACTCAAACTCTCAGGTTGGCCTGGTTAGTTTTTATCAACTTGACACAAGCTAAAGTCATTGGACAGATGGGAATCTCAATGGAGGAAAATGCCTCCATAAAATCTGGCTGTTGACAGGCCTCCAGAGCATTTTCTTAATCAGTGATTGATGGGGAAGGGTTCAGTCCATTTTGGGTGGTGTTGGCTTCTATAAGAAAGCAGACTGAGCAAGCCATGAGGAGCAAATCAGTAAGTAGCACCGCTCCATGGCCTCTGTACCAGCTCTGACCTTTGGGTTCCCATTTGAGTTCCTGCCTTGGCCTCCCTCAGGGGACTATGATTCCGAGTATATAAAACAAATAAACCCTTTCCTCCCCAAGTTGTTTTTGGTCATGCCGTTTCATCACAAGCATTGAAACCCTAGCTAAGTAAGGCTCAAGAACTGGGATTACACTGTGTAGGTCCATGCTTGGCCAAGCTCCACATCAGCATTTACTGCTTTGATTACTCCAACCTCAGTAACGTCTTTTCAAAACATTGATTTCATTTTCGTTTATGCATGTGATGCATGTGTTTGGCTTGTGTGACTGCATGCCTGATGTTTGTGTGCAAGGGTGCATCTTCAGAGGCCAGAAGAGGGTGTCAGACCCCTAGAGATGACTGTGAGACTCCTGGCACACCCATGCAAGAACTGAAATCAGGTTGTCTGGAGGAACAGGAAGCACACTAAAGCTCTCTTAATGTCTTAGCCCCAACCTCAGCAATATCCGAGGTCGTCACCATCACCACTCCAGCCAATTACCAGCCCCATCTGCTCCTGCTTTGGTGTGAACTGAATGTCGGTATCTTTTCCCGTGTTCATATCAGGGGACTTTGGGAGGCAAGTAGGCCATCAAAGCAGAGTCTTTTAATCTGAGAGAGATGCTGACAGGGTCTCATGATACAGGCTAACCTCTTACTGTGTAGCTAAAGATGACCTTGGACCCTCAATCTTCCTGTCTCCACTTCTCAAGTGCTGTGCTATCATGCCCAATTCAGGTAAGTCTTCTTGGAAAATAAAACTATAAAAGGTCAGACACCCCCCCATTTCTCTCTCCCATATGAAGACACAGTGAAAATCAGTAGTCAGCATCTTAGTATACTAGTCAGGGCCTTTTAGAGGAATAGCATTTATAGAGTGAATATATCTATCTATCTATCTATCTATCTATCTATATATATATATGTGTGTGTGTGTGTGTATGTGTATATATATTATAAGCATATATGAATATATGTGGACTTTATTAGAAGGGCTTACAGGTTGTGGCCCCACTAATCCAACAGTGGTTGCCTATGAATGGAAGGGCCAAGCATCCAGCAGTCATTCAGTTCGCCGGGCTGTATGTCTCAGCTGGTCTTCAGTGTATGTCGTAAGCCTGAAGAAGGAAGAAGTAGACTGTGGTGGTAGTGAACGAATGAACTTGCTAGTGGGGACAAAAGCAAGCAGGCAAAGAGAGCGAGCTTCCTCCTTCCGTGTCGTTTACATAGGTTGCCAGCGAAGGTGTGGCCCACATTAAAGGTGAATCTTTTCACTTGAAAAATCTGAATTGGAAGTGGGTCTTCCTGCTTCAAAAGGTTTACTCAGTCCTCACAGGTGTGTCTATGCATATGGGTTTTAGTTAGCTTCAGACGCAGCCAAGCTGACAACCAAGAAACAGTCCCCAGGAGAACCCAACCACAATGGGTCTCTGATCTTTTTTCTTTTTTTCCAGCCTTCCACTTTGAGAACTAAGCTTCTGTTGCAATGCAAAGGCCCAGGTAATTGTAATTTCTTAACCTGGAGTCTTTGGTTCTAGGCTATTGTTCAGACCAGGAATCAAAATATGATCACACATATCCTAGAACAGTCAAACTCCTATAATAAAGAACACAGTACCATACATGTTTGACCTACCTATAAGCCACAGTGTGTGCCGTGACCATGCAGAGAGACAGAATTAAGTTCGAGCCATCTCTAGGTGCCCCTGGGCCAATCACTTAACTTGCATTGATCCTTATCTGGAAACGTCAGATGCATGGGTGCTAAGGACTGAGTGGACACCCATCCGCTCACTGCACCTTTGGCACAGTCTTCACTGGGCTGACCAATATCTTTGCTACACACCCCAACATTTGTCTCCACACAGCCCATCAATCATCTCTGCCAATGAGAAAAGAGACAGGCTTCTACCCAACTTTATAGGTTCTGCCTAGGATCTGACTTTCTACTCCACTGTATGGTTTTCTCAAACCACTTTGTGCCGCTGCCACCAAGAAGCCACGTGGCAGGAGAGAGCTACAACTTCCTAGGCTGTTTTTTTGAGGAACCAGAATTCTCACCAGGGACAAAAGAGCTTCATGTGTTCATCCATCTGCCTAGTCACTCCATATTTCCACAGACACTACACATGTGCTAATGTGCAGGGCAGTCTGCATGTCCTGTGAGTGCAAAGAATAAGTCATAAGCAGGCCTCACAGTGTCACAAGGAGCTAACTGAATACAGTAGGAAGCAGATGCAGAAGCCAGAAATCCCACTGCAGGTTATGATGGGTGGGTGCATACCGGGTTGTGTTACCCAATGGGCTTCTATTCTGGTGAGGTCACAGGACACGTCCTAGAATAAGCCAAGACTACATTTGGAAGGAGAGGAAAAAGTGAGCCTCGTGAATGCTCGTTTGTTTGTAATTTATTTCTAGACCTTCTCACACAGAGTATTGATTAATGTTAATGTTCAAGAAGGTCCCGTGTGAAGCCAGTCTCTTGATTTTATAAATACAGAAGCTGAGATTATGGGATATCAACTGTATGGGTGAGAACACTTGAGAAAATCATACTTGAGTACATTTGATTCTTCTGACAAAAGTTACCATCATGTGACACTTTTTCCCATGTCACCAAGCATCCTCCCGGTTGGTTGAAGCGTTCAACGGGATGATGCTGTTTGGATTGCTTAAAGGTAATCTTTTCTACCTGCTTAGTGTCCGTTTGAACTGTGGTGCTGTGTGGAGATTGTGAAAGAATTTGAAGGCAATGGACCCAGGCTAAGAGCAGAAGGGAGATTACCAAAGGTCTGATTACCAGAAGACTGATCCTGGGGTCACCCTGAAAGGCTGTTTGTGAGTTTCCTGGGCCTGCCATGGTATGGACTGGGTGATTCAAAACAGCAGAACTCCATCCTCTCTAACACTTAAAGGCTTGAAGTAGATAAGGCCATGTGACCTCACCAGATCAGAGACCCAATTGATGACATAACCCAGGCATGTACCCACCCATCATAACCCTCACAGAAGCTTCTAGCTCTGTATCTGCTTCCTCCTGTATCCGGTGAGCTCCTCGAGACACTGTTAGGCTGGTATGTCTTATTCTTCTTTGTACTTTGAAATTAATCTCTCCCCCTCCCTCCTTTCCTCCCTCTGTCTCTGCATCTATATCAAAATTTTTCTCCTGTCACAACGACACCAGTAACATAAACTTAGGACCCTCTCTACTGTAGTATGCTGTTTCTTCACTGATTATACTGCAGACTGTTTCTAAATAAGATCGTTGTCCTGGGTTTCAGGTAGATATGTATGGGGGAGGCAGTCTCATTCAATCTAGTAGAAGCTCCTCCTACAAGGACCAATTCTGCCCCTTCTTTTCCCCAGCTATGGCCTTTCCCCATTGTTCTTCAGCTCCAGTATAGAACCAGAATGGTTGGGTTACCCATAGGGCTGAAGCCTCAGGGTTGATCAACCCAGCTGTAAGGCCAACTGAACTCAAGGCTGATCCAGGGAGTTTTAGGAACAAATAAGTTTACATACACACACACACACACACACACACACACACACACACACACACTAATTCTCAGAGAACTAGAGAACTAGACAACATTTCTGCTACAAACAAAACACAAAAGTATTTGGTGCCAAAGGTAAAGACAAAAAAAAATTGATCCTTTTATCTTGAAGTCAATGACTTTCAATCCCTTTTTTTTCCTGAGTCTGTCACACAAAGGACTGTCTCTCTCAACTGTGGCTCTCATGGGATGTCTGTGTCTCTCTCACACTGTGGCTCTCATGGATGTCTGTATTTTCTCAGCGGAAAAAAGAGGCAGGGGCAGAAGTATGTAAAATTTTCTTATTAGAAGACTTGCTATTTGAACATAATTATTTTATCTTGTTTTACTTATTTACGTTTTTGTGTATGGTATGTATGCATACACACCCAGAGGCCAGAGTTGGCATGAGGGATCATACTGTACTGCTATCCACCCTTGTTTCTTGAGAAGAAGGTCTTTCACGGAGCCTGAAGCTCATTTATTCAATTACACTAGCTGGCCAGTGAGTTCTAGAGTTCTGCCTGTGTCACCCCCCACCCAAGCCAGTGCTGGGATTCAGCTGTACACCGCCACTCCTGGGGGATCCAAACTCAGCTCTCATGCTGAATTTGCATAGCAAGCATTTCCCACAGAGTCATATCTCCAGCCCCCTTGGGTCACATTGGTTCCTTCCCTTCCTTGGAGTCCTGCGGAGCATCGCTGCATCCTTTCGGTGGTACTTCTCACAGGTACTTCTCACACCCTTTCAGTAATCATTTCTGATGGATATCATCTACTTGCAACCAAAACAGCCATGTCACCAATAAGAGCACATCCCCAAGGGGCAACAGCGGAAGGCCAAGTCAGGGTGCTAAAACCTGGAAACAGCAGCCAGAGTTGAAACCAGCGATGTGGAGGGCTACAATCTCCCCATGCCCACCTTAGCTACACAGCTTCTCTGGAGCCCCAGGTCCTCTGTCTCACATCCCACTTCCTGCCACAAACAGCACGTGTCTCCATCTCTACAGCCATCATTCTGACCAGCCTGAGTAGCTTCTTTAGCACTTCTAAGTGCTTCTCCCTCCATGTCCTTGTTTTCAACCAACCCACCCCAATAGGGATGGGTCTTTCACAGTAGATCTCACCATGCCTTTCTTCCCCTCAAACCTTCAATGGTGCCTCTTTCCTTTAAGACAAAGACTCCACTTTCCAAAGCTTACAAACTCTTGCACAGTGAGCCTTGTTTACCTCTCCCTTGCTCAATGATTTGTCCCCAAGCTTAGAACATACTCACTGATATCAGCTCTCCACTTCTGCCACCCTAGAAGGTCCAGCTCAAAGGCCACCTCCTGAAAGCGGCTTTTGGGATGACATCTCTTGCCCCAACATGCTCACTCAGAATTGTCCTCTGTCTTTTGTGTTCAGAACAGTCTGCCTGCCGTTCTTTCTGGGACTATAAAAGGGAAGATGGATGCCTCGCTTTGAATTGCTAACCTAACTATGCACCTCAATAGAACAGATACTCAGCGCAGAGGAACTTGACTTTCGCAGCATTGATGGACTGGAAATAGTTCGAGGGTGTGAAGGAATGAGCACTCACAAAAGATGCTGGGGTGAAAACTTTTCTAAAGGGGCTCCGTGGCTCACCTTTAAATTCCTCTCAACTTAAAAACCTCTGCCAGCCATTTCCCGTGAATCATTTGGACAGATGCACTAATAATGATCATTTGGAGTGAGACTCTGGTGTCAGCGCCTCATTCACACTTCAAAAAAACGCGTATTCAGAGGCGCACAAAAGGGGTGTAATTACCATTTCAGAAGAATATGTTAATTTGATGCAATGCATTACTGCTCTGACAGCTCTCAGCCCTTGCACCAACTGATTGTGTGTGTGTGTGTGTGTGTGTGTGTGTATATACATATACATATATATATATATATATATGAAGAAAGGATATTGCAGGAAGGAAAAATACACTTTTCTTCCCGCTCAAAATATAAGGAGTAGGCAAAGGCAAACGGATGAGGGCCCTGTTGCTGGGGACTGGAGCGGGAGGGGAAAGCCGTGAGCACAGCATGCTGGCCAATGAACAGCTGCACTGACTTTGCATTTCTAACAGAGATGCTCCCAAGTCTGTCTGAGAGGCTGCCTCAGTTTACAGGGATTACTAAAAGTCCAATCAAGGTAGAACTGGTGAGGCCAGCTTCCACTCATGACTCTCTACTCCAGGAAGACCCAACTAGCCTGTCCAGGCTGGAGCTGAGCTGCAGGGATTGGATTTCTGAAAGCTCCTAAGACCACTTCCTCCATGCTCTCTCTAGAAAGCTTCCCTACCCCCTGGCTTCAAGAGACCCAAAGGTCCTCTCTAAGCTGAGAGGACATGGGACTTACCTAAGCTGTGGATCATTCCTTTCTAGATCCTGCATTGGCTTTGAATGGATTTAACGCGACACCTAAAACTAGGTTATGAGGAGGGAAGGGGTCTGTGTTTTTAGTTCACAGTAGTTGAAGTTGGAAGTCCAAAGGGAAGTGACATAATAAGTTCAGCTTCTGGGAAGGGTCCTCTTGGCTGGAACCCCACATGGTGGACAGTACTGTGGAGTCATTGCACACAGAAGGAGAGATCTCATGGCAAGACAGGAAGCCAGAGGAGCTGGTCATCAGCCTTGACAAAACCTCCGTTATGATTTGAATGTGACCCCAAAGGCTGTGTGCTAAAGGCTTGGTTGTCAGCTCGTGGCATTACTGGGATGTAGTAGAACCTCTAGGAAGAAGGTCACTGGGGGACTGCTCTTGTAGCACCCCATTTCTGCCTTGGCAGAGGTCTAAAAGTGATGGAGCCAAGTGCCCACAGACTGAAGTCTAGGAAATGGTGAGACAAAGCAAATCTTTCCCCCATCTAAGTTGTTTTTCCCAGGGATTCTTTTCTGGGACAGAAAGTGATGAAGACTTTCTTATGCGAACGAACCAGCTCCCCTGAGAGAGTGCTGTATCAATTTCTCCAGAGAGTGATACCTACCATGTCACTTCCCATTAATCTCTCCCTCTTACAGACTCAGTCACCTTTCACATTGCCACCCTGGGGAGTAGACTTCCAACCCCTGCAGGGCACACTCACCCTTAGCAGCCAGCCATTTTCCTACTTGAAGGAGACACTGAATGAACAAGATAGGATAACCGAGATAAAATGCTTAGCTTAGTAAAAATGCATAACAAATGGCGCTTCTTCCAGTTATTATCTTATTATCCTATATTATAATCTCATTATCCTATATTATCATCTCATTATCCTGGGGAGTAAGCTGATTCCAAGTAATTATCAAAAGGGATGAGAAAGTGATGACCTAAGCAGTAAGAACCCTCCTGGAGGCACGGGAGATGTGCTTCTCCCGTTTCAGGGGTGTGGGTGGGGAAGCATCTGTTTATGGAGAGAACATTTGACTTACAGTGCTTTCCAAGCTCCTAGATGGGAGGTGGAGGTACTCAGAAGAGGGACGACATTCTCCTCAGCTGCCAGGTACTGATGCCAGGGTGCCAGGGTGGTCCAGAAGTGCAGGAAAATGCTCTGGCACTAGATGCATTTCCCCAACCTCAGAAGGAGCAGAGATGGAGGATAAAGGTATCTTAGAAGAAATCAAGAAGAAATGTCCATAATAACAGAATTCTATACTAGCTCCCACCTTCTCACCTTGATCTTTCAGAGAGAAAGGGCAAAAAGAGCCCTGGAACTCAGGCCTGCTCTGGGCGAGGGCAGTCAAGAGATGGGGAAGGAGGAGTAAAGAAAGATGAGTGGGGTCTACTTATAAAATACAACACACTGGGCTCAGTTCCCTTCCTCTCCTGTCTGGGGAGACAGCTGATGCTACAACAAAGGAGCCAGAGGGTGTGCCAGGTGGCAAGAGAGGCCACCCAGAGCCACGAGCAGGGGCAGGGATGCCCACGTGTGTCATCAGCAATCCGCGGAATCCATGACTGAGGTCTGCGTCCCCAGAAAAAACCTAGAGGGAGATTTTTATTTGGTGGTAGTGCTACAAGGCCAAGTGTGTCAGGGGTCACCCTGGCAGACACCCTATTGATCAGAAAGGCCAGAGCCCAGTCTACCTAGAAGCTCCAGGGGTGAGCTCCACTAATGAACTCCCAGTGAGCCTTCCTGGGAGGGACTCCATGGTTTCCATGGAGAGTAGGCTGGAAACCAGACCCCGATAGTCTGATGTGGTTGGAGGGACCCATATAGTGATAGATTAGCCCTTCTGCCTTCAGCGTACAAACTGAAGTATTAGGAACAAAGGACATCATGTTCCAGGGGGAAGAGGACATGGCAGACAGCAGAGAAGATAAACCGAGAGTCTTCAGCGGCCTGGGTCCCAAGGGACAGTCTGATGAGGCAGGTCCCAAAGTGCCAAGGGAGGAATGCTGTTGAGAGTGGCCCCACCCTGGCCAGCAAGCCATCCCAGCCAAGCGGCTTCACAGAGCTCATTCCTGTCGGTTCTGAGGAGCGCCCTTTCTTAAGACGCCCGCTTCACATCTGCCAGGAACTTGTCACAACACGCTGATTGGGTTAGAACCAGACTTTTCACTGCCACCTGCTTGGAAACTGTCACAACAAATGGCTCGTGTATACACTGTCAGCAGTGGGAGACGTGGCCTTGTGCCAGAGCAGAGGTACCAGGCAAATTCAATTGCTTTGGAACTGCCTTTAGGAGGGAGGCTGCCTTAAGATACCAAGTCCTACATTGGGTCCGGCATGGGGCAAGAAGATAGGCTTCCTGTATAAGCTCAAGGCTTGGAGGCGGCCCGCTTGGGCCCGGGTTCTATTGTTTTTTGTCCTCTAATCCGTAAACCGGTCCCTCCAAAGGAACTCACAGCCACACAGCCAACAGGCATGTGCCATTCAATTAAGCCAAGAGAGACATTTAAAGAGAGAATAGTTGCTTGGACTTGTTTGCAGTGTTCTGTTAAAAAAAAAAATCTGGAGAGAGAAAATATGGCTCCAGGAGTAGAATTGATAAAGCATGAGGAGGCGCAGAGTTCTCTTGGATGCCAGCAAACGTGTTTACTAAAGCAACAATCAATTTCTATGGCTCTCTGTAGTTTCCAAATCCTTTACTATCTACTGCAGTGTTCCATTCATAGAATGCGTCTCTGGGAGAGACAGAGTGGGTGTGATCCTTCTTTTTCAAATGAAGAAATTATGAGGCGGTTCCGCGTGGCCCATGCTGCGTGTTTAGAGGGCCATACATAAGAACTCAGTGACCTCCATGGAGTCTCTGGCTCTAGTCATGTAAGCAATGGGGGTAGATAAGAGCTGAAGAATGGTATTTTGCCTGGAAACAAAGCAAAGAAACCCAAATGAATGGAGAAAGCTGAAAAGAAAACCTTTCCTTTGGTGAAATGACTTAGTGGATTAGGGTGACCTTATTGAGGACAACTTGGGGTGCAGCAGGGTGTCAGTAAACCTCCAATGCAACCCACATCAGAACGGTGCCGGACTAAGCTGGAACGGAGTGAGAGAAAGGTCACAGGGTAGGACACGAGTGGACACTATCTGTCATTATGCAGTAGGAGGAGCACATGCTGTAGAGCTGAGGTCTGAGCCAGTCGACCGGGAGAATGTGGCACCCTCTATTCTATCTCCCTGGGTCTGAACTGACCCAGCTGTTAAATGGGGCAGCCGCTGTCTACTTTAGTAATTCATGTGAAACACGGCATGTGTTGTCCTGGAAAATATTGAAAACGCAATAAAGTGAGCATGGTGGCTGCCTGGCTCCTGAGAACTTGGTCACTGGCATTATACATCAGCCAGTTCTCAACAGAAGACACTGTGTGTCCCATAGTGCTACCTGGAGCTCAGGAGCAGAGAAGCATAGGGAATTGACTGTACAACTGCTGTGCACCTGGCCTTGCTCTTCAGTCGCTGTTTCCTGAACTCATTCACTCGTCTATTCATCCATTTATCTGTTTATCCACTCAACAACTGGGGCATTGGAATTCACATGGTCCCATTCCCTGTGATAGATGTTACTGATGCTCAAAGGGATTTTAAGCTCTTTTCTCTTTCTGGTACGTTTCTTTTGAAGTGGGGCTTCTCTGGGTGCCTTGCTTTGGACATTGAAATATGAATAAAGTTGATAAATGTGACTGCTGGGCAAAATAACTTGGGGAATTAAGCAGAGACCCCCAAACTCTCTTCCTAGGTCATAGTAGACCTCAGAGCTTGTGCTTGTGATATAGAATGACAGGTAAAGGCTCCATTGTTAATGAGGTCCTTGAGTAACAACAAAGAATACAACTCCATGGTAGGTCACATTAATTTAGAACACAGGAGAAAAAGTAGTCTTTGATATTTTGAGAACTGCTATATTGGGGGGGCTATTTGTTACTGTACCATACTCACATTTAGCTGACTAATATATCCACTCTATTTTTCATTTATTTAGTATGTTTTTAAAAAGTACTTCAGAATATACGATACTTTTAGGGGCTGAGAAACAATAAGGAATGAAACAGACTTAGTTTATGTTCTTACAGAGATGAAAGTCAAGTGGGAGGCGGGGTCCAGACAAATTTATAGATCCATATTTCAGTTAGCACATACTGTAGGGAAAAATAAAGCCAGTTAAGAGGCTTGGGGAAGATATCCTCTATGCAGCAAGTAGAGAAGTCACTCTGAGACGATGACAATGTCACAGGTATCTGGGTGAAGTAAAGGACTCAACTGTCCAGCTACCTGGAGAATCTTCCAAAGAGCAAAGAGTGAACACAAAGGGCGGAGGTCAACACAAGGCTGCATGCAACAGCTGTGGAACACACACCAGTGGGGTTGGACCCGAGCAGAGAGCAAGAAGATAAAAGATGAGGTCACAATCAAAACTCTTGGCTGAGAAAAAAATCCCAAGGAAGCCATGGCATATTCTAGAATGCAGAAAGAACTTCTACAGGTCAGTAAGAAAAGGGCATCAAATTTCCAAAAACATAGGCAAAAGATCTGAATGGGTAAAAGCAGGTGTTTAAATTACCAATAAAACCAATGCAATTTTCAGATCCTATTATTCCTCAGGAAAATGAGATTTCAAACCCAAATAAGGTAACAGTATACATTCCAAGAATAACTAAAAAGCCTGAGAAATGACCGGTGTTTAGGAGAACATGAAGCAAACACCACTTTCACCTTTTGTAGGAGTGGCAAACCACGCACGCACCCTCTGTTGTGTTCCCAATAAAAGCCAACGTTCTAGCAAGCAGAAGCACCAAACCTAGCCACACACCCAAGGGGGAAACGCACACAGCCCAAAGCTGCACACAGCAGGAATGGCCACCAACAGGAGACACAGAAACCAACTGCGCTTTGTTTCCACAACAAAAACCTCAGAGCAACATGAAGAACAGGGCATTAACAGAAGGCAAGCCTCCCCTCCGCCTCCCGCTGCACACACATGCCCTGAATTATGTGGAATAATGTTTAACTCAGAAAAACCACCGTTAAGATCTGGGCACTCACTGAGTAAATTGTGAAAAGCGAAGGGGGGGAGGGGGAGATGGAGTTGGGAGAGATAACTTGTCAAATTAGAGAGAAAAACTTGGGCTCTTGTTCTAGATAGGAGGAAGAGCCTCAGGGATGTTCTTAGGGCAGAAGTGTGATGAGACTGGGCTCAGGAAAGACAGTTCTGTGTGTGCGCCGTGGTAGTATCCAAGTGGGTTGGGTATAAACAGAATGGCTGCAGGAGTTGAAGGTGAGCTCTTCTACCAGGTGAAAGAGCAGAGGTCAGATCTTGGGTGAATGGATGTAACTCCAGAAGGCAGGATTGATGGGGCATGGGCCTAGAAGGGGCCAAACCAAAGACACACACTTTGGTAGAAGGTGGCTGCCAATTTCCAGGCTGGAAAGGACCAAAGGAGGGGCAGCCTGGGAGTGAGGAGACCAAGAATTAATTTTAAGTGTAATTTTGAGGCACCTATTTTTTTTAATATTGTTTTTTTATTTATTTTTGAGAAATATTCATGTATTTTTTATTTTATTTCTTAAAAAGAAAACAAAGTATTTTTTAATTTTACATATAAATGCCACTTTCTTTCCTCCTCCCATTCCCTCCACCTTCCCCACCCCACTCCACCCCTTATCCATACTCCTCAGAGAGGGTAAGGCACATTGCTTTGGGGAAGGTCCAAGGCCCTCCCTACTATATCTAGGCTGAGCAAGGTATCCCTCCAAACGGAATGGGTTCCAAAAGCCAGTACAAGCAGTAGGGATAAATCCTGGTGGCACTGCCAATGGAAACACGGTCCGCCCCAGCTATAGAACTGTCACCCACAATCAGAGGCTCTAGCTGGGTCCTATGGTTGTTTCTTCCCTGTCTGTCTGGAGTTGGTGAGCCCCCATTAGCTCAGATAAGCTGTTTCAGTGGGTGTCCCCATCATGGTCTTGACCTCTTTGCTCATATTCTCACTCCTCCCACTCTTCAGCTGGACTTTGGGAGTCAACCTAGTGCTCCGCTGTGGGTCTCTGCCTCTGTTTCCATCAGTTGCTGGATGAAGGTTCTATGGCGACATTTAAGATAGTCATCAATCTGACTACAGGGCAAGGCCAGTTTGGGCACCCTCTCCACTATTGCTTAGGGTCTTAGCTGGGGCCATCTTTGTGGATTCCTGGGAATTGCTCCAGTGCCAAGCTTCTTGCTAGCCCCATGATGTCACCCTCAGTCAAGATATCTCTTTCCTTGCTTTCCGTCTCTGTCCTTCCCCCATCTCTATAGCCAGATTCCTCAAATTCTTTGAGACATCTATTAACTCATCAATAAAATACCAAACTATTGACTAATTGAATTTGGATTAGTAAGTGGCAAATATCCCATAATTCTAACACACACTACCACCACACAGATTCACACACGTGTGTTTACATACATACACACTATATATGTTCACATATACACATGCATATTCTCTCTCTCTTTCTCTCATTGACTTAAATAAGAGAAGATGGCCTTCTCCCCTTCATTTGATTCTTTAAAGAAACATACTTCTTATGTGTTAAACCTCAATTGACACATAATAGTTCCATGTTTATGGGGCAAAACATAACATTCCAATACATGTATGCAGCATGCAACGACCAGAATAGGGAAGCTGGCACGCCATTCCCTCTGGCAGTCATTACTTCTGCATGTTGGGAAACATTCAAACTCCTCCCTCCCCACTATTTTGAAATACACAGTAATTGTCTACAAACAATTTCATACTGGTGTTCTGCACTACAGAACATTAGACCCTCTCCTCCTACCCGGCTGCATCGCATGAAAAAGCAAATCTTCAGGGTTCCTTTAATCTGTTTCACCTGCCATCCTGCTCCGGGAATCATTGGACTGAGCACGCATGCTGTCAGCCTGGAAAAATAGCCAGATTTGAAAGGCAGATTGCCTCGCTCAACTGGTAACGGCACTCTTTCTGGATCTTGTTGGTGCCCTGGTGTCACCTGGGCTGTCACAACAGGGGCCACCCTCCTGCATGCCCACTGCTAACACCCTGTGGCTCTGCTATCCTGTCACGGAGGAACGGGCTGCCCGGCCAGGCCTGCGGTCCTCGGCCTGTCAGAACAGATAGCCTCTGTGCCCTGTGTGGAATAAACCCGTCGTTAGCGAGCCTCTGTAGATATGCACAAGACGGGAGAAATGTCATTTTGGTAAAGGCCTCAATTAAAGAGAAGAAAGGCTTAGTAACAACATTAAATATTCCAGTTTCAGGCCGTTAGGAGCTGTCATACCGGGCAGTAGAGTCACCCGGGGCCTGATTTTCCACACCGACTTTGCCTCTTGCAAGCGGCCGTGATTTCTCAGATGTTGCCTGTTATTTCTGAGCGCTTGTTTCTGCACTTTTCAGTTGACCTGAGACTCGGATAGGCCTGTGGTCAAGATCGAAGGAAATGTGGGTGGATCTTTCGAGGATTCTGGGTTGTAGGAAACGTGCCGAAAATCCTTCTTCGCGTCTTCTCCTACCCCGGGGCACGGGAATACGACTGCATCCTGTTAATATCAAGAAATCATCTTTGCTCTTCCATTTTTATTGTTAGAGTTTCAGACCATGGCAGCATAGTCGGGCTGTCTGCTGAGGCCCACCACCCACTGCAGCTCAAGCGTCTGCTCTGGTTCTTGCACTGACCCTGGGCAGCCACAAGATGGCAGTATGTCACCAGGTTGCAATTTTATACCCTGGTACTTGCTCAGGGAATCTACCAAGGTCAATTCCCGGGGATCCTTAAACTTGGGCACCCAGTGATGCCAGAGGGCTGTGAAGCCGCAACTAAGACGCCTCTTCCAGGGGATCTTTACGTGGTACCTTCCAGGCTGAAAGCAAACTGACCCTGTAATTCATCTTATCTATGTTAGGTCTCAAACCCAGGCTGAGGTGCCTGTTAACAGCGAAGCAGACCTTGTTTATTTGCCATTCACTCAGCATAGCCAGTATCTGTTATGGAGACTTCTTGGCTGGCATACTTGGATCCCTATCTTAAACTCTCCAGCCCATGTGTAGTAGGGAGAAGCTGTGCTCTGTCGCCCGGCTAGCTTAACCCCCGAAATAATTACACAGAAACTGTATTCATTTAAATGCTGCCTGGTCCATAAGTTCTAGCCTCTTACTGACTAACTCTCACAACTTGATTCAACCCATTTCTATTAAATCTGTGTATCACCACGAGGTCATGGCTTACCATGAAAGATTCAGCATGTCTGACCTGGTGGCTGGCTCCATGGTGGCTATCTCTGCCTGCCTTCTTTCTCCTAGCATTCTGTTCTGTTTACTCCACCCACCTAAGGGCTGCCCTATCAAAAGGTCAAGGCAGCTTTTTTATTCAACCAGTGAAATCAACACAAACACAGAAGAATCTCCTATACCACCCATGGACTTGGCCGAGCACTTCGGTCAGCTTCTTGTCTCTACATAACCCAGTCATATTGGCTATGCTACTTTCTTGGCCTCCTGGTTTGCTCCCGGCCTCTTGCTTTCTCTTCTCCCCTCTCCTCACTCGGCTGGTTCTGGCTGATGGTCAGGATCACTCTGGACTCTCCCAGATGCCCCTGCCTGTGCTCGCCCTTCTATTATAATAAAAACCTCAATCCCTTGGGAGCAGTCACGTCATCCTTTTCCTTCTTTGTTTCCCCAGTCAATCTGGAGGAGGGAGAGACTGTGTTCCAGACATTATCATTTGCAATTGTGTGCTTTTTAGGAACCCAGAATTACCAGATGAGAAACTGGCCGAGCTTCCTTGGGAGCTACCTTAAGAAAGTTATGTAGAAATGGAGGCAGGGGAATGGGAGGAAAAGAGGAAGTAGAAGAGAGAAGAGAAAGAAGGGAAGGGGCTGGGAGCAGAGGAGAAGTGAGGAAGGGGGGACTCAGCTGTCTAGTGCCCCAATCGTCTTTCAACCACAGCTGCCAGAGAGACCCAAACAAACCCAGGGGAAGAGCTGCCCAGCGGAGCCCCGTCAACTCACAGGACTAGGAGAGCATGTGACAAGGTGGCCATCTTACTGCGACAGTAAGATGGTAAACAGGCACAGGTAGCCTGCATTTTAATACACGGGTCATTCTCTGCAGTCTTGAAGGGGAAAGCAGAAAGTCCCTCAGGTGAAAGGCCCTCAGCCAGTTTAACCTGAAATCCAGGTCTGCCAGTTCCATTGGGGAGCCCTGGGTCAAACAAACCAAGACACCCCTGTTTCATCTCCATTAAATGAGAGAAATCCAAGTGGAAAGTCATTTGTTAATTGTCAAAATCATTAGGGAAGGTGGGACTTCCTCCTGAGCCCACTGCAGATGACCTCAGGTCAGGTAGGAGGCCCAGGAATATCTGGGCTGCGAGCATCTTCCAGTGCACACACAGTTTTTGGCAGAATAAGTAAATAACATTATATATCGCGCTTGCCTGCCTGCTACTAATTGAAAAATTGCTCTGATTCATAAATGCAAATTTATTTAAAAGAATCACCGACTCTCCTAGGAGCATTTTGTCATTGTGTGTTCTCTCAAACAATGAACACCAGCAGGAGCTCCACAGGCAAGCCTATCAGGAATTTCACACTCATAAACAGGCCTCTGACTTAAAAATAGTTGAAGCCCTTCTAGCAAGTGAAGTCTATTTTATTAATGAAGAAACTGCAGCTGGAAAAGGAGGGGGCTCACAGGTGGTTGCTAAATATCCTAAATAATTCAGATTCCAAGTTCTCCACCTTGAAGCCGAGAAGCAGAGTCTCAGAGCTATACGCAGGGACCTCCAGGACCCAGAGCGTGCCTCTCGGGTCTGCTTCTAAACCAGAAACCATGAGCTGAAATGACTGTAAATGGTTCGTTTGGGGGTTTTGTGTTTGCGTGCCAAGACAAGATCTCACTAGTGCAAGATGCCCTCAGGTTCACTGTGTCTTTGAGGATGACCTTGACCTTGAACTCCTGACCCTCCTGCCACCCTCTCCAGAGTACTGAGATTACAGGCAAGCATTACCACACTGGTTTTGTGGGGTGCTGGAGATGAAACCCGGAGTTTCATGGGTGCTGGGGAAGCACTCCCTAACACGTACTATTACATCTGGAGCCCAATGTGTTTGCTTTAAAATACTGGCTGTTTAGGGAGGTTCGGTTTCGACTTTCTCCATTCTGAGACTTCCTTCGTCGGGATAAAGCACACACCAGGATTCTGTAGGCCTGCCAAGCTCTGTCCCTATTTGCCCGGTCATTAGCAAATATTTATGGAGCATGAAGGAGTTTGGAACAGGCCACTCCCAAGTGTGACACAGCACTGTGCTGGTGACTTTGAGCTGAGGGCGTTTGGGGAGCCTCCACAGAGAGGAGCTTCCCTAAAGCTTTCTCTTAGAGTTCCTTCACTTGACCTAAAGACAGGGCCTTCTGGGAAACTCACTGATTCTTCAGCCCCAGCTAACCAGAGCCACAGGATCTTAATTCCAAGTAACAAACGGCCATGATAGCCTTTAAACTTCCCTCTGAAACTCCACAAGCTCTGCCTCCATCTCCTGCGCGGCTCTTAACATTCTTATCTTCCAAGCTCCCGTAGAACATTCCACAGAGCCCTTAATACTCAATGGCTTTTCAAGCTTAAAGTTCCAAAGTCCTTCCACAGTCCTCCCCAAAGTACGGTCAGGTCTGTCACAGCAATACCCCACTACACTGGTACCAATTTGTCTTTGTTAGGGTTTCTATTGCTGCTGCCAAAAACAGTGACCAAGAAGCAAGATGGAGAGGTTAATTCGGCTTATTCTTCTACGTTGCTGTATATCCACTAAAGGAAGTCGGGACAGGAACTCAAAACAGAGCAGGATCCCGGAGGCAGGAGCTGATGCAGAGGCCACCGAGAGGTGCTGCTTTCAGCCTGCTTTCTTACAGAACCCAGGACCACTAGTCCAGGGATGGTACCACCCGCAATGGGCTGGGCTTTCCCCCGTTGGTTACCGATTGAGAAAATGCTTACAGCTGGATCTTGTGAAGGCATTTCCTCAACTGAGGCTCCTTCCTCTCTGATGACTCTAGCTTGTGTCACGAGGACACATAAAACCAGCCAGCACCGTAAATAAAAAGAAAGTTAGGATGCAATAAGTGATTTGCCGTGGTAGAGGTTGCTACGGGGCACTGTGTGGGTGCACATGCGCTCTGTCTGCGCGCTTAGGACCCTGATGCCTACTCATCCATCCGGTCCCTTCTTCTGCAGGTTTTGCTGCTGCTGGCTCAAGGCCACAGCATTCAGAAAAACACTGCCAGGCTCCTGGCACTGAAGATACGACTTGAAGTCCTTGTGGAGCATGCGCCCAGCATCAGTGATTGACCAGTCCCCAGGTGGGGCAGCATCTGCCGTGTAACTGACACCCCAGAGGTCTCTGACGGACCCGGCTGAGACTAAGACTTCACTCTACTTTGGGTTCACCCCCTTCCTTGGCCTTCTCCTTTAAGGGTGGGCCCCTGTGACCCCGTTTAACAGCAGAAGAAAAGCACAATATGTGAGCATCACCCTCCCTCTCCCAGGTCTCTGTTGGGACATCCTTTCTCCCTCACAGTTATTTGTCTGCCTGACCTTTCCTTGGAGACCTTATCACGGACGAAATTGGTTTCCCCTCTGAATGTTCTATGATTTAAACTCGGGACCCATAGACTGTGATGGGGTCTGTCTGCAGAGTGTGCTATGTCTGGCTGTTAAGGAGCATCCACAGTGCTGGGAAGCATCTGTAAAGGGAGTGAGAGGCAGGAGTGACAGTTGCAGAGATGTGAGTTAGGAGGGAAGACATCCTGGCAGCTGGTCCCGCTAACTGGGAAGATACAGGGAGAACAGTGAGGGAGAGTTCTGTGCAGGAGGATGTGGGGGTCTGCAGAGCAGCTTGGGGCGTCTAATCATAGATGCATCAGGATTTCTGAAGATGACTCCCAAAACGGGATTTCTAGTAGTGGGGTGCAAATCTGCATCCCAGAGCCCTGAGTCTTTGCCGTGCCCCCCAACACCAACAGTGTGCTTTAACTACACAAATTCAATTTCATTAGCCTATCTGTAGAAAAGTTACAAACAGGAAGATGACACTGTATTCAGTGAGGTTCTAGACCTTTCTACATGGCTTCTTGTGAAAGGTTCATGTATACAAGGAAAGAAGTGAAGCTCTTGGAAGGCTGAGTCCTGCCTCTGCTTTCTGGCCAACACATTCTGGCCTTTGCTGTGAGATAAGACAGCACAATCTCCCTTATGGGATGTGGGGCTGGATAGGTGGGTGGGTGGGGTTGGGTGTGGGGTATCAAAGAGCTAACAAGTCAAGAAGTCAAGTCAGCTCCAGGAAGAATGCTCTGGGGGAGAAGTCTCCTTACAGTACCACTTGGGCCAGTGGTATTGGACCAGTTTTACAGGAAAGCAAACTGAGGCTCCAAGGGGTTAAGAAAGTTGACCCAAACTGTGTGAATGGTTCTGTTCTAGAAACATCATCTCATGCCTCCCGTGTCTGTTGGCAAGGGACAGTGCTGGGTGTCAACAAAGCCTGTGAGCTTTCACACATCACTGCCTCACTCTAGAAAGAAACCAAGATATTCCATTTTAATTATTTTATTATATGAAGGGACATTCAGTGCTTTGGGGATAATTAACAGATTTAAATACAGGCTCGGGCGGGACAGTCTGTGAGTTCAAAAGAATAGCTTCCAATTAGCGCCTGTATAGTTTACCTGTGGACGAATGACTTCTAAAGACTCTGTTTAAGAAAAAGGTCCTCTTGCCTTGTTTGATAGGCTAAATATTTCTTTTGAAACTGCGTCTGTTCTATTAATTTGCTTAATAGACTTTTGACTTTGATTTCCAGGAGAGACAAGGCTCCAGGGACCTCAGATCTCAAATTCTTGCTATGACAGTGAGGTCTCGTTAATGAGGACTAATTGTTGGAGGATACGGCTGAGTTACCGAGGAGTCAGAACTGAAAATCTGCCGTACCACTCTGTCATGTTGAAGCCATCCCATAATTCAAACCGGCTCGCAGACCTCATCCATCCATCTCCACATACAGCAGACCCTGGCTTGCAGGAATAGATGTGCACGATCTAAAATTATCTTATTAACTACTTGAATGCAAATGAATGATTTAAAAATGCTGGAAGGGACTGGAAGAAATGAGTTCTTCTAGATGCTGGGAACATCAGTCCCTCAATCTCTCTTACCTTATTAATTTGCTTCCCAAACATTTTGTGGAGCCTCTGCAAGGGAGATTTCCTGTGGGCTTGTCCTGAATTCTGGAGGGTCTGAACTCAGTCTCCCCATTCCCTGATTGACTTTTACCCTTTCTCTTTTGGCATCACTGATCATGTCTCTGTACAGCATTCTGTTTCTGTGTGGTTATTGAAGATGGAGTGAACTCAAAACAAGAAATGGGGACCAGACATCAAAGCTGACAAGCATGCTCCACTCTGCCCGTCTTCTGTTTCCTGTCAGGGGGAGTTGGACAGGCTTTCTTAGCCACAAAAGGGACCCAGCTCTTACGTGAACAGGGTTTCTCCACAGTACCCATGGCAACAATCCCAGGATCTGGGTCTGCATCATTCATCCAAACATACTGGTCTGTGTCTGGCTCCCCTCTTCCTGTGCTTATTCGATGCCCACCCCAAGCGGGTGAGAGACAAGACCCTCACTCTGCAACAATAAATTCAAGAGTCTAGCAAAAGTGAAATAGTTTTTATTTTTTGATCTGAAAGAAACAGATGATAACCTAGCAAAAATGGCTGGTGTCCTGATTTATCACAAAACAGTGGTTTTCAGAGTTCCTGATCATTAAACATTCCTGTCCTCTTCCCCCCTGCACTGGTACTCCAGAGAGTCACAATCTTTGCATTTATCTGCCATAGTCCACACCTCAACCCCTCCATCTGATTGGTCCAGGACACGGAGGTAATCTAATGCATATCCTCCTTTTCAGACCCTGTGCTCAGTCACACAGCAGGCTGCCGACAATCTTTCAGCCTAAGATGAACTGAGAGCTGAGATGAGCAGGTACCAGCTGCTAGGCAGGGAAGACAGGGGCCCAGTGCCTCCTGTTTGTCTGTGGCTCTCTGATGAGTTCTAAGCCCATTTCATACTGGAAATGGAGCAGAACAACTTCTTTCTGACAATGAAATGCTCAACTATGGCATAAAGGCAAGTTGACAAGCTGAACGAGTGGGTGAACAGGAGAACTTGGAGCTGAAGAAAACAGTCACTGGCGTCCATTACCCTAATTGTGATCGATACTCTAGACAGGAGAAAATGTCCAGCAGGGGGTTGGGGACATTGTTCAGTCAGGAGAATGCCTACTTATAAATATAATGACATATAATAAATATGATGACATGGGTTCAACGCCCCAGGACCCAAGTAACAAAATATCAGGTATAGTGGTGTGTATTTACAATCCCGGCGCTGGGAGATAGGGTACCCTGAGATTCACTGACCGGCCAGCCTAACCTACTTGGTGAGAGCCCTATCTCAAATAAGGTGAACTTCTTTCCAGTATGTGACCAAGCCGAGGGAATGGCGCCACCCACGATGGGTAGATCTTCTCACCTCAGTTGACCTAATCTCCGAGGCATACCCAAGACTAACCTAACGTAGGCGACAATCTCTCACAGGTGTACCCAGATTTTCTCTCCAAGGCTTACTCAAGGCTAGCCTAATCCAGATGACAATCTCTCACAGGTATGCCAGAGGCTGGTCTTCCATGTGATTCTAGATCCTGTCAAGTTGACGGGATTAACCATCACAGACACTGTTCTCCTTACGGTTAATATTGTTATTAAAAAACCACGACTGAAAACAAGCTGGGGAGGAAAGACTCTACTTGGCTTTCACTTACTCAAGTATCATACTCCCTCACTGAAGGAAGTCAGGGCAGGAACTCAATTGGGGCAGGAACCTAGAGGCAGGAGCTGATGCAGAGGCTATGGAAGGGTGCTGCGGACTGGCTTGCTCAGCCTGCTTTCTTAGGACCACCAGCCCAGGGATGTCACCACCCATAAAAGGCTGGACCTCCCCATCAATCTCTAATTAAAAAATGTCCCACAGCTAAAATATGGAGGTATTTTATCAATTGAGGTCCCCGCTTTTAATGTTTTTAGCTTCTGTCATAAAACTAGCCAGCACAGATACCAAAAGGTAAATGAAGCCTCCAGCTCCCCAAGCCATGTAGCTGTGTCCTCCCAGGGAGATTCACCCCAGCCACAGACCCTTCCCTCTGAGTCTACAAAGAACAGGGAGGCCTTTCTCCAACAGCACACAGGGAAGCATCTCCCACAAGAATACAAACTCAAGAGGGTAGGGATCCTGCGAGCATTATTTCATCAGCACCTAGAAGAGCACCAGTTATAGGACTGGAATCCTGAACCAGTTGAAGGAACCTAACGACTCCATTGTTTTTGGAAGCCACTGAATGTACCAGCCACAATGCATTTAACTGTCCCTTGTCCTGTCTTCAATTTGTTTCCACACGGTTATAGTCGATGCTCCAGCGAGCAGCTGTGCACACATGCCTCCAAGTATGTGGTACTGCTTGGGCAAGGTCGCCCTAAAAGAAAAAGACCCTCAGAGGCATCTGTCCAGTGCTGGAGCGGAGGGGTCCTTTGACAGCCTTAGAGGGAGAACGTACTTTTGATCAATCAGGGTTCTTTCTTTTCTGTGTCTGTGTGCATGTGAGCATGTACCCTGCAGATGACTCATTAACGTTTGTGCTTGGCACTTCTTAGTTTTCATACTCAATGTTGTGCCCTGGGAAGCCCTAGCCTGGAATTAGGCTATTAGGCTATTGAGCCCCTCATTGATGTCCCTGAGAGTGAGGAGGATGCTGGAAGGCAGATATCCCCAATACAAAAGCTTTGCCGTCTGAGTTTGCCTTCCTTGTACTCATATTTTGAAGTCTTGGGATATGGCTCTGGTACTATCTAGATACATGGGTTTGTCCTCAGATAACTTATCAGCAAAACAGGGATGGTGACCTGCTGTGTTTTCTGTATCCACCTTTCCTTCCATGCCCAGTTGAGTTTCTGGGGATCCTCTCTCTGCCCTGGGAACTGGCTAAATTTCAATCTGATTGAACACAATTGTCTTCCTCTTTCCTTGAACCTGAGAAAGGAATGCAGCTGGAGAAGTCATCACCTTGAAAATGCTCTCCCTTTAACCATGACCAGGGACAAACACCCCAGGTGCCCCCAGAACTGCCCCACAGGGCTATCAGGCTTCCCAGCTCAACTCATTCCCAGCAGTGATTGACTGCTTGTCCTCTTTCCTCCGCCCTTCATGAAGCCTCCAGACTGTGCCCTCCTTCAGTTTTGGTTGGGGATTTTGAATCTGATTTTACGGAGAACATGAAAGCAATCCAAAGGGGAATCTGCTGTGCTTTCTCCCAGGGAGGTAACAGCTGTGTCCTTTTATGGTTTTGGCCTCTTGCTGCAGAGTGGTCTGAGCTCCAGTCTTGAAACCAGTCCTTTTCTGTGTAATCTGGCTTTCATGCCCTCAAGTGTAAGATTGTTGCCTCTGCAGTTGTCATGTTTCCCTGTATCATTCCTGTGACCACCCGGGGTCCCTTTCCCTCAGTCCTAGATTACTGCCATCCTTGTATCTCCTTACTTCCTACCAGTCCCCACACTTGGCTCACTGGTAAGACTAAATTGTGTCCCCCCTTGGAATCCATATGAAAGCCCCTACCCCTGGCGAGACTGTGTTTGCATATGGAATCATTAAGGAGGTAATTAAGTGTCCCGGTAAAAAGGGTAAGAGACCAGACCTCAGATACCCCTATCCTGGTGTGTGTGTGTGTGTGTGTGTGTGTGTGTGTATACACATAGAAAGGGCCACATGAGGACACAGCAGAGCACCTTGATCCCAGATTTCCAACCCTCTGAACTGTGAGAAAACACATCACTGTTTAACCCATGCATGCTGGTATGGAGTTACAGCAGCCAAGCCAACTCAGTCTCTGCACCTGCCTGCACCTTATTTCTTTCTAATCCTTAGAGCTTCTGCGACGGCGCCTCTTTGGCGCCACCTGCTGTTCTATTGCTCAGGCTGCGCTGTGGGCCTCGCCTCTCTACAGTGGTCATTTAGGCCCCAATTCCTCTATCAGCTCACCAGACTATCATTTCTAAAATAGTCTCTCCCACCCTCCACCATCCAGATATGTCTTAGCTCTTTTCCTGGCCTGCCTCCGCCTGACGTTGTGTGACTCTTCTCATTCCCTCGGCAGAGAAGAGCAGCCCCAAGAAGGAACGAGCCCTCTGCTATCTTCTTCCTGCCAGAGCAGAGCCTGGCAGATGCTGGGAGAGCCCTTCCTTTGTAAATAAATGGATAGTGCCCAGGGTGAATTAATACTGTCCTGTGCAGGTGCTATGTTATTCCTGAGCCTTAGCTCGGTACTCATGATGAAGAGAAGATAGGAGGAAGTGTCCCAGGCCCATGCTGGTAGTGTGTTTCCTCAAGCAGAGACCCAGTGGATCATAGAAGGTAGTGACCACAAGGACCTTCTGTGGCATATGGTAAAGCTCCCAACTGATCCATGAAGTCCTCAACAACGACACCATCTTAGCTGGATTGCTCTGCCCCGCCGTGGGCCATCTCTGTTGACTTGGAGAGTCTCCCACCCTGTGTTCAACTCTGCTCTTTTGTATAGGCTCGGGAGTCCTGGTCCTGTAATCAAAGCCACAGCTTATGAGCCTTCCTGCCTCAGGAAACACTGCCATTCGTGTTCATATTCACAACTCAATGTCTGTTCCTTGAGTTTCCTTTAGGAGGAATGAATGAGTGAGTGAGTGAATGAATGAATGAATGAATGAATGAAGAGCGAGCAAGTGAGTAAATGCATAGAAAATGATCTCGAGATTCTCATGACCACAGTGAGCCTCCCTCCTCTGCTGGTCCAGTAACTTCACTTTTAAGTGTGCTATCCAAAACATCTCTTGGAATTCTTGTATCTCAGTCCCAGATCTAAGCAAAGGAATGAAGGCTGGACAATCACGTTAGATAAATGCTTGCTGGCTGAGGAGTGGACGAAATTTCTCTCTCAATGGGTGTGCTAGACTGGGGTTGCAAGAGGGCCACTGGGAGAATTTATTTTTCCTCCTGTATTGAGAGAAGGGATTATGAAGTCGAAAATCATCCTGCTATCGCAGAGGGAAGTGGGGTCTTAGATGGGTCATCCCAATGCCTGAGGCAGTGATAAAACCCAGCCTGGTATAATTCCCTCTCTGTGAAATTATTAAAATCCCACATTTTATGACGCAGACATTTGGGAAGTAAATGCATTTTCTATTGCTACTGACCTTAATGTCCCTCCCTATTCTACATTCAGCCAGCCCCATCCACTGTCATGCACTCAGCTGCCCTAGCTGAGACAGCTCCAGCCTCCCCTGTCCCTTGCCAGTCCCAGGAGACGATGAACCCCTCAGGCACCTGTTTCCTTTGAGGCAAGTGACTTTAGTTGACTTCACAGATGGCTGTTATCTTGAAGTGATTTACTGACTCTATTTAGTTTCTTGCAGTTTTTTTTTTTTTTTAAGTTTGTTATGCTAGTCTATGTTATGTGGATGGGTATCATGCCTGAATGTTTACATACACCATGTGTGCTCGGTGCCCTTGAAGGTCAGAAGAGGGCATAGGGTCCCCTGAAACGAGTTACAGGTGGTTATGAGCTGCCATATGAGTCTGGGAATCAAACCCAGGTTCTCTGGAAGAGCAATGAGTATTCTTAATCACTGAGCCACCTTCCCAGTCCTAGTTTTTGCTTTGCTTGATTCATTACAAAGAAAGGCCAGCTTGTTGTTAAGAAGTGAAATAACAGAGAACTCTATCAAGAAAACTTTAGTTGTGTTCCTTGCTTCTCCTGCCAATTGAGCTTTCCTTACCAAGATAGTTAGAGAAGAGACCTCCCTACCTTCCTGGTGCTAACATAAACACACACAGGGCTGTGCATGTGATCCTGACAGACAGCTGAAGGCCAGAATGGATTAGCCCACACATTTATCCCTGGAACTGGTGTTAACTCACTAAGACTTATACCACAAACAACTTTCAAATTGATATTTGTGTCTACTGACCTAAAGTTTGACTGGGGCACAGGCACGTGGCTTAACAAGTTAGACATCTTAGTGCCGTCCTTTCATGGCTGCGGCCTTATGTTTGGACACCTCCGAGTGGACTCATCTGTTCCTCTATTTGAAAGTGTTGAACTCACTCCAGCAACTCTTTCTCTCTGGGCAAACATAAAAGAACTGCAAGCCCCTCCCAGACAGCCACATGTACCTGTTCAGGTTGTGAGGTAGCGTGCCAACAGCAGCTTGTTGACTGAGAGACTTGCTTATTGGACATTCTGCTCAGCCCGTCAGACTGCTTTCTCAAGGTACAGCTCTCATCCCTGAGGACTAGATGGGCCCTCAGTTCGCTCTTTCTTTAAACTTTCTTTTTATTTATTCTTTGTGTCTTTCACATCATGCCTCCCGATTCTACGCATCTCACCTCTCCCAAGAATAAAGCAAAATAAGATTTAAGAGAAAAGGCATTTGTTACAGATTTAGGCCATCAGTGTTCCTCCAAAACTCAAGCGCTAAAGCTGTGACCCCCACCCTTTCCTGACTGCCGTGAGGTAAGCTGCTTTGTCTACTACAGTCTCCCTGCCAGAAAGCTCTTGTTCTGGCCCACACCCAGAAATGACGAAGTCAGTCAGCCACGGACTGAAACCAGGGGTCAAAATACGTTCTCCCTTCTGTAAGTTATTTTCTCTGATTTTTTGTGACAGCAACAGAAAGCTGACTAACCCAGAATTCTTCAGCCACCATGATGTGCTTGCCCTGATTGGTTCATGTCTAAGGTAGGAATGAGAGTTCCTAGCAGAAGGCTGGAAGGTTCACAGATTCAGCACTGTGCAGTTGAGTTCGAGGAGAACAAAGCTTTGAAGATGAAATGCTGTTTTACCAGGAAGACCCAGAGGGGCAGAAAGGGTGGACAGAGTTCAAAATCAAAAGCAAAGGTTAGTCAAAGTTCACATGACGGATGAATAAATAGATCTGAGCGTGTGTTGGCAGAGACCAGTCCCTTAGTTTATGATTCTGCTATGTGATTGTCCTCGGTGTGACCCCTGGCTAAGCCAAGGGAGGAAATCTGAGTCCCAGTCATCAGCATGTTTAAGGGTGGAGATTTGAGTGTGCTGCCCGAGGCTAAGGACATTATGATTCATATCTGGGTACTGTTAGATGTGTCTCCCATCCTTAGCTACTCCAGCCATGAACTTGGATATGGTAGAGAATAACACACATAAATTTAACATGCTTCGGCAAGAAGAATATTGCCTCCTGGCACCTCTAGACACACCACTCATGACAAAAAATGGTTCAGTGGGTACGGAAGGATAACTCAGTGAGTACACGGTGAGTCCCTGTCTTCTAAGCCTAGAACAGAGCTTCCGTGGAGATATGCCTGGTGAAGGTCAAGCCTATGCTGGAATCCTCTATTAAGAGCTCACAGTTTGCATCACTGTGATAGACAACATACAGACTGTCAAAATGACCCCTCGATTTAGAAGAAGGAACAAGACATGTATGCCACAAACACATTAGTGAGACAGAGTAAAGAAAGACAGCAGAGAGGAGTAGCCTGATAACTTCCCTCAGAGCCAGAAGCGGAAAAGAGATAGGGGTCCAATGTGGTCATTAAATTCAAGTTAAGCTTTAGAGAATGAACTAGAACAGTGGTTCTCAACCTGTGGATCGCATCCCCTTTGGGAGTCGTGTGTCAGATATTTACATTATAATTCACGACGCTGGTGAAGTTGCAGTTATGCAGTAGCAGCGAAAATGATTTTATGATTGGGGTCACCACAACATGAGGGACTGTATTAAAGGGTCATAGCATCAGGAAGGTTGAGAATCACTGGACTAGAATAAGATACCATGAGATAGGAGAGCCAAGTATGCTTGAGGCAGTGGGAACAAGTAGATTTGAGGATAGCTCCTGGCTATAGCAAGGGATGGCAGCAAGGCAGAAGTCAGATGGAGAGCAGCCTGAGAATGCGTCCTCCCTCCTGCTTCAGGGCAGGCTGGGTTGAGACAGATGAACCCTTGCGCATGACATCATTCCAACAGCACTGTTCTGGGGGTGTTGGGGGTGTCCCTCGGCGACTCAGCCCTGCGATGGAGAGCGAGGTGTGGTTTGGGACCCACTGGGCCTGGCTGTATTTGAGAATGGATCCTTGTCTTTAGTCTCAGTTTGTACAAACACTGCCTGTTTTTGCCCCTTCAGTGATGCTCGTTTGCAAGCAGCAAGGAGATGCACACGCTTTCTGAATGCAGATACCCAGATATTCCCGCACACTCCCTCCCAGCACAGCATCCAGCCCTGTATACCGCTTCTGGAAAAGGTGCTCACATTCACCTGGGGAGACAGCATAAAGCTTCTTAAGGGGCCACAGGACAGACCAAGGCTATGCAGAAGAGGGTAATGACTGATCCACATCTCCAAATGCTGTTCCCTGGTTCCCCTGACCATGTCAAGAAGGCTTACTAGACCAGCAAGTGTATTTTTCTTGGAAGATGGCCATCTGCTTCGATTTCCAGTTCCTTCTCCTAATGGCAGCACATCCCTGACTGTCTCTAGGTACTGTGCTCCTCATCCGTGAAGTGGGGACCTCAAAATCCATTGTGCCTGTCACACAGGGCTGAGAGGACGATCCCACAGGGTGACAGAAGTGAAGGTCAGTGGGTGCTCATGTAGTTTACACATGTTTGGACCTCTTTCTGACTGGGCTTCAGAACTTCTTGTTATGAAGATTCAAAACTCACACACTGGAGATTTTTGAGGGGACATAAAGATAAGTCAGAACTGGGACTAGGTGATGGAGAAGTCCCTGGGAACCTGGGAAAGCAACGAGCAGCATTTCTGGGCTCTGCTTCCAGCCAGAGCTATCCATCTTGGCCTCTAAACTGTTTATGTTTGCCTCAGATAACGCTGACAGTACCAGACAATGCAATTTTCTCCTGCTCTGTAGATGCCACAAGCTCAGCCCTGGAGCCAGCCTGGCCAGGCAAAGGCTAGGCAAAGGCAGGCGGCTGCATTGTTTCTTGCCGATCTTCAGACAGCCCCAAGAGTCCATGCTCCTTCCCTGGCCAGTGTTAAAAGAGGGGATCTGTGGACTGATGGATGGAACTGAGCTGAACCAAGAGCCCCTAGGTGGGTGTCTAATGATAGGATATGGTGGATTGGCCAGAGCTTGTGATGTGAAAGAGAGCATCAGAATTGTCACATTCTCCATGGAGAAGGGACGGGTGGTCAAAAGACTGGGCCTGATTGGACACTGAGGTTATCCAGGTGCCTGTTTTGTCAGGCCTGGTTTGCGCATGAGCAGGTAAGGTGCGGAAGCAGACCAAGGTACAGTAGGAAAGCAAGAAAGGACCTTGAGATGTCTAGTAGTGTGGCAGCATCTCTGTCCACTCCCTGTGTCTTCTTACACTCCTGCCGTGAGAGGACACTCAGTTCTGTACCCTGGCTTCCCAGGCTCCTACAATCAGTCACATCTTGCCCTTGTCACATAGACTGCCTGCCATCGCTTTCTTCCTTTCTTTGTTGTTTTGTTTTCAGTGTTGGTGACTGAGCCTAGGACTTTGCATACGCCAAGCAAGTGAGTTACAATCCAGTTCCTCCTGTACTCCTTTTAAGTGGGCTGGCTTCTATCCCACGAGGCAGTTGAAGCAGAATTATTTATCTGTGCCCCCCCTCCTGATGAGCATACACTAGAACATTGTTTTCTTCTCCCTACAGTCTTGTTGATATTTTGAGCTCTTATAGAAGGGACTGGGCGACAAAGTATACTTCAATTAGTATCTTCTACAGTAAGGCTGCCCAGAGTGAACCTGAGTAAAATGTCGATGGGTATGTGAATAAGTGTAAATGGACAGAATAGGGTGAGAAACACCCCCACCACAGGTTAAATTTTCATATGGCTTTTAGTTTTTCTTTCCTTCCTTTCATTTTTTTTTTTGATATAAGGTCTTTCTTACTCTTTATCCCAGACTTATCTTAAACATGTGTCAATCCTCCTGCCTTTGCCTCCCTAGGTGAGACTTCAGTCACGCACCATCATCTCTAGCCAAGGTTTCATACAGAACACTCACTAGAGATAGGATCCTTGAGATGGGCAGAATGGCCCGGAACATAGCAGTCCCCTACAAGAAGGGGTCTGCCTGGTGGCCACTGGTCACTATTGGGTAAACTTGGCCACCCTTGTCCCACATCTCTGGGTTAAGGATTAATACACAGAAAGGTAAAAAGCTTAACAGGGAGGCCAGGTAAAGAGGCATTAAAAAAAAAGGCTCTGATCAAATTCTGCCATCTTTGGATGACTATTCCAGCCTTAGAGCCTCAACACTCAGGCTTAACCTGGCAGGAACATCCCAGCCAAGCCCCCAACCAAATGACATGTCTAAAACAAGACCTGGAGAGGAAAGAGCAGAAACAGCACCCAGCATCATTACAATACATCCCTCAAAGCACCCAATTTTAATGTAAAGTTATAAGATGTGGGAAGAGACAAGGAGGTATGGACCATACACAAGGTGGCAGTGGAGGGTGGTGGTGGGGGCAGGAGCAGGAAACAAACAAACAAAACTGCCCATGAGGAGAATGTCCAAATTAACAGAGAAGAAACTGACAATTTAGAGTGGGTAATATATATTCAAAAATATATATGCATTAATCCTTAACCCAGAGATGTGGGACAAGGGTGGCCAAGTTTACCCAGTAGTGACCAATGGCCACCAGACAGACCCCTTCGTGTAGGAGACTGCTATGTTCCGGGCCATTCTGCCCATCTCATGGATCCTATCTCTAGTGACTGTTCTGTGTAAAACCTTGGCTGGAGATGATGGTACTCCCACCTAGGGAGGCAACAACAGGAGGATTGACAGGAGTTTAAGGTCAGCCTGGGATAAAGAGTAAGAAAGATGCCATCTTAAAAAAAAAGAGAGAAAGGAATGAAGAAAGAAAGAAAAAAAGAAAAGAAAAAATAAAAGCCATATGAAAATTTAACCTGTGTCGGTGATGTTTCTCACTCTGTTCCACCTTTTTACTCTCTCTCTCTCTCTCTCTCTCAAAAATATGTAGAAATTATTAAAAAGAAAAGTCATGTAAAAATTCTGGATATAACAACAAAATCAACCAAAATAAAAAATAATTAGCCGAGCTCCGTAGTAGACTGCAGTAGGAGAAAGAAATAGGGAGTTTGAAAATAAATTGAGACATCAGGAATCAGCTAAAATGAAAAACTTAACATAGCCTCAGGTTAACTGTAAAGCACTTGGAAGTATGCCAATGTATGCTTAATAGAAAGACACTGGATGAGAAAAATACTACAAAGACACCATTGTTAAAAACATCCTGCATTTGCTAAAAAAAATTAACATATACACCCAAGAACCCTAGGAAACTCCACAAAGAAAAATGTAAAGACAACCACAGCCATACCTAGATACAGCAGACATAAATGATTAGCACTAAAGACAGAAAGAAAATCCTGAAAGAAGCAAAATAAAACTGTTTTATCTCATAGGAGGGAAGATCAATGGCATAATGACTACAGGTATGATAGAGGCCAGGCGGCAGGTTGTGTATTCAAAATACAGAGAGGAAAGGGGCAAGCAAAACCATTCAACCAAGGATTATTGATTTCCAGGAAAACAATCCTTAAAAATGGAAGTAGAGGGCATGGACAGAGGGCCCGGTGTCAGAGAGCACTGCCTGCTCTTACAGAGGACCCAGGTTTGGTTCCCAGCACTGATCTGGTGGCTCCCAACTATTTGAAACTCTAGTTTTAGGGGATCTAATATCCTCTTTTGGCCTCTCTGGGTACCAGGCATGGAAGTGGTATACAGATACGCATCCAGGCAAAATAATTATAAACATGAAATAAAAGTAGATACACTTTTAAATAAAGGCACTTGTGATGTGGGAGTGTCATATATCAATCTGTTGATTTCATTGGTTAAGTAATAAAGAAACTGCTTGGCCCTCATAGGTTAAAACATAGGTGGGTGGAGTAAACAGAACAGAATGCTGGGAGGAAGAGGAAGTGAGCTCAGACGCCATGCTCCCCTCTCCCGGGCAGATGCAGGGCAGCTCCTCTGAGAGACAGACGCCATGCTCTCCTCTCCAGAGCAGATGCGATGAAGCTCCGACCCAGGATGGACTTAGGCTAGAATCTTCCCGGTAAGCGCTCCTTGGGGTGCTACACACATGAATAGAAATGGTCAAGCAGTGTTTAAAAGAATACAATTTGTGTGTTTTTATTTCGGGGCATAAGCTAGCTAGGCAGCCATGAGCCGGGCTGTGGGAAGAGGCCCACAGCTCCTTACTACACACTTGTAGATAAATAAAACAAGACAATTAATTGTTTGAACAAGGTTTTCAAAAATCAGTATCCAGACATGGTGGCATTCGCCTGGAATTCTAGCACCTGAGAAACTGAGGTAGAAGAATTTTGAATTCAAAGCCAGCCTGAGTTATATAGTAAGACCCTAAATACACACACACACAGAGTCTGTGTATGCATGTATATGTTTATATAACCTATGTTTTATATATATACAATATATATGGTATATATACACAGTATATACATATATACATAATATTAAGGGAAATGTTACGCATTGTTAGTAAACTTGGATGAAAGTTCAAATCTACAAGAAAATAGAAACAAGAACCAAAGATAACTGATATAAATGTAACTGCATAGCTATGAAATAATGTATAAATGCATGTTTCATATCTTAATTAATTTTAAAACCTTGTAGGAAACAGTATGTGTATAGTTGTGTTGAGTCTGTAAAATCGATACTCGATGTTTGGTACTAACACACACAGGAGGTTGGTGGGAGGGATGTCATTCTAGAGTAGGGAATGGATGCCAATTGATAAGATGAAGCCAGAGGAACACGAAGAGAACCAGAAAAAACAAATAAGGAGGTAGAGGTAACAAGTGATTTAAAAATACTTTTCTCTTCTCTCAGCTTTAAAGTAGCTATAAAATTACATCGAGTGGTAATTATTATAGTCAACTGCTGGGTTTTAATATACTTAAATGTAGTGACAATTACAACATAAAGGGGGCTGAAGAGGAAATAGAGTCCTCTGTGAGCCTTAAGTCTGTATTTCGCTAAAATGTTATTTGAGTAAATCCGAAAGGCTAATGTGCAGATGACAAGTCTTAGAGCAATCGCTGAGAAAGTAAATCAGAAACGAGAGTGAAAGAAATCATAGCAATAAGATGTTATACTAAACAGCTTCACTTAGTACAAAGAGAGGCAGTAAATAAGAGATGAAAGAGAAAAAACTACACAGGCAAATAGAAAAATGGCAGATGTAAAGCTAATGTCATGAATAATAGCATTAAATGTAAATGTTTTAGAAAATCTAATCAGAAGGCAGAGATTGTCAGACTAAATTAAAGAAGCCATCTGTATGCTGTTTACCAGAGACACATTTTAGTCTTAAACATGCAAATATGTAGAAAGCAAAAGAGGAGAGGAAAAAAAATCTATTATGCAAACAACAGACAAAAGAAAATGGAGTGGTTATATGAATATCACACAAAATAGAATTTAAAACAAAAGCTGTTGTCATTGCAAAGTATTTTATGTTGGTAAAATGGTCACTCTATCAGACAGTTATAACAGTTATGAAGACATATGTACCTAAAAAACAGAGCCCTGAAAGTTATGAAGCAAAATCTGACCAAACTGAAAAAAGAAATAGACAGTAATAGTTGGAGACGCCAATACCACACTTCAAGCACTGTGTAGAATTCAATTGTAGAATAATAAGGAAATAGAAAATTTAAGAAATATCTGTGCACAAATTAGACTGCCCAATAGTGGCAGAATAGATTATTTTATTTTTAAGTCCTATTATGAACTATTCTCCATGATTAACTGCCTGCTGATCCATGAGACAAGCCTTAAGAAAATTTCTTTAAAAATTGAAATTATGTAAAATGTACCACTGATTACCACGAGGTGAATTAGAAATAAACAAAATGAAAGCTGGGAAAGTCGCAGTGTTTAAAAAGTAAACTACACAGTGGTGGAAACTAAAAGCAACCACACAGATAATGAGAAAGAATCCTTCAAGAAGAATGAAGATTAAGATGGCATGCCAGCTGAAAATGGTGTTATTCTCAGTGAAATGGGCAAAAGCATCCATTTGGTGTCTCATCTCCCAGGGTCCTTTAGAAGTTGACATGGATCTATAGAGGTCCTACTTGTCTTGCTAGAACTCTGCTCTCTGGTAGGACCCCATGACACCAACCCCAGCTCCTCCTGCTCCACAGTCACACCCTAGGCCTCCTTCTCTGCAGCTTCCCTCAGGCTCACTCTGGGCCTCTCCCACTCACAAGCCTCCCCCTGGACTACAGCTCAGAGAGCTGGACCTACCTGGTTCTCTCCCTGGAAACCAGACACAGTATGACTTCTCTCAGCCCACACCCCATCCCTCAGCAATGGCTGCAAAGTCCTCGGTGTTATTATTTATAAAGAGGTGATGGGGGACCAGTCCCACGGGGTGGCATCGGGTCACCAGAGGCCTCAGTGGGTCCCCTGGGGGTGCCCTGAGGCCTTGGTGGAGACAGATACATACAGCCATGCAGAGAGAGTTGGGTATAGAGTTTACTTAGTGGGTTATGGAGGGGAAAAGGAAGGGGAAAGGGGGAGAAGCGGGGGAAGAAGAGAGAGAAAGGGAAATGCTGGGCAGAAGAAGGAGAGCATATTTATGTTAGAATGACTGTGACAGATGGTTTTGCACAATGAAAAGTGTCTTTAAGACTATGAAAGACAGTGTGAGAAAGAAATTTGATAACTTCTGTTTGTCCTCACACCTTTACAACTTGCAGGTTTGCATTTTAATAACTTGCATTTGTATATCTTAAAACACCTTTTATTTAGAACACACTAAGCAGTTATACTGAAATTTGTTTGGTGAGGTTGTCTTTTTAAAGTAACAAAGTCTCTTAACTGTCAAACTGCATCAGAGATCTTTAAGAAGGATAACATTTTACTTGAGTTATTGATTTAAAAACTGACAGAGAACTTACTCTATTGGCTGCCTAGAGCCACTCCTCAGGGTCCTCCACGGTCACTGAGGGCAAGGGCATCGGGGCTGTATTTGCCTTCTGCTCCTAAAAGCAGGGTCTGCCAGGCTCCAGAAGAGCCTGTGGGTTAGAAAATCTGTAGGAAGGCAAGCCTACCTTGGCCTGAGCAGCTAGGCAAGTCGATTCCATCTGATTCTTTGTCCACATCTGGAGATCTTCAATTTATATGAAAGGCCTATTGCCAAATGGTTAGCACTTTTACTTGATAGAGTGAATTGTGGATAAATGTTGCTCTGTGCCCACTTGTCTTCTGTCTTCTTTGGAGGAAACAGAGGGATGCTGCTAGGAGCCAACCTCTCTCTCTGTTATGAAAAGTCTTTTAATAATTAAACATTTAAATGCCATATCCCCCAGATCTCTAAGCAGTTGAGGGCTGTTTATCGGGTATAGATAAGTTATAACTACAGCATAGGATCTGCCTGTAGAGCTGGGTCCAAGCTTGACTGTACCGGCTTTTAACAGGTGAGGTTTATACTTGTGAAAGACAAAGAAGAAAAAACTGTTTGAATAGAAACTTAATGGTAGAACTGAAAATAGTGGAGGACAGCTTAATATATTTTAAAGCAGGGTTGGATTACATGTATAGTATATTTGTAAAAGTGTTGTGATCCAGCTGCCCTCACTCCCCCTGACTGACAGCGGAACTTCCTTGTGGTCTGTAATTGACAAGGATGTTTGTGTTCTTTCTGGCTGGTGGGTTTCCACAGAAGGAGTAGAGGTATAAAAGGTTGCTGGGCGAAATAAAGGTTGCTGTTCTTCCACCTGAAAAGAAGCCGTTGTGTCTCATTCCCGGCACCCGCTGCTAGTCTTGGCTATCCAGGCTGCGCTGACTGCAGCATAAGAAATTTAAGAGTACACACCAAAATATGAGACTTGTTGTTTTCTTAGTCTGGAATGAGATACAATGAACTGACAATTATAACATTTAATAGTAAGTATATGTACATTTACACACAGTTGAATTTAAGTTTTATACACATTTACACATAGAGTTAAAGCTAACTTGTGTTTATATGTAAAGTTAACTCAAAAGTCACAAGCTTACACACACACACACACACACATACACACACACATTAAACAGGAGTTGGGCAAAGTGGATTCCTTGGTGAGCCTTACCAAAAGCATGCCACTGTGTAAAACATACATGTAACAGAGTCAGTAAGAGGAATTTAGAGACAAAAAATTGGGTAGTTCATTTGACCCTCTGTCTTGCTATTGTTCTCTCTTTGTGGCTCCTATGGTCTCCAGTCTCTGTCCTGAAACTTCCCTCAGGCTTACCTTGGACTTCTCCCCTTCACATGTCTGCCTGCTGGACCAGAGCTCAGAAGAGCTGGCTCTACCCTGGGTTGTTGTGAGATAATGCTCTTGTATGTTGTTAAGATTTATCACTCATACTGGTTTAATAAAACACTGATTGGCCAATAGCCAGGTAGGAATTATAGGCAGGGCAACCAGACTAAGAGAATTCTGGGAAGAGGAAAGGCAGAGATGCAGTTGTCAGCCAGACACAAAGGAAGCAAGATGAGAATGCCTTACTGAGAAAAGGTACCAAACCATGGGACTAAACATAGATAAGAATTATGGGTTAATTTAAGTTGTAAGAGCTAGTTAATAATAAGCCTGAGCAATAAGTCAAACAGTTTATAATTAGTATAAGCCTCTATGCGTTTATCTGGGACTGGATGGCTGTGGGACTGGGCAGGACAGAAACTTCCATCCACCCTGAATCCTTTCCCTCTCCTGTCCCTGAATCCTGGTCAGCTCATGGGATGTGTAAGAAGGGATGTTGTAGCTCTATTTTTCAGGACTATGGAGGATGAGTCTGGAGGTGTGGGGAGAGTTTAGAACTATAAGCAAGGCTTTCTGACAATAAATGGAAACTGTAAACATGGACCCCCGAATCACAAGATTTAGCCTTTCCCAGTCTAGAAGCTGAGACACTGGGCAAGGCTTGGTCCTCCCTTCAGTGCCAAGTGCCTCCTGCTCTCTGAGCTGCCTTCAGGCTCCAAGACTCAAGATGATAAACACTGGCTTTATTATGTCCTCGCCTTCTTTTGCGGGCCTCTTAAGTGACTAGTGTAATCCTCCACACACAATAGAGTTTTAATTAATATTTGTGGAATGCATAAATGCATGAGCCTCCGAGGAGTTCGGCAGGAAGGAATTGAAGCCCCATGTGGCAGCAGTCCCCAGAGTCCATCTCCACCCCATCTTGCAAGGGGAGCCAGCCAGGTAACAGTGATACTCAGGGAGGGGGAACTGTAAAAGCTGTGTGTGTGTGGGCGGGGGGGGGATTTAGATGCTGCGGTGAGGAGGAGCAGCTGGCTCTGGGAACATGGTGTCCTTCCTCTGCCTCCTGGGCTGGTGAACACACGGAGGATCATCTCATTCCTGTGATCCAAGAGAGACCTGGGGTGGGTTTACCCGGGAAATCTATATGAGAAGGGGGTAATTTTTTCTCCTGGGGTCTTCCACCCATGTTCATGGGTTCTATCTTACCCTCCCTCTTCCAGTGAAGCAGGCCTGTATAAGTCACAGGAAAGTCAACTCCAGGAACTAGCAACAACAAAAAAGTCCATTTCCTACTCTGCTCCAGACAGGCCCTCAGGTTGTATAAACCCCTTCCAATGAGTAAGCAAAAAATTTCACCCCCAATTAGAAAGGAAAATCCAATAGAGGATTCCTCTAGAGATTTCTTCAGTGCATGGCCATGAAGGAAAAAATGGTCCTAAGGTAGCCTTTGGGACATCACAAACCACTTTAGGGCTGATTCATACAGACTACATCTCATGCATATAATTGTAACACAGAGACTCAAAAGAATGCACAGTCAAGAGATGTCAATCAATCACCTGTGTCAGTCAAAAAAAGCTCCACCCTTTCAGGGAATACCTCCCTCCCCTCCTGTAATAGAAAGACCCTGGACCTGAAAACAAGGTGGGTTCTGCAGTCCAGTGCTTGCTGGAGCATGCTCCTGCCCCTTTGGGTGCGTGCTCACTCATTTTTGTAAGGTCTCAAACCCAGGAAAAATGGCTGAGGCTCCTAGTTAACAAAGCAGACACTGGATTTCCCTGCATCCCTCAGTCTGATCCATGCATTTGCCACAGTTTCTGTGGCTTCCTCAATTCTTGCTCGCGGACACCACGTCACAGATCTTTGGGATCTGTTTGCCCCAGAGCCCACCCACGTGTCTCTTCACCCTCCCTTGTGAGGGGGCTGAGACAGGTGAGGAGCTGATCCTTAGGGGTCCTTCCTTTCTCAAGGAGTACTGTCAACTCTCTCAGCCTTCCCCTCCCCCAACCCCTCCATCTCAAGTAGTCCCATTCCTCCACTGGGAGTGGAAATGACACTCATTCACACCAAGATGTGTGGTGGGAGTGGAGAAGGCGCTCTGAAGATGGTGAAATGAGGTCTCTTCACTAGCCCAGCCTTCCTTCTGCTCTGCCTATGGGGTGTGGGGGGAGGGCTAACAAGAAGCACCTGTTGCAGGAGTGGAGTACTTAATCTCAGGACCCAGCAACCAGAAAAAGCCATCCTTTACACTGACCAGACAGGCCTTCGGAGAGCCCATTTTTTTGGATTGTACAAACCCCCTCCAACACTGGGACCACGCCCAGGTCTCCCATCACTCCTCATCCATGTAGCTCCTCCCCACACCTCTGAGCTGTTCCTGGATGGGCACGGGGTCTCCAGAACACCTCTGGTTACTTGTGGGAAGAGAGGATGCCAGGTTCCGTTGCAACGCCCAATTGCTGTAAGGGTTAGAAAGAGCTTTGTGACTATAGTTTCCTTGTCAGGAGGCAGGGCCTGCAGAGGTAATCAGGTTTTTAAGAGGGAATGGAGAGAGGAGGGAGTTCCCTGTCACTCCAGAAGGGTCCCTTTACCCAGAACACAGTGTCAGGAAGTCAGCACTGCCCCCTCCGCAATTCACATCCTTCCTTCTTTTTCCCTGCCACTTTCAAGTGGCATGAAAGTCCGTGCCCCACGTTGCTGCCACACCCACAGGCCCCCAGCACCTTGAACCAAATGAACCTCCTTTCTTGTAGATTAGCTAAAGTATTCTCAGACTTAGGCTGACACGCATCCCCTGCTCACTCCATCCGTACATCTATCTCAGTGTCTCCTGGGACCTGCTCTCAGTTCTGAGCCAGTGTGGACTGAAGAAAGAGGTCTATTGGCAGGTGGATGCAGGATTTGAGGGACCAGTTCTGCACTCCCTAAAGTCTACAGCAGCAAGAAGCCCTTCCCATGTGTCTCTATCACCAACTGCACTTACATACCCCACACATTTAGAGATCAGTTTTGGGCACAAGATCATCCAAATTTAGCATCTATCACCCAGTGTTTCTTGAATTCCCTCACATACTTCTTCTGGACCTCTTCAGACGCTGTAGGCCTAAAGAATGGGATTGGGAAAGGTGGGTCTTTAAGTGCCTGAGGGGAAACTGAGGTTTGGGCGTGGTGGGGACAGGGAGCACAGAGAACTTGTCCACTCCACGGGGGACTGTCGCTGAGACCCTACTCAACTTTCCCTTCTTTTCTTGAAGGGACAGATGGCCATGATAGGACCGAGATGATTCTTCAGGGATGACAGCATTGTGGAGACACATATGCGCTTCTCAGATATCTCTGGCACTCCACAGTTTGCAAAATAAAAAATGAGCTCTGTCAACAACCCAGCAGCCTGGGGTGAGGTGTCTTTTAGGAACCCCTGACTGCTACACGTCTCCATGCCCAGGGCTCTACAGTTTACAATGCCACCACCCAGAATCTGTCACCTTAACCCAATTTTGTTGCATCTCTTTTCCCTTGGCTGCAGACCACTGAGCCATCAGGGGCTGCCTCACAGCGATCCAGATCCCTCTGCTGTTTCTGCGTATTCAGGAGAAACTTGTGACAGTCTCTTCTCTTCACCTCCACCCAATCCCAAACTTCAGACAGCTGTGTGGGGGGGTGTCATCTTCCTAATAAAATCCATCCATCCATCATCCCAAAGAAGCAGATCGGTGACGTCCCAGGCCGAGACGGAGGAAATAAAGTAATAATGTTATCAGTCTTCACAGAGCTATTTAAATACAGACCGGGTTGCTGGGGAGATGAAAGGGGGGCCCTTTTGTTATGAAAATGAAGGGAGTGGGGGATGGGGAGGGTTACCACTTGTGTTTTGATATGTTAATAAGCTTGGAAGCCACCCAGGGTGGGGACTGCTGGGGAGGCTGAGTCCCCAGCATATTTATTTGTGCAGTTTAATTTAACAGCTAGGCTACAACGGAGCTGCAATCGGGATTGTGTAAAGATAATTACAGCCCCATTATTAATCAGATGCCTGCAGGAGATGGCTTGCTAGCTTGCGACTCCCGGGGCTGCATACAGATCGGCAGCCAGACTGACAAAACTCCTTTGTGGTCTCATTCTGCCATCTAGTGGCTATTTTAGGAATGGCCCAAGGAAGATTGCCCTAATTTAAAGTTGTTTTTTTTCAAACAATGGAACTGAATTCTAGAAGGAAAACCAATTGCTCTGATTTCTGAAAAGATAAGATACAGAAAGGTCTTTGGAACAGCATCACCACTTTGCCACTTTTAGTTATTCTGAGCTTGAAGTCTAAGAAAGGAACACAGCTTTTCACTGAAATTATTTTTATTTTGAATCCGAGTCTCCTAAAAAGTTCATGAACAGAGTATAAACACATGAACTTTTCCATCCTTTTCTCTTTCATTTTTTTCCTGTTATATGTATGGTGTTTTAGTTTCATTTTTCTCTGTCTCTTGGATTAAATTTCTGCTTTTGTTGGATTTAAGTTTCTCTCTTCCTAGAATCCAATCATGGTGGCATGTGCTACCACCCCAGAACATAGGAAGCTAGGGCAAAAGGATCTGGGTGGGGTCCCAGGCTGTCCTGATTTACCTGGTAGGATCATTACACCTGCTGGGGGAGGGGCAGAGCATGCCCTGACTGCAGAGAGGGGAACAGCCATCAGGAGCCTCCTGATGGGAAGGCGGGAAGTTCAGGGAATGCTGAGCCTCACAACTCCTCTTCACTTAGAATGGGAAGCAGCCTGGGACAGGGGCAGACACACAGTAGGTGGACATCTTTTGCTTTTGGTTTTGTTAGCATTCCACACCTGCCTACTAAAACACCAACAGTAGAGTAGGCACAGACAGTAGGAGGGGAGAGGGGAACAGTCCTGCCACCTGGGAGGTCAGGATCAAGACAAGCCAGGGACAGAAGCACAGACTGGCTCAAGCTGTCCCTTGATGTCCAGTCCTGTAGAGGCTGTAGAGACGGCCCTTTCAATAGAACAGGTACTGTAATTAAGATCAAGGGACAGTTTCATTTCCCCCACGCTCCTATCTCCCAAAGGAAATGAAAGCGAATCCAGTTCATAACCTGTACTGGTTTCTGCAGCTTCTTTTCTTTCTTCTTCGCTATTCTACTTTGCACTCCCCAAACTTCCCTTAGCTGACAAAATAAGAATGTGGGGGCAGTTAAGAGAATGAAAACCTAAGCCACAGAACACGGCATGTGTTCTTAAGGCGGGACCTGTACCCAGAAATCTACAGAGAACTACAGAGAGCTTCTGGTGAGAGAACCACCTTAAAAATGTCTAAATGGTGAGAAGGGCTTGTCAAAAAAAAAAAAAAAAGCACACACATGGGAAGTTCCTGGAGGCTGTGGGGCATGATGTAGCCTTCTTTCCCATCACTGAGTAACATCTGTGTCCTCGAACTGCGCAGACACACGTAAGCAAACGACAAGATGTCCCCCACTGCACACATTAGAGAGAACAGGTACAAGCAAGATGCCACCGTGCACCTACCAAAACACCCACAGCCCAAACAGACAGTGTCTAGTTCCGGAAGGACCAGCACACATGCTCACAGCCCATGGCTGTGAAAGGGTCCAGTCACAGATGATGGTTGGGCGACTTCGTATTAATCCAGACACACTCGTACTGCACAGGACCACCGGCATTTTCTCAGGCATGTCCAACGGGCCAAGCATAGGTAGTGAGCCCCAGGAGAAGCATCCTGAACTCCAAATCTTGTGAGACTCTTGTTTCCTACTTGTTACTTGATTGCAGGGAGATGTCTGGGGCTTAAACTTTGTAAATGACAATGTCTCTCTTGTCACACAATGTCAAAAGTTAAACTGGCCTGTGAAGTATGCATCCCTGAATGTATTGAAAATGTATATCTGCACAAAACCTACATACAGCTTCCCAACAATAGCATGTTTTATTCACAATTCCTCCGACGAGCAGACTCCCAGGGGACTGATGGGCTAAGCACAGAACTAACTGATATAGGACAAAGGACCGCCAGTGACTCTTCAGAGTCCTTTGTTTGGTCATTGCTGACCTATTTAATGCCATCTTGACTCTCCCCTGGGGTGGCCGTGGATCTTTCTAAACACCAGACCCTCATGTGATGAGTGTGTCCCATAGCAAGACTTGAGAGCAGCTCATCCCTGCCCTCTATAACCAAGAAGTGACCGAGTCCATGTCTTTAGAGTTAGCACCCCAGGACAAAGGCCCTGGCACATGGTCCTTGGAGGGACCTATGTCACACACCAGAGCTCAACATCTGCTTTTGGAAGCCACTCTGCCAATGCAAATAATTCCAATCAGACCAAATTAGACTGAGTAAGAGATGCCCGTGTTTAATGCACCACTCCCGAGTGGTCCAGGAAAGCATGGCCGGGGGCGGAGGAGGGGAGACCATGCAAAACCGGGAGACCACATATTCCTTTTCTGGGCGGCAGCCTAAATAGCCTGTGGGAGTGGTCCTGACCCTCCCTGGGGTGGGATTACTGCTTGGTGGGCTTTCCTGGAGGTGCAGTCCAGACCGAGGTGACTCTCAGGAGAGGGGGTTTGAAATGGAGTTTTCTGCTCCAAGGATGGGTGCCAGGGGCTGGGGTGACTCTTTCACCCAAACATCCCAGAGTCCTTGGATATAGGGGTATAAGGGGGCTGGGGTCTCATTTTTGACCAAACACTGAGATCTGTACCTGCTCTTAACCACAGAGCCATATCTCCAGCGCTATTATTTTCCCCTTTTTGGAGACAGGGTCTGTAGCTCTGACTGGCCTGAGACTTGCTATGTAGATCAGACTGTCACCGAACCCACAGAGATTGACCTGCCTCTGTCTTCATAGTGCTGGGAAGAAGTCTGGGTCACACCTTGTTCCTTCTGGTATATCTGCCATGACCTTCAAGGCTCATGTCCTATATCACTACCTCTGGGATGCCCAGACTCCTGCCCTTCATGGGGCAATGCTTCTTGTGCACTGGACAACAGTGTCCCCTGCACTCTGCTCTGTGTTCTGTCTTTCTATGCTACATCCGTGAGGTGGTATTTCTCTGGTGTGTGTCTGCCCCCTTTCCAACAAACTCCTTCGAAGTCAAGACTAATTTTTCTTTCTCATTTGCTCAAACATTCCTGGCAGATCTCATGCAGTGAAGGTTCTGTTCCACTCGGGCATGGCACCCCAGTGACAGCCACTTGGACACATCCACCATCTCTCATAGCCAGGTTCTGTGTATAGCACACCTCCAAGGTCCCACCACTAGGGACAGAGACTGGTCCTGGCTTCTAGTGCTTGGATCCCGGAAGCTGCTGTGCAATCCTCACTGAGACCCGAGACCTTGTCTGCCCTCAAAAGAAGCTCAAGCAAGAAGGGAGGAGTGAGATTCTGGCATGTTCTTCTCGCTGTGGCAGGTCTGTGCTAATAGGACAGACGGGAGATGCTTTCTCTCTTGGAATTTCTTTCTGGTGCCTCCTGTATCCTCCAGAACACGAGAGCATGACTTCTCGACTGGACATTGGTCCTGTTTGTTTTCTGCTCCTCCCCGTATGGTGTTAGTAGCACTGAGAGATCGAGTTTCCCGGCAACTAATTACTTCTGTTAAAGCTTTCATAGGTGCTGGGTCCCCACGGGATCTCTATGTCATCAGAGGGTCCCACAGATAATACACCAAGCACAGATGCACAGAAACACTCACTGTGCGCTGGCCTCAACCTTGCACAGAACAAACCAGGAAAACTGAAAGAGATGTCACAACCAGTACAGGAACCTGCCTTCCCAGCCCATTTCTTGCCTGTGTCCCTGCAAATTTACAGGGCAGGGCTGGATCCCAGACTGTGCATGGCAGGGGTATTAGCTGCAGGAGGGGCTTAGAAAGTCAAAACGGACTTAATTAGTTTATCAAATCCATCATGTTGATGCCACAGGGGGAAAAACTGATTCCTGAAAAAGAGAAAGTCTGAGCTCCTGTTCCTCCCGTTGCTAAGCATAGGTCTGGTAAAGCACCAAGGGCAGCAGTCACAAAATCACAAACACTGCCCCTAGAGGCAGGATGTCAGATTGCAATAACAAATAGCTTTTCCTGGTCTGGAGGTGTGTGTGTGTGTCCCTGCATGCATATGTATCTGAATGTGCATGTACATGTGTGTGTGCAACGAGTGTGAAAAATGACAGCTCTTAATGCCGTATGTGGACCTACCTTTCTTTAATTTTTATTTTTTTATAAATGTATTTATTTATTTTTTTTTTTACATCCTGGCCGCAGGTTCCCCTCCCTCCTACCCTCCTAGTCTCTCCCATGCCCCCTGTTGTTCCCATCCTCCAATCCACTCCTCCATTTCTGTTTAGGAAAGGGCTGGTCTCCCAAGAGTACCAACAAAACATGCATATCAAGGTGCAGTAAGAATAAGCACCTCCCCATGTATTGAAGCTGGGCAAGGTGGCCCAGTATGGGGAGTAGGGTCCCAAAAGCCAGTAAAAGAGCCAGAGACAGCCCCTGGGGAAGCTACCATTCTTTAAGAGCTACTGAAAAGCTTCTTTTTTTAAATTTGTTTTTTCTTTTTAATGAATTCCACATGTTTAATCTTTTCTGAGAAATAATTAGTTTACACAGCTCTGTTGCACTGCTGTGGTATTCATGGAAAACTTACGTCCTTTTCTGAACCTGAGACTTTTATACTTCTATTGACAGCCGCCGATCCAGCTGTCTCTACAGAGCCGTTTGTCCAAATTGGAATGAATTTTTAAAATGTAATCGCACAAGAAAAGCTGGCTAATTGGACACGACTTTCAGCTAAACACACATTACACAAAATATTCACTCTATTACAACACAATTAGTGATTTTTCTGGTATGAAAACAAAGGATAAAAATACGTCTATGAAATAAAGATAGAATGCCTGTAAGCAGCATGTGCTGGTATTTCAGATTCATCTGAACATCAGTCAGTTACCAATGGAAGGCCCGGCACATGTGGGAAGACTTGAGTTCAACCATCTTTGATGTTTTGCTGCGATTTAGTCATATCAAAAACCACAGTCAGAATATATGTAAAGTAAAATGTATGTGTGTACTCTACATAAAATATACTTAAACACATACACATACGTATTCATATGTAAACAAGATTTTAACAAATAAAGCAAGGTATAGATTGGATATACACTTTTGTATATATATATAATTTTGTCTTATGTAAACATTTATATGCATAATTATAAGGGTACATTCTGTTGTGTGCCTATGCATGTGTGTTTGTGTGTGCACATGTGTATTTAGGTGCACTCACATGTATATGCACATGAGTGTAAGGTCAGAGAATACCTCCAGTATTATTCTTCAGGTCACAAACTTTTGAGGGGAGAGGGGACATGGTCTGGGGCAGAAACTATGTCTATGGTTCATAAGATGCTGAAACCTTGCAGCTGCTCACACTCCTTTCTCTGTGCCCTTTGTGTCAGGGGAGGGTTTGGAGTAGAGTGAGGGATAGGTTATGGGAGCTACCACTGTTACACAGGGAAACAAATTATATCATTAATAAATTCACTTCTACACTGATATGAAAACCACGATTTGTCATAATTTGGTTCCTGACTGTCCTTCAGAGATGCATGTGCTAAAAAGGTTTGCTCCCCAAGTTCTTACTACTGAGAAGCAATGGAAGCATTAAGAGGGGCCTATTGAGAGGTCCCTTTATTGGCACTCTGGTCCCTTCTGTTCTGTTGTTGTTGTTCTTTTTGTATTTTGTTCTGTTCCATGTCTTGCCATGCTGTGCTGTCTCCCCATAGGCCAAAAGTCATTGTGTGGCCAACCCATAGTGGACTGGAAGTTCTGCAATTGTGGGTCAAAATTTTATATTCATAAGTCTGTTTTCTCAGGTGTTCTCTTGCGGAAAGCTGATCAACACAAAGTGGGGAAAAAAAGTATTCCTAAATGTAGGGATATGATGAGCAGGACATGACTGTCACCATTTTGTGGCTATTTCTGGAAGTAGTGAGGAATGTTGCTTCCCCGGACTAGTGTATGACAGACTCAGTTCACAGTCATCCTCAGATTGTGCTTACTAAGGGGACATGTGACATCCCTGACCACAGCTCCCTGCACTAGCAACAGCTCTCCAAGGCAGCGCAGGCCGAGCATCTCTCTCTTCAGAGATTGTCAGCATCAGCTTCATAGATGAAGCATGGGGGAGGGATGGCTCTGAGGCATCTGTTCGTGTGTAAAGAGTGTGGCAAGGAGGGCAGAGCACAGAGGTGAGTGGCTATGGCTATGGAAGGAACTTCAAGTTTGTGATTTCCTGTCCCTTGTGGGGCCTTCGTCATCGTCCCTGCTTCCCCATTGCTCTGTTGTAGTTAAGCCTGCAGTTTAAGCCCCGCCCTTTGCCTCAGCCCTCCCCCTGAATAAAGCGGAGAAAGTGAAAACTATCTAGGAAAATGAACTCGACCTAAGTGTCAGAGTTAAAGTCAGAGCAGGCAATCGTACCACAAGGACATGTGCTTAACTATGTTCATAGCAGCATTGTTTTTCATAGACAGAACCTGGAATCAACCTAAATGCCCTTTGACCAAAGAATGGATAAGGAAAATGTGGTACATTTACACAATGGAGCACTACACAGCAGAAAAAAGTAATGACATCTTGAAATTTGCCGGCAAATGGATGGATCTAGAAAACATCATTTTGAGTGAGGTAACCCAGACTCAGAAAGACAAATGTCATATATTCACTCATAAGTGACTTTTAGACATAAAGTTTAAAAAAAAAAAACAGCCTACAATTCACAATTCCAGAGAACCTAGACAACAAAGAAGACCCTAAGAGAGACATGCATAGATTAGATCTAATGTACATGGGAAGTAGAAGATGACAAGATCTCCTGAGTAAATCAGGAGCATGGGGACCATGGGAGAGGGTAGAAGGGGAGGGGGAGGATGGGAGGCAAGCAGAGAAAAATATATAGCTCAATAAAAACAATAAATAAATAAATAAAACAAAATAAGGTCAGAGCAGGGGTCAGGTCTGTCTCCAAATCCGGGGATCTTTCTCCATCAGCCCTGACTTCAATTAACTGTGAGGAAACCTCAGATCTGAGTTTCCTGGCTAATTTCTTGAAGGTCAGAGGCCATGGATCTCAGTAATTATTCCTTCACTGGGGCTTAACATCATGTCAGATGTGTAGTATGTTGTCAATAAAGATTTATAGAGCTGGCAGATAAGGGATGAGTGGAGGAAGCACACAGCTCTAGGCTCTCGATCTGGCCACTGTATTCAATCAGCTCAGGGAACCACAGGCCAGATTGGTCTCCCGTGGGATACCAGCTTCCATCTGTGGCCTTTAGCCTTTTTAAGGCCTTGCAGGCAAGTTCAGCAATATCTTTTGTATTACAAAAGCTGTCTCTTTTCATGTGCACAAGGGCAGAAGTGTGTGTGTGTGTTGGTGTGTGTGCACATGAGCATGCATGCTCACAATGAGTGTGTACGTCAGAGGACCTCAGACGTCTTCAACCTTTTGTTTGAGGCAGCATCTCTCATTACCCTGGGACCTTACTATGTAGTTCAGATTAGTTGGCCTGCAAACTTCCAGACATACTCCTGTCTCTGTCTCCAATCATGTCAGGACTAAAGCTATGTGATATGGTGTGTGTGTGTATGTATATGTGTGTGTGTTCTGTTTCTCTAGAGAACCCTGACTAATATAGGTATTTTGCTTGCATGTCTGTCTGTTTATCATGTGTGAAGTGTTTGTGGAGGCCAAAGAGGGCATTAGATCCCCTAGAACTGGACTTACAGATGGTTATCAGCAACCATGTGCGTGCTGGGAATTGAACTTAGGACCTCTGGAAGAGCAGTCAATGCTCTTGGGCACTGAGCCATCCCTCCAGCCATTAGCTTTGTTTTTGGCAAAGGTTCTGGGCAACCAAATCAGGCCCTCACACTTGCAATGCAGTTGGCTTCCAAACCTCCCAGCCTACATGACCTGTACTGGTTGAAGCCGTGCCAGTGGAGCTGAGGGGCGTCAACTCTAGACGAACATTCTTAGTCAGTGCAAGGCATGATAGAATTCCTCTTCTCTTCCATACAGCTGGGGAGCATGGTGTGAACAGTAGCTGTTTGTTCATGTTGGGTTCCAGAGTGAGTGAGTCCAGGCCAGAGCAGACTCCTCAGCCTACCTGTGGAAGATGTGTCTATAGCCCCTGAGACTTCCTTGTCACTGGGCATTGCAGGCAGCAGAGCCTACGATGTCATGACTGAGGCTCCTCTTCTGTCCCCTCCAATTGTTTAAAACTGCTGTTAATCTTTTTGTATGTGTATATATATATATTCTATTTTATTTACATGTGTGTGCATGACTGTCTGTGAACGCATACGTGTGTGTGTGTGTGTGTGTGTGTGTGTGTGCATGCCTTCAGATGCCAGAAGAAAGTGTTGGCTCCCTTGGAGCTGGAGTTCTAGGCATTTTTGAGCTGCCTGATATGGACGATAGGACATGAACTCGGGTCCTCATGACTGGACAGTAAGTGTCTTGATCATGTAGCCATCTCTCTTGTCCCTGCTCATCTTGTGACAGGAAACTCCTGCTGCATCAGATCTACCCTGGGGACTCGCCGCTCTCCTTTCTGGTCTTTTTTCCCCCTTACTAAGTGTACGGAGCAGCTGACCTTTTCTGAGTCTCCCGAGCAAAGTTTACCCTGCTGATTCCAGCGCCCCATTTCTCTCCTTTGCTCTCATCTCTTCTTTCTCAGCATCTTTTGATGTTCCCCTGTAAAAGTACTCATTTATCAAACCATTGTTAGCCAGGAACAGGGTCAGTGACCCTCCATGCTTCCCCAGGCATTCCTCCTTCCTGGAGGAGAGCCATGGACAGAAATAACTGTGATAGTGACAGAGTGGGCATTGGTAGGGTGGGAGCTCGGGACAGCTTCTTTGCCCCCCCCCTTTTCCATCTGGCCAACTGACTTTATCAACCCTTTTTACCCACACAGAGATGATATCTCAGGCAGGTTCTTCAATTTCCTGTCACTTTCAGGAAATGAAAAATCCTTTGCTTGCTGCTAGTATCACAATAGTGGGATGTCTGCCATGGCATGCCCACTCCCCTGTAATTCTTAATATTTAGTGTCAGGCTTCTTCCCAGTGTCCCTGGAAGCCTGTGATAGGATGTGGCAGGGGGCCTAGGAGCTTTCCTTGTCTGTCTTCTCTCATTCTTGCTGATCCCTCTAGGGAGGCAGCATAGTCTTTGGGGATAGAGGAGGACACGGATGTCCTCCTGCACTGGTGCTGACTGGCTTGGCTTTGGAGTTGGACGGGATATTCCAAGATAGGATTTTTTCCTTTGAGCAAAGGCCTGGAGTCTTTGAACCCTCACCCCATAGATTGTCCTGCTCAGCAAATTCTTAGGGAAGGTCAGTGAGTCCCTCTTCACATTCCTTTAGAAGCTGTCCTTGGCAGGGCTGCTTTCCTTTGCCTTTTCTCCTTCCTTCTGCAAGGTTGTCACGCTCCTCCCTGGTTCTTTTGTAGGCACTCATGTTCTTTTACCCAGAATCCTAAATTCTGCCGGAAACCACAGCTATAGTGGTTATGGTGTTAGCTTTAGATTTCCACAACTTAGACCAGGTAGAGAGATCTGGAATATTCTTCCTTAGTCTTTACTTCAGTGACAGGAACTAGCCTCAGAAAGCCAGCTGTGGTGCTCTAGTCAGAGAAGAATGGAGACGGGGTCACATGTCCTGCAGGAGGGAGACCCTGCACACCACATAATCTTCCTACTGTGTCCATCCTTTCCTCCCCTACAGAAGCTCTTTGCATCCTGAGCCCTCCTTTACCCCACTGTGATGGAGCTCTGAGTATGACAAGCCATCCGAAACTGATTCCTCTCTACCAACTTTGCTCTCTCAAGTGCTGGCTTTCAAATAACAAACAGCATGGACTTTTTTCAGGTCAAATCTGTGTGGTCTTTTGTGGCCTTCCCCACTCTGACTCCTGTTCCCAGTTGGTCTGCTGAGGGAGCAGCCAGTCACCCTCGTGTAGAAATCCTTCAGAAGGTGGCCTTTGTTCTTCCATAGTGAATGACTGGAAAGGCATGTCACCCTCTCCAGTCACCTCCTAAAAGTTACTCTAGAGGGAGAGCAGCACTGGTTAGTATTTTCATGGTAGAGGAGCAACATTCTAAGGAGAAAACTGTCCTTTCTGACTTTTCAGCTTCTAGCCCTTATGCCCCACCCGCATCAAGTGATACATTTAGAGCTGAACTCATTTTGGGTAGCTCCCGTCACCTGCACTGCAGCGACAGGGTAACACTTCACTCTGAAAGGTGAACTGCTTTAAATTATTATTATTATTATTATGTGTGTTGTATGCATGGGCACCATATATATGTTCAGGAGCCCTTGGAGATCAGAAGGCATCAGAACCCCTGGAACTAGAGTTACAGGCAGTTGTGAGCTGCTGTGTGGATGCTGGAAACAGAACCCAGGTCCTCTGCCAGCGTAGTAAGCATCCCTATTGCTGAGCCTTCTCCTCAGCCCATGGGATTGTGTTTTCCCTATTGTTCTTAGCCACTGCTAAGGAATAGCCATGGTCGGCTGAACTGAGGATGTAAGTGGTGCTGGAAGTCACACTCTGCACCCTGGAAGGAGTAAAGAACAGAAGCCGCTGGGTTCAGCACACCCAACCTCACACTTCGTCATGCCGCAAGGCAGTTTTGGCAGGACTGAAGATATTACGAAACATTTGCAGCTCTCCCTTTGACTCTCAAACTTTTGGTCCCCAAGACATTAGAATTCCTGTGAAAATCTCATGTGTGGAGGAGGAAAAGAGCAAAGGCAGGTGCCAGGCAGAGGGAGAGTCTGTTTCCTGGAAAGAGATTTCATACAGTCCTGACAAATGCCCAGGCCACAGTGCGGGAGCAACAAGAGGGACCACACATCTACTAGGGCCTGCTTGCTTTCCATTTAAGTGTGAATTTTATGTCAGGACCCCACAAATGGACTTGAAGGGAACCCCATGTTCCTCCTTCTAATGTGACCACATTGAGTACATTTCTTCTTCTCCTTCTCTTTATCCTTATCCTTTTCCTTCCTCTTCTTCTTTTTTCTCCTCCTCCTCTTCTTTTCTTTCATTTTCTTATCTTCCCCTATCTTCTAATAGTTCCTAGGATGCTCAGCTGGCCTGCTGAGGCTGGGGGTGGAGCCTAACTTATTGGGGCTGTCAGGGCCAAGGCTTTGCACCTAGTCTTTCTGGTGAGGTCACTACTCCATCTTCCGTTGTCAGCTGGTGTGTTGGGAATAACCACTGTCGACAAAGACACTGGCTTGGAGAGAGAGGCAAATGAGAATCTTGGCTGTCTTTCTTAGGGTAAAGTAAGCACGCATCCTTGTACAATGTTGTTCTTTGGAGAAGCATCCCAGAGCAAATTAGCATGAGGGACTCAGAGCATCTGCCAGTAACCGTGGAGTTCAGGCTCATGTTGAGAAGCCCTGTTTCCTTGTTCTTTTCTGACATCTCACTATGCATATTCTGTCCTTGGAACCCATCTCAACCGTTATTTCAGTCATGTGTTTTAGTCATTTTTCTCCCTGGGACTTTGCTGTGTCTTTCAAAAATGTAGTTCCTGATAATTGCAGAACCCGTGTTCTAAGAGGGACTATTGGACTATCCAATGACTGTGAAGAGATCCTACTTCTTTTGTGTGTGTGTGTGTGTGTCTGAGAGAGAGAGAGAGAGAGAGAGAGAGAGAGAGAGAGAGAGAGAGAGAGATATGCGGTATGTGTGGTCTCTCTCTTTGTGTATGCTCTCTCTGTGTGTGGTATGTAGTATGTGGTGATGTGTATGTGTGTATGTGTGGTATGTAGTATATTTGCGAGCATGTGTGTGTGTGTGTGCACTCTGTGTGTGTCCATGCACTCCCTGTGTGTGTGGTGTGTGTGTATTTGATCTATCTCTGTGTGTGTAGCATGTGCATGCGTGCTCCGTGTGTTCTCTCTCTCTCTCTCTCTCTCTCTCTCTCTCTCTCTCTCTCTTTCTGTGTGGCCTTTTTGTAACAACTGCTTCTTTGGAGACTTTTCCTTGGCAGAGCTACTCTGGCCTCTCCTGCCTAAGCCTTTTACAAGAATTAAGCTCCCTTGACCCTCCTTTCCCCCTGCAAATGTGGAGTTCTAAATTCTAAAGACAAGTCCCACCTAAATGTAACTGAGGTTAAGTATGAGACAATCCTTTTTACATTTTTAGAACCCAGGCAAACTCTGCAATGTTCTCTAGTCTTTTGTTCTCTGCCACAGTTAATGCAGAACAGGCAACGCCATGAGCTTTAACTTGCAGAAAAGTAACAAAGTGCCCTATCTATGCTAGAACATTGCAGCTAGCCCTGAGGGAAGAGGCTGTGGTTGCTCGGCAGGTTCCGGCCAGAGGGGGAAGAAGACACACACTGGGATCGGAAGGTCGGGCTCTGCACACAGCATTTGTCTGTGCCTCTTCTAGGATGAAGTTTTGAGGTCCACAGCCTCTGCATCTTCTCGAGATGCCTGGACCAGCCTGACTCCCTCCTATCAACTCTCATCATGGACGACTGGGCAGCGGGGATCTCAGACCCGTAACACTATGGTAACAGATTTCACATAAATATGTTTAAGTATAAACTAGGAAGAAGGGCAAAAAAAAAAAAAAAAAAAAAAAAAAGCCCCAAAGAAGCTTTTGATTTAAGATGGAGGTTGAAACCAAAAGCCACGCTTACTTTTAAACCGCGAATGCAAGAAGCTTTAGGATGCTGTTGACATGGGTTTTAAGGATCCGAGGCATCTTGAATCAATTCGCTTGAGTGTAAATGTAGGGGAAATGCTTAGTAGATACCTGTATGAAATTCAGTTAGATCTCTAATTAGTTTGCATCGGTTTGACCTAAAGATTCTACTAAAGCTATATCCTACGGAGGTCAAAGAGCATTCCTGTCTTACTGAAAGGTTTTCAGAGTTTTAAGGCCAATTGTTATGTAACCTTGAGTCTGTGAATATTTATTTGAAACCCCTACATATATTAGAATATTTGTTCTGGAAACTGAGTTAACTAAGGCTGTACACTTTGCTCTCTATAGGCACGGATTTTATTCTCCTTTTTCTTTTTTGAGATAATTAACCATTGACTGTGGCTCCATTGATTTAGTTCCAATTAACTCAGAGCATGTAACATCTGCATAGCATCTCTTGGAAGTGGGAACATAGCTAAAGACATTCTTTATTGTAGGAAGTTCCATATACACTTTAACAGAGAGACTCTAACAGTTTAATTTACGAATTGACATAGGATTCTTGTTAACAGTATCTAAGGGCTCTAGGACCCCTTGATGCTTGAGAAAAAAGATCAAGGGTACCCCAAGTTTACTTCCCCTTCTCTTTAAGGAGTCCCACACAGCAAACAAGAAGGGAAAACATCTCAGAGAGAAGTCAGCATCATTTACTGATTTGAAGTTTGCTTCAACTAGACAACAACACAATGCCACAGTTTTTGTTAACTCAACACAAATCTCCATACATCTGGGAGACAGACTCTCCGTTGATAGCTGCCTTCATCAGATTAGCCAATTGGACCAGGTTTTCCTCCTAACAGAAGATTCAGGCTCACTTAAGTTGGTGCAAAACAGGAGTCCCCCTCTGCTTTACCTTTTATCAAAAAGCAGCCGGAAGCACCGATCTGTTTCCCCTTCCCCCTTATGAGACCCACTCCTCTGCAGTATATTGTATGCTGGGAGCTCTCATTTTATCTTAGGGACTACCCAGACTCATGAATGGGGAATAAAAGTCAATTATATTGTTAAGTACATTTGCTGTAAATTTTCTTTTCTTTTGGCACACTGTTTTGGACCCAGGGCATGCAAACTTTGGGAGTATATAAATAGTTGGTTCAAAGTAGTCTGAGTGACTGCTAGGGACCCTTATAAAGGCACAAAGGGGGAGGTGAAGAAGAGGACCAATGGATTTGCTAGCTTTCCTTTTATTATTTTATTATTATTTTTATTATTACATAGATAGCCAGCCGTTTACAACATTCTTTTCTTTAAGTCATCCATCTTTGGGGTGATTTGTGGGAAATGAAGAGGGCTTGTCTCAGCCCCTAAGCTTGACTGCTTTTCCCCATTCCTAATGTGGCTCGGTGAGGAGTTGCTTTAGTGTTGAACAATTGAGGGGAATACCTATGGGGTCTGACAGATCAGAATCCCAGCGCCAGCCCCACAGTTCATATCACTTCCTGCGTCTCTCTTTGTAATATGAAAGGCGAACTCAACACTACATTCAGTGGATGATGCGTCTGGAGACCACCTTGACACACACAGCCCTGACTGGACATGTGTTGTTGATGTCGTTGTGTCATTACTACTCCCATGATTCTTTGAGAGTAAGACGCCTCACTGCGACACTAGGCGTGCAGAAGCTCAGTCCATGCCAGACCTCTGCTGTTTAATGAGGTGAACGTCTTTCCAAGGCACCCCACATTTCCCAGGCTGTAAATCTGCCTCTCACTCTTGTAGCCAGATGCCTCTTGAACATGAACCAATTCTCTGTAATCAAGCCCACGGAGATGGCAGTTCCCCAGCCTGCCTCTGCTGGGTACCCATCGCTTTATCGTGCTCCTCGCTTTGAATTGAAATTCTCTATGGCATTAATGGTTCTCAGATTAAAACCTGCAGGGTTGGATTTTCAATTCCCCCCCTGGGATGGTAGCAGAACTGGTCTTCCGGAAGACAGATTAATTGAGAGATCTCTGAAAAGGCTGAAGATCTACTGCCGGACAGGGAGAGAATGTCCCTGTCCAAAAGAGCAGAGTGGCCTACGGGAGCTTTGTCCAGCTGGGGGTAGTGAGCAGCCAGCAATGCAGTCATATTGGAACACTAACGGTTAAGGTGACCCATGGAGGGGGGAGGGGCAGTGTTTATCGTTCACTGTGCACCAGACTCTGAGTCAAGAGCTCTGTGCTCTGCCCCACAGACAGAGAGTAAAAGTCCATAACACTTTTAATTAATTAATTTATTTAACTTTGTTTTTGTAAGACAGAGCCTAGCTACATAGTTTTTGCTAGCCTGGTACTTACTATATAGCCAGGCTGGCTTCAAACTCACAGCAATCTTCCTGCCTTCGTTTCTTGCGTGCTGGGATTATAGACATACACCACCAAACCCAGCTGTTATAACAATTTCAACACGAACATTCCAAATGGACAGTGCCCAGTTCTCTTCTCTCTCTCTGTCTTTCTCTGGAACTGTGTACACTAAGCAGGCCTGCTACTGTTAAGCCACATTCCCAGGCCTTTTCCTACTTTTCATTTTCAGACACTAAGTTATCCAGGCTGGCCTTGGATATCTCTGTAGCCTCGGCAAACCTTGAGCTGTGATCTCCCTGCCTCAGCTTTTGAGTAGCTGGATTAGAAGCCTGGACCAGTACCTCCAGACTATCCTAGATAAGTGTCTAACCTGCCATTGAGACCATCACTACCACCCTTCAACCTGCTGATCCAGAAACTGAGTGCCAGAGAGGTCAAGATGACCACCTGACGGTCACGCCCAGAGGAGCACTGAAGGGCAGCCGGCTGGAGGCGTAGAAGACGAGTGTCTACAGCATCCCTCAGCTTCCACCTGTGGATTCAGCCAGGTTTACCAGATGTTCGTTTTGGCTCTACCTCTGTATAACACACTGTGTTTCCATCTCACTCCCTTTCTCTGTATCTGTTCTCTGAGCCTCTGCATTTGGGTAGAAACTGAACCTGAGCTGAGGCCCCTAGCAGCCCTGAGTGTTGTTCGAGGGCCCCGTGGGTGCACATACTGGAGTTGCCAGCATGAGTCTGTGGGGAAGATGGCCTGCAGAAATCTTGGGGAGTGGTTGGCTACAGGATCAGCATTAGAAATCTCTTATACACATTTATGCCCACATTGCATCTAAAATTTGACTCTAGAGGAGGAAGAAAATAGAGAAATCAATGCCATGGGGCTCATATGCAGCAAGAAGCCCCCAACCTCCTCCTTATGCCTGATGATCTTTCTGGTCAGTTAACTTAAAATTTTGTGTTTAAAAAGTTTAAACCGAGCAGGCATTGAGATTCTAGAAGAGACTCAGAGCTTGTTTTGTTACTTTAAAAAATGCATTTGAGTGCCTCTATGACCAGCTGTACTTTAGGTGAGGTGGCCAGAAGGAAAACAATAGCAAGAGGGAAAATGATTTTTTTTCCCTAACTAATAACTTTTCACACCTCGTTTTGCCATTAAAGCCCCCTATGGCAGGGAGCCTGCTACCCAGCTGAGCAAGGAATTGGCTCCTTCCTGACTTAGCTTTAGGCAAATACAAATTTATATGGTGTGTGTGTGTGTGTGGTTTAGAGTGAACCGAATTCATTTCAAGAGGTGCAGGCCAATTTCTTCTTTCTATTTCCATTATGCTTTTTCAGCTTGAACCATTTCCCTCTCTGAAATTGCACTGGGCTGGGAAGGGAAAGGAAAAAGGAAAAGCAACTTGAGTGTCGAGTTTCCAAGACACAGAACATCTTATAAATTCATGGCCTCTCTTTGTTTCTCTTCTGTGGCTGCGATAACACACTCTGACAAAAGCAACCTAGGGGAAAACAGGTTTGTTCTGGCTCAGGAGTTCAGTCCATTGCAGCCGGGGTCAGGGCATCAGGAGCTTGAAGCAGTGCTGGCTTCACCTCAGAAAGCAGAGAGTGATGGATGCACAGTGCTGTTCAGTTCTCTTTCCAGGGCCCCAGCCTAGGGGATGGCACCACCCACTGTGGGCAGGTCTTCCCACTCAGTGAATGCAGCCCAGACCCATCTCCCAGGGTGACAGTTGATCCTGTTCAGTTGATGTCATACTCTCCCATGAGAATAGTCCTCCCAAAGGCCCGGTTTATCACTGCAATGTTAACCTTAACTAAGACAGAAATTGGGATATTGCTGTGACAGACCAGACCACGTGCTTTTGGGGGGACCGTGGTAGCATGTAGACTTGGGGCTAGAAAAACCATTGTGTGTTTGGAGCTCAGTGGAGTGTCTTGTGGGAGCTGGGAGCCATGGTGTCAAGAACAGTGTAGGTAATGGGGGCCTGGCATTTAGGCTTCAGAGGGAAGTTTGGAGAATCCCTTAAGGGCTCTTTCAGGCCTGTTGGATATTTTGAGCTAAGAGGCTGTTGTTCTGGTCAGTTGAGGTTGAACAATAACCGTGATTAACAAGGGACTTGCAGTGCTGAAGGGAAAGCCTTGCTATCCTGGGACAGTTGACGCTGGTCAACTGGCTCTGGGAAACCAGTGGCGCAGAACTCTTGAAGGCCATGTTTCCTCAGCATCAGCACACAGGCAGGTCACCTTTCTGAGTTTCAGCTTTTTGGTGAAATTGTGATGGAGAAGCTCTGTTAACCAATCACGCCCAGGAAGAAAAACTGGGATGGACCAGATGTGTGAGCTCTTTCTCTCCCTCTTTGGGTGACTCCCGCCAGATACAGAGGAACTCAGACTTCCCATTCTTGTGGAGTGAGTTTCTCCTTATAACAATTAAAAATATAATTGTGCCAGGCGATGGTGGCGCACGCCTTTAATCCCAGCACTCGGGAGGCAAAGGCAGGCGGATCTCTGTGAGTTCGAGACCAGCCTGGTCTACAGAGCTAGTTCCAGGACAGGCTCCAAAGCCACAGGGAAACCCTGTCTCGAAAAACCAAAAAAAAAAAAAAAAAAAAAAAAAAAAAAAATTGTTTATCTTTAAGCTGGTCTGGTTATTTCCTGAATCGAGCTAGTTTCTACAAAATTGATATTATGATAATTACACTCCATCCCTCAGTACAAGACAGTCACTTTTAGAAACTCCAGCGATGCCTGTCCCTGGATGACTTCCCATCTCTAGTCTTGGTTCCTCCTATTCTGTCCTCCTGGCAGGGATAGGATGCTGTGGCTTCCCTTCAGAAGAGATCTGGGCTGGTTTCCATTACCACCCAGGGCTATGCCCGCCCTCTCGGGTAGCATGGTTGCTCTCCATGAGCGGATCCTCTGACTCTTGAGGAGCCAGAACATCTCATGAGCTCCCTCATCCTGCCCTCCAGTCACCCGAACACCCACATCATCTTGGTGAACACACTTCTCCATCACAAGATTTTATTTTTATTTGTAATGACCTATATATGTGTGCAGTTATGTGCACATGTGTGCGGTTGTCATCAGAGGCCAGAAGAGTGCCGCAGAGCTCCCGGAGCTGGAGTTACAGGTACTGATCAGTCCTGGGACTTAAACCCAAGTCCTCTGCAAGAGCCATCTTTCCAGTCCCTCCCTTGACGCTTTTGCAGGAATCCTAGGACACTCTACCCGAATCACCCAATGAATAAATAACCGGAGGAAGGAGCAGGCAGACAAGCCATGGTGCTTTCCAAGGACATTTTGTTGCTTTCTGCCATTACTCAGAATATTACTGTTGCCACTGCAAGTGACAGCTAAGAGAATCCTGGGACTTGGGGACAGAGTGGTAGGGACTTGCCCTTGGGCAGTGTATGGCTGGTAGGAGATGGTCCCTGGATGGAAGGCCCCTCCTTTCCGCCTGCTAGTCCATATACTACATTAGTTTGAACAACAGGGCTGCAGCGCCAAGGTTGGTCACCAGTCATGGAGGGCCCAGATCTCATGCTCAGATGGGTTTTTCCACCTGGAGATCAGAGTTCATCTCTTCCTGGAAGACCAGGTTTTGACTTGTTACCTTGATATGGAAATGGACCACCCACATGGGTACATGTTGGAAAAAATTATCAATCCCTGCATGCAAACTTCCTTTGCAGTGTTGTTCATTCTGCCCAGGGTAGGCAGACAGGTGCCAGCAGTGGTAAGACTGAATGGTCCTTTCATATCCTCTCCTTCTCTCAGGGAGACTGCATCAATACCTCCTACAGAAAGCCTTCCAGGATTACATCTCTCCCAGCATCCTACACTGCCTCTCATTTCCACCACGGTATGTGCCTCTGGGTGGGTCCCCAGGATGGCAACATCAACCCCCTTATTTCATAAATCTCCTTCCTAAGAAATACAGGAGGATGGGGTGTCCAGGGTATATCCCAGAGCTTCTCTGGCTTCATAACTGCCTCACTGAGCTACCCACACAGGGTGCACAGATCTGAAGCCTGCCCCCTCATCCTGAAGCAGGGAGGAGCCTGATGAGATGGAGAGGGATCGCAGAGGTGCTAGAGACGGCTGTGAGTACTTGAGAACAAGCACTTGCTGAGTCTGAGAAACACAAATGCTGAAAAGACACACACAGAAACGGAACACCCTGCAGGACATGGTCCTGGTCCTCTGCCAGAGCACCCTCCCTCTGCCGTTTACCAGACCTTTTAGGGTAGGACATGGTGCGACATACCTGTAACCCCAGTACTTGGGGGGCCGGAGCAGGACTGCCCTGAACTCAAAGCCAGGAAGAGCTACATAGCAAGATTGTTTCAAACCTCACACACACACACACACAGATACATACACAGACATACACACACCCACCCACACACCACGACCACCACCACCACTACCAACAATAACAAATTGTTAAGTAGTTTATCAGAGTTGAATAAAACTCAATTTTCGCATCTTAGATTCACATTTTAAAAAAAAATGAAACCCTTAAATCCCATTATTCTGGGATGACTTGGCTGAGAAAGATTTCTGACTATTTCTGAAGATTGGATGCCCTCCTAGGGACAAACACTCTTCCCCACCGAGGTAATCCAGGAGCCTATTTCCCGTCTGTGTATTTTCTTTGCTCCCTAGGCAGCCTGGTTTCACAGGAAGTAGGCTTGAGGCACACAGGTCTGGATTAGAATTCTGGCCTTTAAACCTGTTCAGCTGTGCTGTGTTGAGCAAGGAACTCAACCTCTCTGAGTCTCCACAGCCTCATCTGTGAGGTGGACACGCTGAAAGCTCACAGAGTGAGATCGCATACGAAGGGGACATCTAGATGGATGGGAAATGCTCGTGGAACGCCAGCCCCTTTCTTCGTCTCTCACTCTGAACCCGCCGGGGTTCGTCTATAGGACATCCTGGTCACTCCGACTAACCTTGCTCCTTAATTCGTAGTGTCCTTGTTCTCTTTCCCTAATTTACATACGACCATCTTAATCTCTGGGCCATATGTTGCTCTGTGTGCCCCAAATTTCTAGTGTGGCATTTAGCACAGAGTAGGTGCTTCAATAAACAGACAAACAAACAAACAAACAAGTAAAAACTCTTTCAGTGAGTCAAAGAAGAGATGAGTCCAAACCCCATCTGACAGATGTCTGGGGAACGACTGAGCAGTACAAGACGGCGTGCAGCAAGAAGCATGCCATTCCCAGGGTAATAAGTAACTACTGGCAGTCATTTTGTAAACACATTTGGCTTCCTAGGGTGTCTTTGAGCCTCTTACGGATTGTGTTAAGTTCTGGTGTTCCTTAAAAAAAAAAAAAAAAATTGCTTCAGTTTAGGTTGCTAATGGCCTCTAGATGGCGGTGTTCAACACAGAGCCTGCCCTGAGCCTGTGGAACTGCAACAGAAGGGGCGGTGGGGTGGAGGGGAATCGCTTTTTATTACCAATGCATTAAGAATGAATTTATCATTCTGGCTCAACAAAAGTCTAGTTATTCGGTAAGAAGCTTTATCCCAAGCTAACGCGCGGCTTAATCAGTTCGCTTAGATACAAAGCCTGCTCAGGCTTTTGTCTCGTGTTCGGAATGAATAACCCCACCGTGATGTCTGTGGTTTCAGAGCTCCCGGCTGACAGGCCTGAGACACTCGGTTTCTCTCCAGGATCCTAGAGCCAGGTCTCTGGGAAGGTGGAGAGGGGAAAGGAGCTGCTTCGAGTCCAGTGGCGAGGATGACGGATGATCTAGCAAGGTGGCTTGTATGGGATGGTGACAATAACGTCAGAAAACACCTATAAAGTCACCTGTTTCCTGTGTGGCAGGCACTGCTCGTACACCTTCATACCCCACTCATTCACATAGTTCTATGTGACCTGGACTCTCATGACCTTGGCATCAAGTGTGGACACTGAGGTCTAGGGTGAGAGTTGAATGTGTCATGCAGTGGATGGCGACAGCTGGGATGGATGCCTGGCTATGAAAGCCATAGTCTTGGGTGCTTATTTTGGGTGGCAGCCTACCGGTGGTCTGACAGCTTTTTCTCTTACCCTCCCCTAAATGAGGAATTACCAATGCCCATCTTGGTGTAGCCAGGCTCCCCAGAATACAGAGTAACCAAGGGACTTGGGAAAGTCTTTTGCAAGGCCTCCTCACTCTTAGGCAGACAGTGCAAAGCCCACACTTCAGCACCAAAAGCAGGTGAGGATGCAGAGAAATGCCAGTTGTTGCTAGTTTTTTAAAAAAGCAAAAAACAAAAAACATAAGATTTAGCGCCAGAAAGGCCTGCACTTGGATCTATACTCCATCAGTTACTCTGGTAAGTTATTTTTTATTCTGGAGTATTAACAAATTCCACAAGCAGGTGCAACCCAACTGGGAAGACACAGGCAGACAGGAACATTCAGGACTCAGAGACAGGTGACAGATTGTGTCCCCCAAACCCAGACATCAGGGGATTCTCCAAACAGGCAGGAAAAGAAGACCAAGTAAGAAGATCTGCTTTAGTTGGAGAGACTGTTGACGTAACAGTGAAGAATTTCTATGCCAGGTGTCCCGAACTTATCTTGTAAACTCTCCCAAGCCACGTGGCTCAGGCCAAGTTATTTAACCTCTGAGGCTGAGCATAGCCTTCTGTGAAATGGGTACAATAAGCTGGCATGTCAGAAACTGAGCACAGGTCCCGATATGGGCTAAGCGTGCAAAGAGAGGAAAGGGTGGGGCTACAGGAGAAGTATAATGGGGACAAGGTCCCTAAAGAAAACCCTGGGCACCAAGAGTGTCACCTGTTACCTGGCTGGAAGTGGATCAATAGATTCCCTTCAAGTATACTTATCAGAAGAACCGTGCTAGCATAAAAAAAAATGGTAAAGGCAATAAAGACATGACAGAATTCACAATAACCATAACACCCTCGCTATCAAGGACCTGTGAGAACATGGGGGCTCAGAGACCTGTTCCACATGGGCTTCTGTCGTCCTAAGTGACACTGGGAAACAGAGAAGGTGGCCCTTGACTGAAGGGTCCTCTCATGTGTTGGCATCCCTCCTACCCAACATGTGTGCATGCCCCATTTTGTCCTCCCTTCCTGCCCGGTTTCCTGCATCAGGCTAGTGGCCTCCCATGAACTGGGCCCCACATCAGGAATTGTCCCCAGTTCTTCTTGTTCCTTCACATTCTGTATCCAATCCAAGGGATACAGAATCTCTCAGGTCTCCACATCCTGTCCATTTCAAGCCCCCCCCCCCCCCCAGGCTTCTTTCTCCCTGCTGAGTGTGTTTCCTCAGCAGGAGGACGCCTTCCCTACGTCCTGGCTGCAGGTTCTCGGTTGGCGCTTTGTGGACATTTTCATCAATCTGCTGCTCGCCCTTTTCATCCACTTAACAAGGTCTTACAACTGAGCCAAGTTTTCAGCCTTGACGAAGCTCAATCGGCTCGTGTTTTCTTTGATAGAGCACATGTTTCAAGCCGTGTCTAAGAACTCTCTGCCTCGTCACAGGTATTGAAGACGTTTCCTTTTCTTCTCAACAAGCGTCCTAGGCTCACCTCTTACGTTTACATCAGTGATCTACGTTGAATTAATTTTTCTATAGAATGTGAGGTTCAGATCAAAATTCTTTTGGGGAGGGACGCTGGGGGTTGTCCAATTGTTAGAAAAATGTCCTTCCTGCACTGTAAAGAAGTCTAAAAATAAAATAAAAGCTGAGCATGGCAGCTCCTGCTGACAACCCTCCAGAGAATCCCTGCGGCCTGAGAAGTACACTCAGCAGCTCCCCTCGGGATCCTGATGGCCTGGTCCAGCCAGCCGTCTTCTCCTCCTTGTACCGCTTCAAGGTCTCTGCTTCTTCCTCGAGATACTGGGAGCTTCCCAGCATCAAGATTTCTGTGGCAGGTCTACCTCTTCCGGGGAAAGCTCCCTAGGCTCCTTCTATGACTGACTTCTTCCTAGCTATGGGGATGGGATTAGGATCACCTGTCTTTTAGCCTAGCCATGAGCCACCCCCTGTTTCTCCCCATTCACTCCTTTCCTGTCACCATGCCCTGTGATAGGCTTCCTAGTATGGCTGGCTAACCCAGTGTATCCAGCCCCATTTTTCCCCCCTGCTGATTATCCACCTCCACCTGGCCATCCTAGTCCTCAAGATTGTCTCTGGTTAAGACCTTAAGCTGTGCAATCACACAGCCTGCATCCAATCCCACACCTAAGATTTTGTGACTACTGCAGGGTCTGGGATGAGCTGCTGGAGCACCGAGATTGCCTCAGTTCCCTCATCTGTCAAATGTCGATGTGATTGCACTAAAGGTTGCTGTATGGTTGGATTAAAGGATTGCATACATGGAAAGAATTTTAGCATGTGTCTGGCACGTGTTAGGACTGAGTGGTGGGGTCTGTGAGCTGCACTCTGAGGCTGACTGTTAACTTGACACTGAGTCAAAGCCTTTACCCCTGGCCACTGACTGCTCTATTCCTGGAGCCAATTATTTTCTTAATAGCAACGAGCCACAGATGTTTATTTCTAGCCATGTGATTTGGGAGATATTATTGTGGGCCTTGACATTCACACTTAGAAAAATGAAATGGGCCCTGACCAATGGTTGCTAAAAGTCCTTTCAAATTACCTGTAGAAAATTCCAAATTTCCCACAGTAGAGCAGATGATGAACTTGGTGAGTAAAGTGCTTGAGGCAGACACGAAGACCCGAGTTTGATTCCCAGTGTCCCCTTAAGAAGCTGGGTGTGAGCAGTGTGAGCTTGTCGGCTCTGGGGAAAAGGGCGAATCCCTGAGCCTGCCAACCTTGTCTTCTTGGACAGCTCACAGTCAGAGTCTAAAATAAGGTGGATGGGAATTCCTGAGGACATCCTAACATCCTAGATTGTCCTCACATGTGTATCTGAACACATGTGCACTTGCACCCACATGAACATCCATGAATGAACACACATGCACATGCACACATGAAAGTGGCCTCTCCTCGAAGAGGGTGGCAGGAGTCATAGCAGCTTAGTGAAGGTGTCATCATTACGGTAGGTGAAGGTGGCAGAACAAGAGGAGCTTCACTGTACGCATGGAAAGAGTGACATTTAATAATGGCTGACATTTTCTGATCCTCACTGTGGCCCAGGCACCTTTAATAAATGCTATTTACAGATATTTGTTTTGCTTAATGCCTCCAATGACACATAATTATCCTCACTTTATAGACACAGAGACAGGTTTTATTTGCGAGATTCACTCAGGGAATGCTATATTGCATGTGTGTGTGTGTGTGCGTGTGTGTGCATGTGTGCATACATACACATATGTCATATATATGACAATTCAGGTAGCCATGGAAATTTCCCACTTTCATGGCCTTTCCCCCAAGCCCTGGAAAACCCTAGCTATGAGGCCCTACATTGTAATAAAATTTCAAAACATTTTCATGACCATTGTCTCTTTCTAGCCTGACTTACCAACTCTCATTCTTCATTTTGTGTGGAGTGGACTGAGGGGTTTGTGCTGTTTGAGCATCTGCCTTTGGGAGGTTGCGCTTTGGAACAGTTACTTTGGGCTCAATGAGATAGGGACACAGCTCTGTGTGTTTTAGTCATTTCTCTGTATAATTAACTTCCTGCTAGTTGTTTTAGCGTAGGAGTTTTTTCTAGGAATATTCCTACCATCTATTACTTAATGAGGTCCTACAAATGGCAGAACCTAGGTCCCATGTTAATATAAATGACCCCTAAGCACCCACTGCAGAATGGTGAGGTAACAGAGGAGACGCAGTGTAAGATGCACCAAGAGGAGATGCAGTTGTAAATGCACCAAGAGGAGACGCAATATAAAATGCACCAAGAGGAGATGCAGTTGTAAATGCACCAAGAGGAAACGCAGTATAAAATGCACCAAGTCAGAGCGAGTCTGTGGCAAACTGTCCTGATCATAAATCATAGGCTATGGTACTTGGACAATTCAGTTTTATTGATGTCCCATCAGGACAGAGGTGCCCATGGAGACATTTGTATCTTAAGTGCCATGCATGTCGTTCATTTTTCTGATGGAGCTTTTCCAGATAGAACTGATTGCAACTCCTGAGTTCTCAAGGTCCAGGCACAGAGCAGTACTGCAAACGGCGTTTGTGTCTGTGTTTCGTGCAGCTCGATTCTCAATAAAACCTTCTTGACCAACCATGCCAGACAAGATGGCTGAATTACATTTCTGATCACTTCCTATAAAAGTGTGCCATAAAATGGTTCTGTGGAGAAGCAATCTCAGTGTGTACAACCCCTAAACAGGGGAAACCAAGAATTCTAGATGGGGAGTCAAGCAGCGAATTAACAGAAATAGTCTCACGCTTCTGGGTATGCTATTTGCCATTGTTGTCAGCTATCTTACTATTGACAGTGTGCTGTGATATGTTCTCACAATGATTTGCATCAGATTTGATGTTTGTTACTTTGTTGTTTTTTTTTCCCCTCATGAGGCTTTTTCCAAAGATATAAGATTCAGGTCCATTGGCACCTGTTGATGGGAAGGTCCTAGTGGGCACAGCCAGTTGACTGTTCCTCCTCTTTGTCTCCAGTTCTGGTAACAAAAAATTCCATGCTAATAATTAATAGAATTCCAGCCCATTTGTTTCTTCAGGACAAATTCTCTTTGAACTAACATCTCATGAAGCTCAGATCTATAGCCTCTATCCCCTTAACCCAAGAGTTACACACTCCTCCACAGCAGTACTGTCATGGCTCCCTTGCAGCTCAACCCCCACTGTGGTATTTGGATCTTTGCTTCCCAAGTGAGAGACAGAGAAAGTCAAAGTGTCTCTTGGGCCTTGCTGACAACCCTGAGGTCAGCTTGTTTGATCAGAGATGGAATAAAGCCCTCCTGTGTTGGGTACCCAGCCAGCTTTAGGAATACTCAAGCGAACTGTCCACTTAGTTCATGGTCAGATGGGAGAAACACATGTCCCTATACTGGGACAAGACAGACAAGACCAGAGAAGGGCCCTGAACCCAACCTGGCTGTTAAGGAGGCCTCCTGAGAGAAGTTACATTCCAGCCAGGTCCTGGAAGCTGAATAAGTTCAGCTCAGATGAGAAAAGGCAGCCACCGTCCATCACACTCACGCAACGTAGCAACGATTTAATCGAACACTAACCCAGGTAGTGCTGGGACGGGACCTTGAGATATGATTAATCTGATGCAAAATTCAGAAAGGGAGAGAAGACAATGATCTGGCCTGACCAGGGAAGCTCATGCTGACCTCAGAGACTCCAAACGGCCCCTGGCTCGGTGCTGTCTCCAATGCAATGCATCCTCCAACTCCCTTCCTAGTTTCTTCCACCCTGAAGTAAAGCTTTCCTCACTTACCTTCATTTGCCCTCCTCACCATCTACTCTGCACACTCTGGTTTACACAATCAACTCTCACAGCTGCACAAGCGGACTCACTGTAATAGGTCTATTGCCTACAAATTGCTCTATCTCCTATTTCTCTTTCTTATGAAGACCTAACTGATGAGAAGGAAAGATGATGACAAGATGGCTCAGTGAGAAGCTCACAGTGCCTGAAGGCTTTTCATATCGCCCATGGGGTGCTTGACACTTTTCATTGTTCCCACAGATTCAGGGGAAAGTAGTAAAAGAAGGGAATGATGCTATTTTTTTCTTCTTACAGATTGGAAAACTGAGGCACAGAGAGACCAGGGGACGTTGCAAGGATTGTCACTATATTCTGGAAGCCTGGGCCTCATCTCTAGCATCAGACAGCAAGAATGACAGAGATGTGACCCCTGTTCCTGCAGTAGGGAGGCACAAGTAGCTCAGATCATGTGGATGCTTAAAGTGAAAGGGATGGGTAGTGAGAGAGCTGAGAGATGATGTTTTTAGGTACCAACCTGCTTTCTCCATCACACGTGGAGTAGGTAGGCAAGAACTGAGGTCAGCGCACCCTGCTGTTAGGAGAAAGGCACACTGATGTCCACCATGCCATTCGCTGGTTTGTCATTCCAGGAATGTATGAGCAAACCCAGGCCATGCCGAAGTGTTCAGAAGCAGTGAAAGTAACCAGGCTGTCTTGTTGGTCCCATCACATGGCAGTACTTTTTGGTATATAAGACTCCCTGTCACCCTGAACCCATAGAACATGGGGACCCATGCAGAGCTCACCATCAAGAACCTGGCAGCCCATAAAAAGGTTCCCTTTGAAAGATTTGGGAGTGTAGGCAAGGGAAGTTCAAGGCTCAAGTTGAAATCCCCGCTGATGGTTTAACCTTTGGCATGTCACAGGCAAGAAGAGGCGAGTCTCCTAAGCTTGCATGTAACAACATACTTACTCCAAGGATGAAGAGGTAACTTTGTTTTCCAGCTCAAAATGTGTTGCTGATTGTAAAAATACAAACACCTTGGCAACCATGATACTCAGAATTATTGATAATGTTGACAGTATTTTTACTTCCTTTATATCTTAAAAACATTTCACAGTTTACTGGACAGCTGTGTACATATTTCAGTGCATAATTTAAAAAATTATACATTGTTATTATGTGTGTGTGTGTGTGTGTGTATGCTGGGGAGGCACATACATGCCAAGGCTTGGGTGTGGAGATCAAATGGCAACTTGTGGGATTCAGGTTTCTTCTACCACGTTGATCCCTGGAATCAAACTCTGGCCATCAGATTAGCAGGCGCCTTTACAATCTGAGCCATCTCACTGGTCCCCTATCTCAGTGCTTAAGGTGATACGTTACTATAATTATTTTCCCTTTACAAATGGGAGACCTGAGGATGGTTAAGGGATTGGTTGTGGATCTTGTAACTGGAAGTTAGAGCTGGTCTTGGCCTCCAGAACCCCCTGACCTTTCTGACCTATACCATGATGTCCCTGGAGACTTGCCTCTGGCCAGGGGTGACTTCCCTCCATTACACATGGTCCTGGTTTGCATTCTGCATTAATAGTACAAGGATAGATAATTCGTTCTTGAGAAGTGGAGGGGAGGAAGAGAGAGGCTTTAAGAGGAGCAGCCCAATTGCAGCAAAGAGGTGATAATGAATTTACACCAGTGATGATCAAAATATGGTGATTAATCATACTCCACCTAAGAAGTAGGCATTTATGGGATGCCAGTCAGAAGAAAATATTTGGAAGTCCAAATTTGAAAAATGTCATAACCAGTGTTTTGAATTCATAGGTGTTTTGGGTGCTCATGTAATACCTTGGTATTCATTTAGAGAAAAAAGAATATCTCATCTGTTTTTGAAAACCACAGAAGCTTAGAAAATCACTCCTACCCTAGTTCATCTCTGAGCCTTGTGGGCCGGGCTGTGAGAGACAAATGGGACAGAGGTGTTTCATCAGGAGTTCGTGCTCAGTATGATGCCTAGAACAAGGGTTCAAGAACTTGGCTACTGCTTGTCTTCCATACCCACCCCCTCTTCCCAGCTTGGTGTTTTCTGGCAATTTCATGTCTGTGCACCTGTTTTCAGGATCTGTAAAATGAGATTTTGATCCACAGCCTCTAAGCTGCCCGGATTCAGTGACGCACCATACACCATGCAACGGAACCAGAAGTAGTGGTGGTGGTGGTGACTGTGATGGTGATGGTGGTGATGATGGTGATGATGATGGTGATGATGGTGGTGATGATGGTGATGATGGTGGTGATGATGGTGGTGAAGATGGTGATGATGGTGGTGATGATGGTGATGATGGTGGTGATGATGGTGATGATGATGGTGATGATGGTGGTGATGATGGTGGTGAAGATGGTGATGATGGTGGTGATGATGGTGATGATGATGGTGATGATGGTGGTGATGATGGTGGTGATGATGGTGATGATGGTGGTGATGGCGGTGATGATGGTGGTGATGATGGTGATGATGATGGTGATGATGGTGGTGATGATGGTGGTGATGATGGTGATGATGATGGTGATGATGGTGGTGATAATGGTGGTGATGATGGTGATGATGATGGTGATGATGGTGGTGATGATGGTAATGATGGTTTTCTCCACATGGCATTTATTTATTTTGTTTACTAATCATGTAGCCCAAAATGGCCTCAAACTTAATATATGGCCAAGGATGACCTTGAACTTTTGACCTTACTGCCTTCTGTGGCTATAGGTGTGCATCTCCACAACTACCTCTTGTTTGGTTGGGTTTGTTTTTTCAGGATTATTTTTCATAAATTTATAGTGCTGTAAATAAGAAAGTTGTATAGTTTTCCTTTTTATTATTTTTAAATTTTATTTTTAATTGTGTGTGTGTGTGTGTGTGTGTTCATGTAGGTGCCCAAACAGGTCAGAAGAGGCTGCCAGAACCCCTGGAGCTGGAGTTACTGTGAGCTTCCTGATGTGGGTGCCGGGAGCTGACTCTGGTCCTCTCTAAGAATAGTACACGCTCTTAGCTGAAGATATCTCCCCAGCCCTTGGTTTGACTTTTTGAAGCAAATAAAATGCCACAAACCATAGCACAAAGCTTGAATCTTTGTTTCTTTATGAATGGTCATGGTCTAAATGCCAAAGAAAAGGAAAGATCCTCCTGCTGCCTCAGTGAGGGAAACACAGGGCTGGAGCCTGGTTCCAGTCCTCTCTTTCAGACTGTCAAAGTGGCTTTGACAGTTTCCTATGCTCCCTAGGAAACACTGTATGCTTACTGATATAAAATGTCCATGCTGAGGACATTGATTCCGACCTGCAGTCTAGTACTGGCCGGTGTGTGGCCTCCGGCGTGCCGCTTTGTCTCTCAGAATTCCTGTGTGTTGAGAAGATTAGGGAAATCTGTAAATTTTGTTAGAATTGAGAATATACCATCGCTAAACAGCAGCTCGGGCTTCAAAGTTTGTTCTGTTACTGTCATAATGTTGTATAAGTAATGTAAAATTGTAAAAATCACAAATGTTTGTCAGCCTGTATAATGCAGAGGCTAAACCTGAACCAAATGCTCACTCTCTGTGACTGTCAACTTTAAGAATAACTTTTAAATAAACACTTATTTTTTGTTTATGTATTCATATGTGTGTGTGTGTGAGAGAGAGAGAGAGAGAGAGAGAGAGTGTGTATGTTTGTGTGGGAAAATGGGTGCAAAAGCACCTGAGAGACCTACAGAAGGCATTTGAATTATAAGCTACCCAACCTGGATACTTGGAACCAAATGCAGGTCCTCTGTAAGGGCAATGTATTGCTTTTAACCTCTGAGCCATCTCTCCAGCCCCTACTGTCACCTTTAAACACTGTGTCAAAACAAAAACATGCATGCTCCTAAGATGTGCATGACACTGAAAACATGATGCTGCCAGCATCACTAGAGGTTTCAAGATTAGAGTCACTTGGCCTTCACCCACAGCCTGGCATTGTGAGGCTTGAGCTGCAAGTAAAAGAACAAAGGACACCTTGCCCCCTCTATACAGTGAAGTTAAAGCTGGCCGGAGATTAGGAGGTGGAAACCCTCAGCCCAGTCACTCTCTAGGCTTATAATCCGAGTGAATCTTTTATTCTCCTGAACCCCAGTTTTCTCATTATTTTATGCATTCAGTCAATCTGGTACCAGTCACACACAGATTGTTCTAGAACAGTGCCTACTTTTGTGAGAATAATACAGCAGGTGAACCAGAAGTGAGCCAAGTAACCATATGGAAAATGCCAGGTGTATACGACACCCGGGCACGGGGATCAGGTGAGATCTACGAGAACTAGGTCCCTTGTCAGCTACAGAGGACTGTCTCTTCCACCCACACCTAGGCCAGCATTCAGCATGGTGAAAAGGAGGAATGTACTGCATAGACCAGCCAAAGTTTCAAAGTACAGTAACACTTGAGCCGGTTCTTAAAAACTGAGCCAAGAAGCGGGTAAGGGGATGATAGAAGTGAACCCTCCAAGCAGAACTTAAAATAGGTGCAGGGACAGGCAGGGGAAGTGTTTGGAAAGCATGGGGAAGAGGAAGCTAGGTGCAGGCGCCATCTCGAGTGTGAATCTAGGCAGCAATGCAAAATCGCTTGGGGAAACAGATGCAGTGGTATTATTATTGCACCTTGCTTCCTTGATGTATAGGCATTATAGATTTATCTTATAATTGTTGTTATGGCTTCAGATTTATGTCTACTTTTGTTGGTTCATGACTGATCATTAGTAAGCGAGCGTATGCATGCTGATGTGAGGCTCGGCTCTATGCCGTACACTATTGAGGGATCCATTCATTCACGCCACAGTCACTTTATTCTGATAAACGCTAATTGCTGCTCAGAGTGCCTCACCAAGGTAATTTGCTGAAGCATGAGTTTGAGCATCCCTGGTTCTACTGGCCTCACACAGAGGCTTCGTGGGGGACTTGATGTGTGCTCTTTCTGCTCCGAGTGTGTGCTTCTGGCTTTTGGGAACACTGCTCAGTGTTGGCAGCCAAAAGAAGCTGGGTTTTCACCAATGGCATTTCAACACTGCGTCCTGCAGCTGCATCTCCCTCCTTTTTAGGCCACCACAGCCAGTAGGCCTGTACCCACAGCCTGGCTGAGCATGGGGTAGACATGAAGCAGAGAGACGTATGCAGGACAGGGAAAGGGAGTAGATGCAAGAGAGGGAGAGATAACTGCAGAAGGTGTCAGCCAAAGAGGGGGGAGGCAGGGCTCTAAGCAGCCAACGGGTGACAGTGTGGGAAGAGAAGATGCAGGTTTTGTCAACACAGGAAGGAAGGAAAGGAAGCAGGTGGGGAGAGGGTTAGAATGCGAGGAGTGAAGAGAAAGAACTAGGCAAGGGAGTTAAACGTGGGAGAGGATGGGGATGTGAAATTGGGGCAGGAGGGGAGCATAGGAAGAGTAGAAAAGGGGGAATGAGAATAAGATGATTGTGTAGACAGGTTCCCCAGCATCAGTGCTCCCACGGGAATTCTGGGTTCACAGAACGTTGCAGAATGCTAGCCTGTACCGACTCTCCGGTGTGAGGAAGTGCCGTGTGTCAAAATATTCAGTGGTGACGCATGAATTAGCAGAGATCAATTTGTGTTTAAGGAATCTTGATGGAGCACCCCACAGCACAAATCAAAGCCATCAAGCAAATGAAACCGTTCATCAGATTAACACACGCTCGGTACCAGGTTCTGCAGAAGCAAGGAACTCAGGCTGGCACCCCAGTGGTGGGCCGGGATTAATTTTGTTTGCCTACTCACCATTCTGCTTGTGTGCTCTATGAAGGTACAGGAAATGGTCCCCAGGGATTCATTGTAGGTTCTGGTTAATGGTCACTGTGTCCCAGAGTTTCTAACAATTACCTGGAAATGAGCCACCGTTTCTGGCAAGTTAGGCACACTTCCCCATCTGATGCTGATAGGCACTGACTCTTCAGAAGCAGGACCAGAGCAGACCCACTCCTACCCAGCTCTCTCTGCTGTTTACAGTGCACCAGGGCCATTCTGAGCTGAGGAGTCTGTGCCTGGCATAACTATGGGTTCTGGACATGTCCTCAGGCGGCTCCTTGGGCAGGGACATCACCAGATGGCAGTTGGGCTGTGGGAATCTCAGGTGGGACCCAAGAACTCTGTGCTGTTCAAGTTATTTCCTTTGTTCAAAGCCTTGCACCCGAGCTTCTGCTTAGATGTCCTGATAGGGCAAGGGTTCTGCTCTTAACCACTGATGTGACAACACCTTGCCCTGCCATTCAGGTGGACTATTTCCCGGAACCCCAGGCCTGGGCTAGAGCTCTTGTCTAACTCAAAAAGACATTTGTGTGTCTAGATCTCTATTCTCCTCCCCTTCCCCTGCCTTGCTGCTTAATACACAATGACTTACTGAATTCTATTGTGTGTCAGGTATAAGTTGAGTTTATGTTCCAGACTAGCTGGGGATGGGGCAGGCACTATTTACAATAGCCATAATGTGGGCTTAATCTAGGAATCCATGGACATAGGGATGAAGAAAGAAGATGGAGTATTACTCAGCTATAAAGAAGAATGAAGTTGTGTCATTTGCAGGAAATTGTACGGAACTAGAAACCATAAGTAAAAGAGACTCAGAAACACAAATACTGTAGATTTTGACCCTTCACAAACATAACCCAGATTATCTCAACAAAAATATGAAAGTAGAAGGGGCCTATCTGGAGGTAAGACAAGATCAGCGGAAGAAGTGGTGGTGGGGGATGCAGTGAAGGGTAGTGGAGGAACGTAAAGTATGCTGTGTTACGATCTCATGATAGAACCTACTATTTGGTACAAATCACGAATTCTCGTAAAAATACAATGTGGTCCTTCAAATCTACTTTAACAAAGCATCACAATCCAGGTAGATTTTACAAACAAGGAATTTTTCTTAGAGTTCCAGAAGCTGGCAGGACCAATTTGGATATAGGCGGCAGCTGTATCCGTTACAGTAGCTGCCTATTTGGCTATGCTGTTATGTAGCCCTCTGGGCCTGGGGAAATAGATCCTAAGGATCTGTGTGTTGCAAAATTTAAATAATTCCGGAAGGTTGAAAGTTCAAGATCAAGGTACTGGTAGATTTGGGGCCTAGAAAAGCATGCCTCCGGATTCACGGAAGGCCAACTTCTGACTGTATTCTCATGAGGCTGTGGGATAAAGGAGCCCTTGGGGGCCGCTAGCATAAGGGCACTTAACCCATTGTTGAGAATTCCACCCTCATGTACTGATTGACCTCTCAAAGGCTCTCCCTCCTAATATCACCACCCCAGTGATTAGTTTTAATATATGGATTTTGGGTAAACATATATCCATAGCAGATATTAGATGATGATATTTGCCAAGGAGGAGGATAAAGAAGAAGGAAGCAGACTCCATGTATAGAAGCATACAACAGCAACGTGAGAATCCCAATAGCACAGAGAAATCCTGCTTTTCCCATGGGCCAGACTCCATGGACATGACTCACGCAGGCCCTGTCTGGCTCTAGGTGTGCTTGGTTTCATGGGCACCTGGAAATTTAATTTCCCAGCATATCTTTCTGAGATAAGGACACAAAGAAGCCACTGGAGTGGCTTCTTGAATGAACAGTGGCAGCCTGGCACGTCTGTTGCGACATGACTCAGAGACAAGCTGCATCTGCTGGGCCCAGGGAGACTGACTGCTATGTGTGTTTGGATGGCTAGTACAGTGGACAGCCCAAGAGATGGTCTTTTTCCAGCCTGCACCTGAAGGGAGCTCCCAAGGGTTGGCAGAACATGTTTCTCAGCCTGGCACTTTGATCCATACTAACCCTTGGAGGCATTGTTGGGCCTAAGCACAAAACAGAGCCCTGAGCAAACAGTTTCCGCCTTGGCACTGGATCTCACCAGGTTCGCTCAATGGCTGGATCGTGGGTTTCCATCACTCACATATCCTGGACCCGCTGCTGCGACAGTAGCCACTCTCAAGTGTTCTGAGTTGATAGACCTGGGCTGACTCCAGGAACTCCTCTTCGTATCACCATTTGATTGTGTTCTCCCTGGCTGAACCCTTCCAGGTTTTTAAACCGGAGCATTCTATTGGCTGTGTCTCGCTGTTCTCCAGGCTCCAGAGAGGCTCAAATCAGCATACACCATTTTGTTTCTCCGAGTGGTTGTAGCAGAATATTAGATTTTGTTTACACAGCATTCATCACACCTCCAAGGGAGGCTGAGTCAGGATTGAATTGCGGGATTGTTTGCCCAGAGTGTACCTACCACACAGCTTGCCTCATGAGTCCAGGCTTCCCAGTGAAGTTCACACTGTAAACAGATGCTGAATCCCAGGAGAAGAGATGGCGGTAACGTCCTTCATTTGCTTTATCTACAAACTCTGGGACAGTATCCTTTCATTTCCCTGACAAGAAGAATCACCATCTGGTGTTTGCTAAATCCGTCAGTTACAGGGGCTCATAGCATCGGGGATTCTAGGGGTTGACCTTAGGAAGTGGTGTAAGAAGATGCAGGTAACGGTACACACTGCCAAGCCACACACAACCTGAAGTTTATCTCCAGGACCCAGATGGTAGAAGGAGAGAACTGATTCCTGAAAGTTGTCCTCTGTCCTCACACATGTGTTGTGGCCTGTGCGTCTCTCCCACATACAAACACACATATACAAACAAGTCATGCACTTAAATAAAGTAAATGATAATTTTTTTCCTAAAGATCTCAGTTGATTCTTATTATCATGAAAATTTAGGAAACTAGGGAGAACACAATAACAATAGCTGACTTCAGACTAACAACAACTTTATTTTACTTTTTGTGAGTAATTATTATTTCCTGTATGGATGGGGGGAAGGAACCAGGGAAGAGGTCCCACAACTCTGGATGTCTCCACGACCTGTCTCTAACCACCCTGTCGAGCCACCTCGCAAAGCAGAGAATCTGTCAAGTTCATGTGCAGGAAAAATGAGCAATCACCTAAGTGACGTGATTGAAATCCCCCCAGGACAAGGGAATTTGCAGTGCAGAAGCGGTGGCTCAGAAGTCCTCTTTATCAGAAAGTGTTTTCATCCATCAAAGTGTAACCAAAGGACGGCCTTTGAACCTGACATCATTCATCCAGACCTCTGGTGAATGAGCTAGTGACCAATTCCCTTGAGAGACAGAGAGAAGAAAACAAGAGGACATCATGGAGTAGGAGGAACGGGTTGTCACTGATTGAGACAGTGTGCAGCATCTCATAGGAGAAGCTGCTGGGATTAGCAGACCACAGGACTCTTGTTCTTCAGCCCACACTTTCTCCTGCAAACCCAACCTCTGCCTTACTCCAGCTCCCGAAAGCTGCTTGATGTCTGAACTACCATGACCCTTTCTAACACCTTCCATGGTATTCATTTTTAAACACTATTTTACATGTTTATATCTGCATTTTTTCTGTTTCACTCAATTCAGGATTTTAAATGTCTTCAAGAAGGAGACAAGGTCATGCCTACCTTTACATCCCTCTGGACATCCCTCATCTCCTGAAGATGCTCAGGGAATGTCACAAAGATTGTATCATCAGGTGGTTGGGACAACCTGAGATGACTTCACAGACTTTAATGCCATTGGTAACCAGTTTGAGAGGAATACCACGGGGAAGGTGGATAAAATGCAGATCCCAGGGGTTGGAGAGATGGTTCAGCTGTTAAGAGTGTTTATCACCCTTGCAGAGGACCAGAGTTCAGTTCCCAGCACCTATATCATGAAGTTTAAAGCCATCTGTAACTCCAGATCCAGAGGGATCTGGCGCCCTCTTCTGGATTCGCTGGGCACCCACACTCTCATGTGCATGTACACTTCTATACATTACTCAAAAAGTAAATTTTTTTTTAAAAATGCAGATTCTGGCTCAGCATGTCTAGGAAGGGGTTGAAAGGGTGCACTTCACACATGCTCCCATATAGCACTGCTTCTGGCTGGGACCACACAATGGAAAAGGAGGCTTAGATTATCAGCATTATTCCGTGCACTGCCTCTTGGTGATCTGTTATTTCAGAGGGAGAAATCCGCAGCTGGGTCTGTGTATCCCAACATGCTCTTTTCTGTCTGGAACTCAGGCAGGCTACCTAAGTCAACATTGTTACATGGTCTTTGCACTAATTAAATCACTGGGTGGGATTTGATTCAATTCAGTTTAACTCAACTCAATCACTGCGCCAGGCTAAAAGACCAGCTTGTTGCCTGGTTTTGCCCACTTACATTTTGACAATGTCTCAACTGTCACCTACATGCTTGGTTTGCCCCTAAATATTCTCCCACCATTATACCAGCTGCATGAGATAATTGAAGAAGAATGCTTCTACTGTGTTATGACTTTACATATTCTGCGCCTCTTCTGGCTGAAAGATGTCCCCACCCTGCTAAATGGAGTGGCTCCCTGTCTGTCTCCCTGGACAGGTATGGTGATCCCAGGCTGGTCTGCTTCCAGCGCTTCTTTGATGATTCCTATTGATGATGTGGCACTGTATGGTTGATGAATCAGGAACTCTCGCAGGTCTTGCTCTAATGTGCTACAGAAAAGGAACCATGGTCAGTGTCCATTACCCTGGTTCTGAAAGCCAAGTCATTATGATCTGCCTGCATAAACCCATGCTACACTCTTTCATGTCAGAGCTGGTGTCTGTCCTGGTACCACAGGGTACTCTGAGAACTCTTTCTGTATGTTCCTTCTTCCTAAATTTTCTTGTGAAGGAGAAGTGACCTACACTTGAACAAAACATATTGGTCTTGGGGGTTTTGCATGATCGTGTCCTCACTTTGAGATTGAGCTGTTTGCTCAGCACAGGCTATCCATTCTGCACTTTCTAGTCCAGTACATTGATAAAGCATTTGTCATGTGCTGTGCAAATCCCCCTCCCCATCTGCCCATCTGCTTGCTATCTATCTATCTATCTATCTATCTATCTATCTATCTATCTATCTATCATCTATCTATCTATCTATCTATGCATGCATGTATATCTATCTATCTATCTATCTATCTATCTATCTATCTATCTATCTATCTATCTATGTCTATGTATTCATGTATGTATGTATGTATGTATGTATGTATCTATCTATCTATCTATCTATCTATCTATCTATCTATCTATCTATCTATCATGACTTCTTATGGATATGAAATGGAGGTATTTGATTAGCTAGGAATAAAGCTAATGGAAGTGGAAATACAGAATCGATAGGAGACTCAGTCAAAAGAATACATTTTCAAAAGAGCACAATACAGCATCCTGCTTAGTAATCAGAAGCAAAGAAAACATTTGACAGTGAGGATCCTGGAGATCAATGTATAACAGGCCATAGAGTTGGTTGTAGGATTAATTTTGGGCCAAGCATGTGACCTTTCTCTGTTAACTGGCACAGAGCTCTGAAAGCAAGTCCTCTAATGAACATTTGCACGGGGCAGCAAACAGTATCCTTCACACACCTGGAAGAGTTGCCTTGCATCTTTGTAAGACCTCTTCTTTAATACACAACATTACCAAAATACTCAAGGGCCACTCTAATAAGCAAATCCTCAGCTCTAAGAGGGAGGGCACTTAGAATTTCCAAGAAGAACAGCTTGACAAAATATTAAATACCATAACACAATTTCCTACTTGTTAAATTAAAAGAGCTCATTGCCCCCAAAATACAAGCTGCATGAAGTGAGACCCAACAAAGCAGTGAAAGCGTGAGGCAGAGCCCAAGCAATCTCCGAGCTTTCTCCTGATTTTATGTAAGGTTCCCCTGGCTGTGGGATGAGCTACACAGAGATGTTTGGTGACTGTTTGGATGCAGATTCCATGCCCAGCTCCAACACTTTATATCTAAGGGACCCTGGCAAGTTACAGTCATCCAGTGGCTATATATATACATATACATATATATATATATGATATATCAGATGGATATCAATGTGAATTAAGGATTAAAGCGACTAGTCTATTAGAGGTGCATAACCATGTGTCTGGACATTGTAGTCATCACAACCAGGAAACAGTTGTTTATATTATCACTCACGAGAATTCTAGAAATCACCCAGAATATTCATTATGCAAGATAGTTAGCTTCTAGATACTATGGATATTAACATTCAAGTTTAATTAATTATCAGGTAGTTAAGGTATGGAACTCAAGACCTTGAGTGTAAGCACTCAAGGCCGGTGGTTGCTGTGTCGGGTGAGAGAGGTAAAAGCGACTTTCCTACGTTCTCATCATCACAGAGAGTTTTGTAGGGGAGAGTTGACTCCAGAGGGACACATAAGTTGTGTAGCATTTACGTTCTTACTCACAATGCTGTTCCTTTCAGGGTCACTAGCATGGGTAAAGAGTGGACAACTGAAGGTTCTTTGGAAAGGGCTTGCAGGACAAGGGTCTCAGTTTTCTAAGCAAATCAGATCAGTTGTGTTTAAAACAAAGCACAAGGCAAAGCTTTGGAACACAGAAGGGAGTGGCCTAACAAACTGCCTGTCTTCCCCACACCAGCCCGTAGGGAGGGTGTGGAAGGCAGGACCAAGGAGTTATCTCCTTGTCTTGGGCAGCTGGAGGATTTCCCTCAACACCAGACCAGAGCTTGCTCCAAAGCTGGATGGCCTACCGAACCAGCCCCTAGTTTACCCTAAGTTGTTTCCCAGTGTAGACACCCTTACAGCCATGCAAATCTGTCCACAGAATTGTCAGAAAGAAGCCTCCTCTCTTGTACAACAATAGGGAAAAAGCTAAAAGGTGTTCTTCTCCTGATTTTAGTTAGTAACTTCTTCCATCAGGAAAAGTTTCTAGAAACAGAAAGAGGACTGTAGACAACAATTCAACAGCAATCTCCCTCTTCTCTGCTGTAGACCTAGAAGCTAAGACTCTGTACGGCTGACTTTTCTGCTTCACCCCCATTGTGCTTGGCAACCAACTCCACAGTGAGTCTCCAGATCTCTGAGGAACCGCTAGCCGCGAGCTGGAGTCCCATCAACAGCCTCCTCTTTTCTTCCTTGATCCTGTTAGTAGCCATATAGCCATGGACAATCTGCCCTTCCGTACTCAAAAGTGAGAAAACATTCCAGGAGAAGAGATGTGCAGAGTCTGTAGTCCTCCACATTGGCTAATAGCAGGAATGGCTGGCAATTGCAGGATGAAATTACTAAACTCTGCATGGGAAGTGTGTGCGTGTGTAGGTGTATGTATATACATACATGTGTATGCATGTTTGTGTGTATATGTATGTATAGGCTAGTGTATAAGAATATGTGTATATGTAATGCATATATGTCTCTGTGTGTATGTGCATATATGTGCATGTGTGTATATATATATATTATATACAGTGTGAATGTGTATATGTGTGTATGTGTGGGTAGCTGACATAATGTGCACTTCCACATCACAGGTCTTCCTAAATCATGGTGCAGTTACAGTGTGCTAAAGGTTGAAAGGCCCTTGAATCTTCACTCCAAGGCACGACAGTTCACCATGGCTGATGAGCTTGGGTAGCTGATATTTACTGCTTACCACTGAAGACAAAGAACTAAAATAAGAAAATGACACTCTTGACCAAGGCCAACACATTTTTTTAAAGAAGAAAAATAAGGCATTGGCTTTGTATTTATCACAAGAACAGAAATCCGTTTCCACTGACAGAAATTCATTTCACCTGCAACCCCCCTACTTCTCCCCACCTGCTTTCCAGCCAGACCAGCCCCACAAGATGGATTTGCTCACCAGCTCTCCAGAGGTAAGGAAGATAAAGGCTTGCGAACTCTACAAGTATGCTCTCCCAATTATCATAACAGGCATTTAAAAAAAAAAAAAAAAACTCAGCAAACCATCTATTCAGATTTAACTCCAGCCCAGGAGCCTTTTATTTGAAGATTGCCGGTGAAGGGTGGAAAGGCACCTCCATTGTGTGATTTTCGCAGCTTTAATAGCCCAAAGGGAAGCACTGAAAGAGATCCCAGTGTTTGTGTGTAAGTGATTTTTCTTAGGAAAGATCTAAAAATACCAGTAGCAGCCCGTTTTCCTATCCTTTCCCCTTAAAGCCAGCCTAAGACCTTTCTCTATTTAACCAACCAGAACAACATTCTAGAAATATCCTGATATTACCCTCATGTCCCAGTGCCCGTAAGATCTAAATAAACAAATGGGGCCAGCCAGTGTATGGGGCCTTCAGCCCTGCTTAGCACGAGGGATACATTTACCCATTTAATAACTGTTATTTATCCAGACACTTGATTGCACTATTGTAAACATGCAGAGAAGCCCCCAGTATCTCAGTTGTTGAGATGAGACGGGTGTTTGGAACTGTGTCCCCACAATCCAGTCTCTTCTGCAAGCAAGTGTTTGGGTGTGTTGCTTTTCAATAGAGCAGAAATACACCAATGAAGAAATGGAGTTAATTCTGTGCTTAAGAGAGAAAATATAAAGAGATGTTCTGAGGTTAGCGCATGGGAAGATGAGAGTCAAGAGACTCCACCTATGATCTGAGCTGCCCATCCACTTATGACACTGTAACTATGCATCTTTAAACTATGCCCGTCATGGCAGCAGGTGGAAACTTCTAGAATGGTTGAGTCCATCTTCAGCTTTCCTCTTCTCTGTTTCCTCTACCTCTCTTCTATCAGTCTCTTTAACTGAGAGATTGTGTTTCTGTCTATCTACCTATCTGTCTATATCTATCTATCTGTCTGTCTGTCTATCTGTATCTATCTATCTATCTATCTATCTATCTATCTATCTATCTATCTATCTATCTTGACTGCAGCCTTCCTTTCTGCCACCCCTCTCAGCTTCCCCCTTTCCCCCTCCTCCCTGCTCCTCCATTTTTCTTCAAAAAGAGCAAGTCTCCCAGGGATATCAACTGAACATGGCATAACAGAATGCAATAAGCCTAGATATAAACCCTCATATCAAGGCTGGATGAGGCAATCCAATAGAAGGAAAAGGCTCCCAAGAGCAGGCAAACAGTCAGAGACACCCCCACTCCCATTGGTAGGGTCTCACAAAAACCCCAGGCTAAACAATCACGTTTTAGCTGTCATTAATCCCTCATACTGACAACAAATGAAACACGTGGCTTTGCACACTCCTTGTTAGATGAAATGTTGCACTTGCCTTTGGTCCCTGTTTATGATCTTTAAGCCATGTGTGTTTCTGGATCCTGGGATCCAACTATCAGTTGATTCAATTGGTCTAAGCCAGTCCATGTCCTTAGAAACCACTCTTAACTTCTAGAAAAAGGCCCTAGCACTTCGTAAAGTGTTTTTACTCATGATCCAGAAGCTCTGGAATTATATGGAAGCCCCATCCCTTAACCTTTGGCTTCTTATGAGTTCTCTTGCCCTTGATCAGTGTTTCTTCTTTCAAAGGTCTCCTCATATTTTCGATTCTTGTTTAATTCCTTCAGAGTGATTTTGCAGTTTCTCTATTTTTGCCTTGTGATCTTGTCCTTGCTCTTGGCAACTTCTGCAGGTCCCTGGCCAGTCTGCCATGCAAAGTCTACTCGGCTCTGTGATTTGCCTGAGAGTCTCAGAGCCCCGGTATTGGAAAATGTCCCTGGTGAAACCAGAGAATGGGTTTGTTTGACAGGTTTATGAGTCTCGCTTTGAAGGGTGATGATAATGTTTCCAGTAAAGACCCACAGATGTCATTCCTGACACTGCCCAGTCTCAAATGGTCTCATTTCTCACAGAGACCCTTTGGGGTCCCAGTAACTAAAGCAGAGCTTAGAATTCAATGAGTGTCAATGTCCCTGACTAACAGGCTGACTGAATGACTGGCTTCCCCTTGCCATAGTTTTCTGGCTCTTGGGTGGCAGAGTAAAGGACCTGGGAATCAAGGACCAGGCAGGGGAACACTGTTGCTTCTATTTGGAAAGAGTAGACGTCAACACATTAAAGCCCTCTCAAGGCCTGCGGAGGAAAGAACTCCCTTGCTTTGCCTATCAATGATTACCATGCTCGATAGATTACCCAACTCATTTGTGTAATGTCACACCCATGACATCTCTTGCAGGTAGTTTTCATGGAACATTCTTTGAAAAATATGCCAATTTTGCCCAAAGTTTCCACTCTATCATGAACAAACACATACACAAGCATAAATATACATGTACACACATAAACACATACATATTGTTGTTTGTACATAGCAACCAAGAGAGCTCCCATACAGATATTATTCCCCATTTCATTTCTCCTTTAAGCATCATTGTCTTCTGCAAACACATATCTCTCATCTCCCACTCCTACTCATAGAAGCCATCTACTTGCAGGGACTCCCAGGTCCCCTGAAATTCCGGGACACTCATACTCAGAGACGCAGGAATGCACCATGCAAACCAGGAGTCAGCAAATACTTTTCTGGGAAGAGCCAGATGGTGACTATTTCAGGATCTGCAGGCCAGACAGCCTCTGTCACAAGGACTCAGCTCTGCCACTGCAGCATAAAAGTGGACACAGACAATACTGAGACAAATGCGCGTGGCCCTGTGCCAGGAAGAGTTCATTTCCGAGTCCTGAAATCTGAATTTTATCTATCTCTCATCATGTCACCAAACAGGATCCTTCTATTTGCTTTCAACCGCTTAAGACTGTAAAAGACATGCTTAAGCCGACAGGCTGCGCAGAAGTGAGCAGCAGGCTGGTGCGGTCCACTGGCCAGTCAGCCAGTCTGTGCTCTGTGTCAACAGGCTCTGAATACCGTGTCCACAGAATGCTATTGGGTCAGGGTAAGGGATGTACTTTAAAGAATGCCGTGATGAATTCTTAAATGTCAACAGGGCTGTTAGGATCAGAGAGGGGGCTCCAGCACTGTAGCAAACTAGACACATCCACTCATCTTCAAAAGACCAATAAACAAACAAAAAATACCTAAAAGCAACACGCATGCATGCGTGTGTGCACACACACACATGCACACACCACACAGGCACACACACACATGCACACACACATGCACACACACACAGGCACACACCACACAGGCACACACACATGCTTGTGATTATTTGATGTGACCACACTGGGAAGAGAAACAAAGAGGCTCAGTGACTCCCTACCCCATACCCACCAAGTCTATTTCCAGGTTCTCAAGTTTAGGTTTAAATAGAAGGCCAAGAGGTATGCATAGCTAAGCAGCCCTGGTCAAGGAGGGAGTAATCCTCCACCCTGATCACTCCCTCCCTCTCCTCCAGTCCATCCTACAAGGTGGTCTGACAAGTTGTCAGAGCTGTATGAAATCTCCTTCTGAGAGACGAGTTTCCCTCCGGCTGACACCGGCTCCCTGCCTTTCCATCTTCCAGCATGAGATTCTTGGAAAAACTCCAGTTTCCTGAGGTCCATTGTTAGAATAATCCGAGATCCAAAGGGAAGCTGTCTTTAGAACATCTTCATTCTGGCCAGCGTGGTTACAAAGTTGAAGTGCTCAGTTCCCAAACACAACCCTCTGTGTACCATGGTTGTCCTTTGCCTCTTCTGGTCACGCCGTACTGAGCATTTTGGTTTCCCTGAGGCCCAAATGAGGCGTCACTCTTTTGCCAAACTGATCTCCCGTCTCTCTCTCCCCCTTGTCAGGGATTTGTCATCTGAGCTGATTCCAGCTGGAAGCTTCCTGCCCAGAGTTCCCTGCACATAGCTGTGTGTTCTAACAAGGGCGGTGGCATCTGCAGAAGCCCCAAGATGCCATCTCACGCTCGCATCCTGTCACGACAGTGACAAACACTTGCAGCCCGAGCCTGAGAAGTTGAGTTGATGGACTGATGGCGGTCTTCTCGCAGAGGGACAAAGCTGCCACCTGGCTGGTACATCTGTGCTGCCGTTAGCTCAAATGCAGACGGATCTCAGCACTGTTTCCCTCGCATCCCAGAGAGACATGGACATGTCCCATCCAACTTGAGGGCTCGTGAGGAAGTCACTTACTGCTGGGGTGAGGAGCACACTGTTTTCGTGAACTCCTTGACCAAAGTTCAACTCCAGGTAGTGGCTCATGTTCAATCACAACGCAAACATTTGGTACTTTTCTTAGGAACCTGCTCTCTGGAAGTTTCTGTACTAGATGCTGCTGATACAAGGGCAGGGGTTAAACAGCAGTTGTGCCGCTCACTCTGAGCTCAGTGGAAGAGACAGGGACATCATCGGTCAGTTACAGCACAAGATATCCTGGAAAAAGGTAGACACAGCAGAGGCACTGGCTCAGCCTCTCAGTCTCTGTCCCCTTCCTCTCCACCTCTTGCCTCTTAGTGTCTCCCTTTTCACTGAACTACTCCAAAGAATGGCACTAGGATCCCCGCTTGCACTTGTCACCACCTCTGCCATCACTCCCATTAAATGAAACCCCTACCAATTTTTATCAATCAGTTGTGGTTTTCCCCACACAAAGCCCATCCTTGAATGAGTGGCTCTCATGCCAGAATCAGGTCTGGAACCCTTTGGTGCCTCTGGGCCTAGCAACCCTCTGCCTCACCTCTGACCCCATTTGTTTAGTTAATATGATTTCTTCATGGTCTGTGTTTTTTACGGTGTTTGTTTGTTTGTTTCTCTTCCTCATCTGGAATCAAACAGCCATATCCAAGTACTGGCTCCTCTGTACATTACTACATGAGTGATTCGAGGAACGTAGCTCATTTCTTGGCACCGCAGTTTTTCCACTGTAAAATGAACATAATAAACGTCTTCCCCTCCTAAGGGCACTGGGAAGATTAACAAGCCAGTATCGCATACAAAGGGTCTGGAAAACACCTGCCAGAGGGGCAGTGACTGATGCCACTGTCCTTAGGAGTATGCCACCTACAGGTTCCAGTCTGAAAGTCTTCCTGATGGAAGTCTTCTAAGGAAGGTCCCTTTCATATTGCACAACAGTGCCTCAAATTTTCCAAGTCACTCACCACAGATGGCCATTATGCAGTCATTTGCCTGACTCTCTTGGCTTAAAGCTGGTTCTTGTGTGCTGTGCTCGTGACTGTGTTTCTGTTTTCTGTGCCTGTGGAGTTCCTGCGACATGATTAAAGTACTGGAAAGATGGATGGCCCCTATGGGCAAGGCACAGGGAAAGGATGCTGAAAACCTTGAGTAGACCAATGCTCCCAAGGAGGGAGCCTGTGGTGACAATCAATGACAAGATGTGAGTCCCCCTCCCTTCCTCCCTACCTCTCCTCTTTCTCTGTCTCAATAGATTTTATATATTATTTTAGAACAACTTCGAGTTCACAGCAAAATCCAGCAGAAGATGCTGCCTCTGACTCCACACACATGTGGCCTCTCTAGCACCCCTCATCTCCATGGTTCCTTTTTATTCCTTGATAACTCTTGCATTTTTAGTGCTGCATAATACTCCACTGCCTGGATTCTACCAGCAGTCATTGGGCTCTCCATCTGTCAAAGGTCATTTCATTTATTTTATGATTTGATATTTATGAATAAAGCACCTGTAGCCACTTTTACAGAGTGTTGGGTGGGCATATGTTTTACAATTCCTTTGATAGAAAAGAGCATGACTGCTGGTTCACGTAGAACGATTGCATTTGGTTTTATAAGAAACTGCCCACTCGTCTTGCAAAGCTGTTGAGTCATTTTCATTGCCAGCATTGGTTCATGGGCATTCCTCTGACTCTGCATCCTCACCAGCGTTCTGCTTCCAGTGTTCTGACCTGGAGAACACGAGAGGTGTGCTGTGGAATCCACTAATGTTCCACTTTTGGTTCTCTGATGACATGGAATGTCTTTTGTTTATTTCAGGCCTTTCTTGGTCTGCTCTAGGATACATGGGTCATTAAGACCCTGACCTGGTCTGTATCACAGAACAGGGTGTGTTCAGAATTGAGTGAACATGGAGACAAAGGACATCCAGGTGACCATGCTTGCTCTCAGTGACTGGATGAAGGAATCCCTCGGCAGCGTTGACTGGTTTTCCGGATGTCTCATGTACACACCTCTGAAAGCCACTGTGTATATCTTGCTCCAGGCTGAAAGATCAAGTGCCTTTCCTGGAACTACTTGGGGTAGAGGAACGACAATAGTAGAGGGCATGGATAGAAAAAGGGATGCACCTAGTTTTCCTTCTTTCCTTGTTTGGTTATGAGTACACACACAGACACAGACACACAGACACACAGACACACAGACACACACACACACATATAAAATCTCTCTTGTACACAGAGTTTGTGAGCAGACATGGAGGACACAGTCTTCTCAAATACCAAGAGTTGATACCCTTCAGAGGTTTGCACAATACAGTAGAGAACTCAGCCCAGAAAGTACTGCAGTTGGCACAGTGCCTATCGAGTAGGCAAGAAGCCCCTGGTCAGTTGCAGTACCAGATAAACTGAGCCTAACTACACACACCTGTAATCCCAGCACTGGGGAGGTGGAGGCAGGGGGAACAGGAGAACAAGGTCATTCTGGACTAAGTGAGTTCAGGGCCATCCTAGGTTTTGTGAGACAAAATGGTGTAGCCTCAGAGCCTCAGTGCAGTTTGAGGAAGAGACGGCAGCTGGAACACCCTCGCTAGTAAGTGTGTCTGAGAACTTTATTCAGAGCATAAAGACTAATGATGAGCTTGCTGCTTGTCCCTCTCCAAACTGCACAGGCACAGGCATTACTAATGAATCACAGCACACCTGCTGAACTCGACATCCATCTTGAAATCCCTTTTGCTAAAAGCAACGGCTGCTCCCACTTCCACTTAGGAACTGAGCTCCTCCTAGGACCCTCACTCTTCTAGAGTGGCGAGCCTGAGAAACAAGAGACATTATGTTCTTTAAGCCTTGACATTCATCAGCTTTTCAAATTCTCATAGGTGAGTTAAATCCGTACATTTGAGAGAAAAATCACTTTCACGATCTGGGCTGTGAAATATTTTTTAAAGCTCATTCATGGCTCATTAGGGGACAGTTCACTGGGGCAAAGGGTAGAGAATGTTTTTGGCATGAGAACAAAGTCCTGGGGTATTTCTGGGAGGGGTATGACTTGACATTTCAGAAAATTCAGAGGGGGCATCTGCAGGAAGGGCAAGGCCAAGCCTCTCTGTTTGCTCCAGGGGTCCCTAAACTGCGCTGCACATTCAAGTCACATACAGAATTTAATCCTAGTACTTGGGAGGTACAGGCTGGTAGATCTCTGTGAGGACAGCCTGGTCTACATAGCAAGTTACAGGACAGACCTTGTCTCAAAAGACAAACAAACAATAAGAACAAGAACCAAAACCACCCCAAAACTTTTAAAATTAGAGAACCAGAATACGAGGCACTCAGAAAGGGGTAGAAATCTGGAGACATCAGCCAAGCAGCAGTTCTCAAAGGTCCCGAGTGACTCCACAGTGCAGACAGGTCTGGGGACACCAATCTGCCCACCATGCTGCTTTGCAACTGCCTGCCTCACGTCTCCTCAAAGACGCTCCCAGAACTGGTCTGTCTCTCACAATACCGCCAGTAAGACCGTTTGGACATGTGTCATGATCCCATATGGCAGACAAGGGAACTAAGCCACACAGGAATGAGTTGAAGTATCGAAGTTCAAATTGTGGGAGCAACTGAGTCCTGGGGTCTTCTTGTCAACAGCAAGAGCCGTTGCCAGGTTGATGTAGGGGAAGGAAGACAGACCAGTAAGTTCATAAGGAAGGATGCACTGAAGGGGACATCTTAAATCATCATGGGTTGGAAGGCCAGTTTCTCAAACCTCGCATGCGTGCACACATGCACACACACATACCAGTATAGCAATGAAGTGTGTCAAACAAAAATCAACAACTTTCGTGCCCCAGTCTCAAGATAGCCCAAGAACACTCCCACGGAGCAAAGTGTGTGAAATACCAGCCTATATGAAAGAACAGATTCATGTAACAATATTTTAACAGACTGACCCTCAAGGTTCAGCAGTTCATGTAATGAGATTATTCCAACCTGGAGGCCAATTGGAAAAGCAATTACAGAACATTAAGGCCCCATTGCTTTACTCCTTGGCCCTGCCCACCTCATTCCCTGTCCTGCATCCATCACCCCAGGCGGTCTTCAGATTGCACATTGGGCCAGTGAGAACCAGGGTGCCTTGGTTCACAAGGATTACAGAGATTTCAACCTTTGTGTGGTGATCTTTTAAACAAACAACTTCCAGAGAGGAAAAAGAGTTACACAAACATCTTCATAGTCCAGGTGTGGGCAAATGGTTTTTCTCGCACTGTCTTATTGAATACCCGTCAGCTGATAGTAGGTACCTGTTAGTCACTACCCCAGGAGTGCTACAGACTTGATGCTTCTGTTGTTTCACTCCCTTGTGTACATTGCAGACATCAGTAATAGATCTCAGCACATATTCCTGCAGAGCCTGTACAATTCATGACATTCTCAATGACACTGGGGCATTTGTTTTTTTTACCTGTGCTTGAGAACCTAAGGTCTGGCCTGCTAAGACCTTCCAGGGAAGTTTCCATTGAGCTGGGGCCAGGAGAGATGAAGGAATTTTCCTGAGGCTATACTGCTGGGAAGCAGTGCAGTTGGAATTAAACCTCAAGTCCCAAATCCTAGCTTTCCTGGTGTTCACGCTCTCTCTGACCTCTGTTCCCCTGTACATGAGAACATCCAGCTTGGCTGATTTCTCAGACTTCCACACCCAGGTTCAGGCTACTCGCCATCTTGGAAAAGCTGCTGTAACTATCTTCCTCCACCCTATGATAGTTAGGTATCCAGGTTTCCCCTTGTCTCCATCCCTACCCGACCCTGAACACACCTTTATTATCATTCAAACACCTTCACTACAAGGTTCAGTTTCTCCCACAACAAGAAAATATCACGAGAAAAAGAAGGAAAATGTCATGAGACATTAACTGATGTGGTATTTCTCCAAATATGTCGTGCCGCTCTCACCTCTCCTGTCCCCTCCAATTGATCGAAGGGATGAGGGCATCTTGTTCAGCTGCTCTTGAGGTTATGTCAATCATGACGGCAGTGCCACATGGGAGCGAATAGAGCCTTTTAAACTGCATCAGCCTCTAGAAGCAACAAGACAGGAGCTCTGCAGGAAAGGGCTCTTGGAATGTCAAGATCAGCACATGTCCAAGTCTAAGTGGGCCAAGAGGCTCGATGGAAGCCATCCATTTTACCGCTTGTCAAGGAGCTGTGTGAGGAAGATTCAGAGAATAGAATAAGATGCTGATGAGCTTTCTGGGGAGGCCAGAGGGAATGTCAGGAGGAGTGTGTGTTTGCTTCCATGCTGGACATGGTTGCCAGGAAAAAAGTGTGATACACTAATACCCCAGGCTAAATCTATCCACATTTCTCCAAGGCAGAGTGGCAGCAGGGAGGCAGACATGTGCAGAAAGGAGGACCTTAGCCATCCCTATCAAGACTTTAGGGTCCCATGGCTTAGGAGAACTTCAGAAATAATCCATGTTTTCAAGAAGGCCATGGAAATGACTGAGAAAGCTCCTGAGAGAGCCCCACATTCATAGTCGGACTGGACAAGGTCTATTGCATCAGGATTAGGGTAGAGTCCTCTTAGGATCTTTGAGTTCCTATCTAGGTACCCCAAAAGTCACCATGCTTTTTCTTCAAACAACCTCTAATTGGGCACAGGTCTTCTTGCTAGGATTTGAGGGACTTTCCAGTTCTGGTTTTGACTGCCCCCGGAGGGAGGAGCTCTGACTGCCAGGACTCAGAAGGGAAGGGTGATGGACTGCTGCTCTCCTTCCTAGCCAGTACCTGAGCAATGACGTGGTTGATGAGCAAACCCTGAGGATCTGCCCAATTTGGTGTGGGGCAGAGTACTTTTCATGACTTTCCCACCATGGAGAACCTTTGTAAGAGACTGACTGTTGGATGGCCAGTCTTGAAATGCACAGGGATTTCAGATGGGTGGACAAAGAACCCAAAGGTAGACTGCCAAGAGCTCAGGCTGGAGATGTTAATGACATCACCAGGCTAGAAGGAATTTACCTTTTCAAAAGTTAACTCAGCTGCAAATGGGGGCTTGGCACAATATGGGCTGCGTCCATTGTTCAAAAATAGTCCCCAGATTCACCTTTTGATAAAAACAAAACAAAACAAACAAACAAACAAAAAAAAACATAGCGCCAAAGATCAGCATGAAGGCCATGTTTTAGAGAAGCTGAGGTGAATCTTCTTTGTAGTGCTGAAGTGAGGAGTGAGAAGTCCTGTCACTCGCCTTTGGCATGCTACGTCATTCTTGTTTTTAAGCAGTGGTGTTATGGGAGCAGTGGGTAGTCCGCCATCGCTCCTTGGTAGAACACACTGGCTTTCTACGGCCATCTGGTAATGCAGTAGAGTATGCATGAAGGCCTTTATGTAGACTTTCTTTCGGTTAGCCTCCCACTGACTCTAGCCTCACTTTGAGGTAGATAGAGGTCGACCCACAGAGCTTATTCCAAGGGGACTGTGGTCACAAAACATTGGGAAATAGGTGGAAAAATGAGAAATTCCAACTTTTGAATGCAGATTCTTCATCAACACAGAGGTAGGAGAGCCAAGGGATGGGTGCTTCATTTCCTCCCAAGAAAGTCCAGCTCTGAAGACGAGGAGAGTTCATCTATAGGTATGAGACTCCCACTCTTACAAGCCTCTCACACATCAAGTCTCTGTAAGAAACCCAGAGAAACTACTTCCCCGACACAGTTAAAGTGACATTTTATAGATGACGATGGTGGTGGTCATGATGATGATGAATCTCTCTCTCTCTCTCTCTCTCTCTCTCTCCCTCCCTCCCCCCCCCCTCTGTGTGTGTGTGTGTGTGTATGCATACACGTGTGTGTATAAAAAGAAACTTCCAACTTTGGCTTCAACTCCTCAGGGCTCTTAAGCAAATGTAAACCAACAATACATCACTCTAAGCAGTTCCTAATTTATTGATTGAGTCCCCATAAATGCCAGCTAACAAGGTTGCCACAAAATAATGTCCCTATAAAAGACCTAGATGGTTTCTCCTGTGGGAATAAGGCTAGAGTCACACCTCTTCATTAGGTATGCAAATGGAAAGTAGTGTCATTCTGGAAAGTTCTACAACCTGCTGACTAAGCCAACATGGGTGGAAGGGAGTCTGTAGGATTGCACTCACAGGAACGGGGGTACAGCATGGGAATGCTAATCAGTCGTGGGCTTTTTATGAGAATTTTCAGGGACCTCACACAGACACACAAACACACATCAGACACATCTCTGTGCTTGGTGTGCTGGTGTGAACTTGTGCTTGAGCTCCTTGAGGGAATTTCTCCCATTTATTTATTGAGTACAGTGGTTGACGAAGTTCTTCACACTTGCCAATCAAAAGGGAATTTAAATGCATGTGTGTTGTTGAGCCTCTGAGCTTTGCCTCAATGGTATGTGTTGAAGTCATTTGGGAGCATGCATGGTCATGGGGGTGTGACACCGTGATATGGATGAGTATGTTTCTTAGGGAAGGCGTTTACTGAGCCAACAGTGTTCATTTAGTATGTGTATCCTCCCAGAGACTCCATGCATCTTAAGTACCCATCTCCAGCACTAAGTGCTCCCAGGACCCCACAGATATCCCAAGAGCCCACATTGTTTCCCTGACCTGACCACTCCTGGATTTTCCCAGAAAACTGGTCAAGTCAGGGGTACCTGGGGGCATTCATCCACAGATGGTATACAAGCTCTGGCTGGTCTAGTCTGGGACATGACTTTACAGGCTGACACCGGCTATCTTCTTGTCCTGACTCTCCATCCACCATTTGTGTTCATAAACATCCTAGGCCATAACTCCTTGATTAAGACCTATTCTCTTTGTGCCTGGCCATGTCTTCTGGCTCTGTTTTGGTTCTGTTTCCTGAAAATGTCCTTGCTTGCCTCATTTCAGAGGGTCAGAATTCTATTTACCAAACAGCTACCCTTAGATAACCTTGGCCATTTCCAACTAGCAAATTTTCAACCCATCTGCTCACCTGAGATCAAAAATATCATGTTCACCTATAGCCCAGCACACGGTGGCTTAGTGCCACAGCATTGCCACTTCCTTGGTTTATTGGCTGTCTTGGTATATTTTCCTCTCTGCTCTTCCTCCCCAGTTCTGGAGAGAGAGAGAGAGAGAGAGAGAGAGAGAGAGAGAGAGAGAGAGAGAGAGAGAGAGAGAGAGAGATATCTGGGATTGGAACTGCCCTTACAACACTTCTATACCAATACTCTCCCTTTCCAGATGGAAAACCAAGGCCCACAAAGCAGATGTGAATCTGGTCTATTAAATTATTTATTCTACAGAACTTGTGTTGATTGCTTTCAGAATTCCAGATCCAGGGCTAGACTCACTGTCCACTGTGGGAAATGGGCACAGAGGAAGCCGCCCAAGTCCAATGGACGATACTGCGCAGAGAAGGATGCATTTCGTAGAGAAGCGTTATCCCATTGGGAAGACTGTTACTACATATGGCCGTGGGAAGAGAGTGGAGTGGGCTCCTACATAGATGGAGGAGATGAGGGAGCCCTGCCAGAGCGAGTGATGTAGGAGTTACCTCCTGAGTTGGAGCTCCCCAAAGGACAGGGCTGAGGACACGTGGGCACGCTGGAGAGGCTTCTCTGGGGCACTTTTATAGGCTGCTTTCCAAGGCACCTGCTTCTACTTCCAAATGTTCCAAAATACAGAAGTGTAAAAAAAAAAAAAGTAGAGGGGGAAAGGAGATGGATAATAAGAGTCAGAAATCACTGAGGGGTAAGTGAGTAAAAGCCACATGTTTTGTGTCCAAGCTGGGATGTTGTGCTGTGTGTCAGCTTAATCCTGTCAATGTTCCCATCCTTTCTCATTGACAGACACTTTTTCCCTATCACTCTTTCTTAGTATTCAAGGGAAGGGTCATGTTCTCTACCCAGCAGCTAAAGAGGAGCAGTTTTTCCTTCCAGGCCACCCTTTTGCATTAGAAGCAAAACTCCCAATAGCCTACACCCACATCCAGGCACAGAATGGCATTCCTGGCAGTGAGCATATTAATGGGGCCTTTAACCAGTGTCTGAATCTGCTGAATCTTCATCTTCACTTGAAGCTAAACGAGGTTTGATTTTTAATTTACCTCAGAGTCATAAAGCAACTCAGAGACAGCAGCTCCTGTTCAGACCCTGTCTTCCTGCAGGCTCTGCAGCCTGTGCCCCTTAGGACTGACTGCTGAGTGAGAGATGATGCTGGCCCAAGGGCAGCATCCTTCCCACTCTCCCCTCCTGGAGGGAGGATGCTCCAACTGGGCTGCAGAGGGACTACACCAGGTGCTTTGAGAATACCAGTGCTGGGATAGCTTCCCAGAGGGACTGACGTGTGTTTCAGAAACCCTCCAGTATTGTGGGCAGCTGCTCAGAACCCCCATCCCAGGGTGCTATATGCAAGGTGTTGACCTCAAACTCTGTGTGCTTTTGATGCTAACCTGGTTGGATCTGCCTCTTTGCTTTAGTAAGGCATTTCTATGTTTTTATTTGGGGGTGGATGGGAATCTGTACTGCCTCATAATCTGTGGGGCTGAGTCCCTCCTTGTTCATGCCTTTCTCTTTCTGTCTTCTTTCAGATGTTCTGACTTCAGGGTAAGCAAACTACTCACAGATTAGATAGATGTGATGAGCTTCTTAGTGCTAGCTTCCTTCTTGGGAGCAGGAATCATTAAAGGAACACAAGAGCAATTTTGGAGATAGTAAATCCTTGGTTCAAAAAGTTTAGCCTAGATCCTCACTGTCTCCAGAAACTCCCCAAGCTTACTAGTTTCTAATCTGCCAAATGGTTCCAATATTTACTTTTGTATGGTAAGTATCTTAGTTATTGTTGTGAAGAGACACCATGACCATGACAAACCTTTTAAAACAAAACACTTAATTGGTTGGCTTAGAGTTTCAGAGGTTTAGTCCATATTGTCATGGTGGGAAGCATGCTGGTATGCAGATAGACATGGTGCTGGAGAAGGAGCTGAGAGTTCTATATCTGAGTCTGCAGGAAGCAGGAAGAGAAGACCATATCTGGCATGGCTTGAACATCTGAGACTTCAAAGCCTGCCCCCAGTGACATACTTCCTCAAACAAGGCCACACCTTTGAATAGTGCCACTCCCTTATGGGCCTATGGGGGACAGTTTTATTCAAACCACCACATTATGCTCATCTGGAATTGAGTGACTTACCACAGCACCAGAGCTGGTGAGATGGTTAGATAGAGTGAGATGGTTAGATAAATAAAAGCACTTACTATGGAGCCTGATGGCCTCAATTTGATCCCTAGAACTTGCATGGCCGAAGGAGAAACCCCACCCCTGAGAGTTGTTCTCTGACTACCACCCGTGTGCTACAGCAAGTACAACCTCACATATCAACACATTTACATATGTGCAACTAACTAAATAAAAGTAAAAACTTTCAACACAGCACTATTTATTGCCTATATTTTTATTAAACTATCTATTTTGCTTAAGAATCCAAAGGTTAATGAGGACTCAGCAGGACTCTCTCAGCTCTGCTGGGATCAGTCAGGTTTTCTCGTCAGGCTTTCTTAGGACTTCCAGGCCCTAAATAATGACACAGAGACTTACTACTAATTATGAAAGCGTGGCCTTACCTTAGGCTTGTTTACCAACTAGCTCTTATAACTTATATTAACCGTTTCTATTAATCTGTTTTGCCACATGGCTCTTTCCCTCTCCACAGTACCATGTGGCTGACTTGTTCTGCATTTCCCTGGTCACGTCCACGTGCTAAGGTTCATCCCCCAGAGTTCCTCTCTCTGCCTGGAAGTCACGCCAATTCTCTTTTGCCTAGCTATTGGCCATTTAGATCTTTAGTAAACCAATCAGGTATCTTAGGTAGGTGAGGCAAAACATAGACACATCTTCATACAGTGAACAAAAAGATTACCCTACAACAGAAGCCTCCTTCACCCTCTTGTCTGGCCCCTAGGCTGGAGCCTGAGTTGGAACACTGCACCCAGTTTCATTCCCTACATATTGCCTTAGAGTTCTCAAGGCATGAGGAAGCCGCACGTGTCTCACTCCAGCCTCCCAAGGCATACAGACCCCTCCACTTCATTCTCTTCAAGGCAACCACAAATGCCCTTTGCACTTAAGGGCTGAGAAAATAAGGACTTTGGAAGATCCCGTAGAATTGGAAAATATTGCAGCTGCCTTGGGAGAATATAATCTTCCAAGTGTGAATAGCAGCACGCTGCTGTAAAATGGACTGTTTTGATGATTAAAATGCAACCCAGACTCTTCACCTAAACCAACTAGCTTATATTAATAATAAACTGTTTGCATTATCGTCTCATTGGCATCCCATAACAACTCTATAAAGTAGATATTATGTTGGCCTTTTACAGAGCCAAGACGCCATCCTAGGTTATTTATATGGTGAGCTGCAGGCCTAGGTTCGAAGCCACTATAGCTCTAAAGTACATGCAACCAGATGAGGGAATTCTCTAGGAGTCATTTGACAATTCCCAGGGGCACAGTGACAGCTGGGGTGGGGTTTGGGTAGGTGTAACGGGCATCTTGTGTGTCAAGGTTGGAGACACTGCTAAGTGTGCTGCCCCTGTATACAGGATGTCCCACGAGAAGATGTGATCTAACCTAAGGAGTCCGAAGTGAGTCACCGCTAGATGGTGCTGCGGCAACCACTATCATTCAGTAGACATTACTTGGTATTCTTCCCACCTTCCCCACCCCTCACTTCACCTGCCACCCCATCTTCTTTCCTAGAAAGATCTCTACCAGGTATTTGCTCTCATTTGGCATGAACCACAGTGCCTAGAACTGGGCATGCTTTTCCATGCTGTATCTGCGCAAGGGGACTGCATCTACGTCTGGGGGTGGAACCTTTTAGACTGTCTCATTGTTAGGTGTCTACTGGGCAGGCTCAGCTTTCCCATCATGCTGGTGGGGGAGAAATCTGTTAGGGCACATGATATACCAGGGGAAAATGCTGTCTGAAAAGGGAGCCTGACGGTTGTCCCACTCTCAGTTTTTCTCTAAGCTTGAAGCTCTACCTCTCAGTTCCAAGAAGGAAGGCAGCAAGGGGCTAGGTGCTGACACTCAATCATATTTATGTTGATGCCCATACAATTTAGCCAGCGGTCAGGTGTATTAAAAGCACTCCAAGTTGACCTTTAGCTTAAAGGTCACCCTCTCCTATTCTCTCAACCACTCATGGGCAAGATGCCTAATGAACGCAGCTCAGACCCATTAGAGGCTAGGAAGAAGCTGGGTGCAGCGTGAAGCCAGCCTCTGAGGGCTTTTAGGAAGAGCTAGGAAACTGTGACAGTGGACAGGCAGCCCACTCATGCTGAGACATAATTGCATTAATGTTCCTTACTGAGGTTGCGGCTAGGTCCTGGGGTGCCAAGCAGACCCTCTAACTTGTGCTATGGCCCCAACCACATGTGCTGGATGGTTTTATGTCAACTTGACATAGGCTAGAGTCATTTTGGAAGGGGGACCTCAATTTAGAAAACGTCCCTACCTAACTGGCATTTGAGTAAGACGGTGGTGCATTTTCCTGACTGATGGTAGATGTGGGAAGGCCTACTCCTGAGCTGGGATCCCGAGTCCTATTATAAGAAAGTAACAGAAACATCAAATGTGGTAACACAGAGTACATGCACAATGGACATTGCTGTCATTGTTTTCCCTAGTGCGGAAGAAGCGGTAGATGGTCTAGGAAGAGAGATTGTTGGAATCTCTAGGATGGGGATTTGGAAATCTAACAGTTATCAGCTGAGAACCGCTGCCTCTCTGTTCCCATCACCTCATACTCTCAAGGAACTCCAAATCTGTGTCCCATCTGAGCTGTGTCAGGTAAGGGGCAGTGAGAGAGACCTGAGCCGCCCAGTAAAAGAGCCACTGCTCACATGTGGCCATTGAGGGCTTGAAATGTGGCTGATAAAACTGAGTAACTGGATTTTAAGTTTTAGCATTTTAATCAATTTACATTAAATTCAAAAGCTGATTCTGGTTCACTCGTTGAATAAATTTTTAAAAAAATACTTTTATGTGGGTTTTTTTTGTGTGTATGCGTGTGAAAATATTTGCCACAAATGTTCAAGAGCCCACAGAGGCCAGAAGAAGGTGTCAGATCCCCGAGAGCTGGAGTTTCAGGCAGTTGTTAGCTCCCCGGCATGGGTGCCACCACCTAAACTCAAACGTTCTGCAAAACCAACACGTGCTCTTAACCACTGAGCAGTTTCTCCTGCCCCTGTTGAATGACTTTTAGGATTTTTGTAAACCTACTGATCCCACTGTCACTTTTATGAAGTCTCTAAGCATGTCAAGTATTTCCACTGAACACTGAGGTGAACTATGTATATAAAATACACACTCGATTTTGCAGAGCTTGCACAAAAATGAATGCAAATGATCCCATTAATAATTTCTCTTAAGGTGATTGCATTCATCATTAGTTGAAATTGATTACATGTTGACGTATTTTTGGAAATGTTGGGCTAAATAAAATGTTACTAAAATCAATTTCACTTTTTCTTACTTCATTTAACTCGACTATTAGAAAATAAAAATACATATCTGGCTTGCACTGTAATTCTGTTGGCTAACTATGATGATTTTCACATGGGAAGCTTTAAAGCTCAATCCCAGGATGTCCCAACAGAGACCCACTTTTGCCTACAGACCCACAATGAACTTTACAGCAAATCTATTAGATGAACAAGGCAAGGGGTTTGGCTGAGCCGGTCCTCTTGTGTTCATATGTTTCTCTTTCTTTAGGATTCAGTAGGAAGGTATGACTGGGCGTTTACTGGGTGGGTTTGGATGCTTCTAGATCCTAGTCAAATGCTATCTTAACCTTAATCCTTTGAACCCTCTTGCACAGAGCACTTTGGTCTCCTTTACTGACTGGATAGTATTCTCTTACTGTCCCACCTCCTAGACACCTAGCTTGATTAGTTCACTGTCTGCAGAGAGACCGAGTTTTCAGTCTTACTTCTTTAAAACATGTATAAACTGTAAGCTGAGCCTTCTCATCCACTTACTTCCAGACGTGAAGAGCTAATTTTTACGGCTTCTTCACAGCTTCTGTCAGTTTTCCACAGAAGCAAGGCTCAGTCCATTTCTGAAATCCTGGGCTTTCTGGACTAGAGAGTTCAGACAGGTTCAGGAAGCCCTGAACATGCTCATGCCACAGAGGAGCCCGTGACATGAGGGAAGCAGAGATAGCAGGTGTCCCAGCAAGTCAAACAAAGAACAGATGAGCCAGGACCATTTCCCAAGTCGCGTTTACACAAGGCTTTGTGATATTTAACCAAATGGGGAAGGAGATTAATACATCCACTATGCATCCCCAAGTCAGGTCGGAGACATATCCATCAGCAAACTCATTTCCTCCTCAGGATTACCGGGCACCCTTGCGTGCGATGGCCAATCAACACCAGCAGCTCTGGCTGACTTCATGTGCGTTCATCCTCTACGGGAGGAAAACCCCAAGAGGCTGCTAAGTCAATCAGTTCCAAACCATCAACTCTCGCAGCAGGTATCCCAATACCTGGAGGCAAAGACTTGGTGGTAATTATTTGGATGCTAGTTTTTCCACTTAGCCAGGAAGGTGGAGAAACAGGGAAGACACACAGAATGGAGAATTTGATAAATTTGGTCATGTTGGCCAAGCTTCTGTCCACTTGACACACAAACTAGAATTATCTGAAAGGAGGTAATCTCAGTTGAGAAAACGCCTCCATAAGATCTGATTTTAAGGCATTTTCTTAATTAGTGAATGATGCAGAAGGGCCCAGGCCATTGTGGGTGGTGCCGTCCCTGGGCTGGTGGTCCTGGGTGCTGTAAGAAAGCAGGCTGAGCAAGACAGTAATCAGCACTCCTCCATGGTCTTTCCATCAGTTCCTGCCCTGTTTGAATTCCTGTCCTGATTTTCTTAGATGATGGACAACTGTACGGAAGTGTGAGCCAAATAAACCTTTTCCTCCCCAACTTGCTTTCGGTCATGGTGTTTCATCCCAGCACTAGAAACCCAAACTAAGACGCCAGACTAGAATTCGGGACAGATCATTTACCAAGCATCTATTAGACCTAGCTGCTGGGACTCTCTGAGCTTTGGTTTTATCATTTACGTTAGGTATGATCATATCTACCATCTGCATTTGTTTGCAAAACCACAAAACGAACCGTATAGTTAATGATCCATAAATGGTAATTCACTCCTCCAAGCTATGATTATAACCCCCACAATATCTGTCAATTGTTGTCTTTGGAGCCCCTGAGAAATTAGAACTCACTCATTCTCGATCTTCATCTTTTATTTTATTTCAGTGGGGTCACCGAGGAAAACTCCTTCTGGACTTTTCAACTTTTTCTATTTCTAACATTCTTGGACCATGAAGGTAACTGAGCCCCGGCTTTAGCGTCATGTGATAGGGAATCTGTGAGAGAAAAGGTGAGGCTAATCTCATGGCCTGAACTGGCCAACAGTTAGTCAGTCAGTCTTGCCCTTCACCCCTGTCCATATCAACTTGTAGTGGGAGGAAACAAGAGTTGGTGTTCCTTCTGGGGACAATGAAGCTAACCAAACTGCCTGGGACATGGGGATGGGTGGATGCTAACCCTTCCTAGGTTTACTTAAACTTTGAAAAACTCCCTACCTCTGACCTGGATCACGGCATGGAGAAGGAGGCTTTTGTGGAGTGTCAGAGATGGTTCTGTTGCAAGTATCATGGCTGAATGTGAAACTGTTGGCCATACATTTACTCTTTGATTTTTAGTCATGAAATAATTGAAAGGTCATTTCCTGGAAAGATTGGGTCATGATTCTGATGCTTGCTTGAGTTGAGATGTAGTTTCAGGTAGCAGATCTACAATGTAGCCAGATGCCAGTTCAACTCTCAACTCTACTGGTGATTTCTCAGCAACTTGTAGAAATGCTGGCCTTGCTTCCTGGAGACACAAGGGAGGGCTCACATCATCAACCCTTTACATTCTGCTGTCCAGCATCAGGGACTTCATTTAGTCTTGCTTTTCATCATAGCTGTGGAGTTATTGAAATAGGCAACTACATGTCCTTCATTTTGAGGCTAAGGCCCATGGAGAAGGGTATCTAAAAGATACATGATAAGCAAAAATTGAGAGGAGGAGTCCACTGACTATCTTCAACAGACATCTGTGTGTGTGTGTGTGTGTGTGTGTGTGAGAGAGAGAGAGAGAGAGAGAGAGAGAGAGAGAGAGAGAGAGTAGAATCAGATTCAAATTTCAGTTCCCACACTTAGTTGCCATTTGAATTTGAACAGATCATACAATGTCTTCATTCCAATGTTGGTAATTGATAATACTAATGACATCCACTTGACAGAACTGGGGCGACCACTGACAAGGATGATGATGATACTGATGATGGTGGTGGTGATAGTGATGATGATGTTGATGCTTGTGTGTCTTCCTGTCTACCTATCTAGAAGCAGAATATCTAACACAAGTCCTGAGCCAACACTTGCTACAGTCATTGTATGATTCTGGAACTAGGCTCAATTTTCTACTTACACGGTCTTTTTATTTCTCTGTCTGAACCATTACCTCTTTCTTTATAAAGCATGACAGTAAATACTATATGGGTTGAAGAGTGTAGCACGATTAATAAAAACCCAGAGACAGATATTGGGGTTCAACCTGAAGACCAGAAAAGCAAAGCAGTCAGTCACTGGATCTTACCTCGACCTAAGTCTGAAAATGGTGATCCTGCCTCCAGGAAACGTCAGAATGAGACTGAGAGCTGTCTCCTCCCATTTTATAATCCTCTCTAGCTCTGGGATTAAGAGCATACACTATTACCGCCTGGTTTTGGTGATAAGCTAGTGTGGCTACTGGGATTAAAGGTGTGTGTCATTGTTGCCTGGCCTGTAAGGCTGGCCAGTGTGACTGTTTTCCCTTTTTGGTCCTCAGGCAAGCTTTATTTATTAAAATACAAATGAAATGCCACTACAGAAGAGCCTTGCTTTTGTGTTTCTAGGCAGCAAGTAGAGAAATCAATATGAAAGGAACCCAAAGCGATAGGCTGAATTTGGCTGCTGGAGGTGTCTCCTGAAAAGGAGTGTCTCCCTTTGTGTACAAGATGAAAGAGAGGAGCACTAGAGGGCCCCTCTGCTCAACAGAGAAGGAGACTCATCATCACTCCCTTCCTAAAGGAACGGCCATCGAAGGCAGCCGTACACCTGGATGGGAGAGGCCCCAGTGTTCCTGCAGAGGCAAGACACACTCTGTACCACTTCCAGCCCTTACCACAGCTAATTAGAGTAAGGGACACTTGGTGCACCTCTCAAGACCCTCCATTTGCTCTGCCCGGCAGCTCGCTGTCACCATTTCTCTACATCACCTTGCTTTCCATCAGTTTATAGTCTTATAATAATGGTTTTCTGAGACTTTCATAAACATCGAAAGATTGCAAGAGAATAAAGGCTAACACGTCTGCTGAAACTGTCAAGTCCAAAAAGAGCCACAGAAGAACATTCCCGGCTCCAATTTCATCCCCGAAAGCAGCTGTATCTAAATGCACCAGCGAATATTCGTTCACTGATGATGTGCTCTCGTCCTTTAAAGAAAAGGCTGCTAAGGTAAATTTCTGTTGCCCCCTCCACTTTAGTAATAGATACGTCTAATTAAATACTTGAAAGTCCATTTAATTTTTAATTCAGGAAGTCACTCATGATCGAGGCAATTTAAACAACTCAAGGAAAACCTCAACCCTCAACAAAATTCCATTAAGTACACGGATACCGTAATGGTACATTAACTAATGTTGAATTATGATGATTCTCTGCAGAGGTGCCCAGCCAATCTGGTAATTCCCTTCGGGGGACCCAGGCTTTTAGCTTTTAATGATCAGTTCAGCTGATTGGATGGGAACAATATGGTTATCAAGGTTATCATTCACTATTCCCTCTGCAGAGAAAGCATTTGTTTTGGCCATCCTGGGGACACAGTGGTCCAGAAGAGATGGTGAAAGAGATGCCTGTTTTCAAATTCCCTCCGGGGTTTAGTGTTGGCCACTTGTACGGTATGTGATGATGAGGCAGAAAGGGTTCTCTTTCTTTGGGATGGCCAGTTGGTTTCTACAGTCAGGGCTCCACCAACCTCAACTACCAGTATCCCAGTCAAGTGTAGAAACTAGTTACCTGAATTTTGAGTTTCTTTATGAGCACTGGTTTCCTTTGATTGACTCATGGGGCTGGAAGAACACTGGTAACATAAGGGATCATCTGAGCCATTCACTTCATTTTACCAATAGGGAAAAGGCACAGATAGGAACATAATCCCCCCAGTATGACAGAGCTAGTTAGGAGGAAAGAAAGAATGCAGCATGAGCTACTGTCCTGACAGTCACTCTTTCTACTACACTGCATAGCACCTGTGTTTCAAAGTACCACAGAGCATAGACCATACATACTGGCTAGATCGGTAGTGTGGCTGATTCTGATGGTCTAACAGTGAAATGGTCTATCCAGGATGCAAAAGGAGGGAAACCACTGAAACCAAAAGTGCCCTCAAAAATGTCTGAGGTGAACTTAATGGAGAAGCAGAACAAACAAAACTGAAGCAATTAGCAGAACATAAGACATTATGTAATTAGGTACTAAATTATGTGGCACAATACAACAAAGCTAGTTTTATGTGTTGTAAGAGTCCAGACTTTTTTATGAAGGGCTGGGCTCATAAAGTGGCTTTAAATCTTGTCAGCATAATGATGGATGATTGAAGAGTTGGAGGGGGGTGTCTTCTCTGGGTTAGAAATTGCTTGGCTCTTAACAATAGCTTTGAGACACTCCCTAAGGATCCTGAAACCTTTTCATTTAAAAAATGTAAAAAAAAAAAAATACTTTGTGAGGTTGGATTTGCCTAAAAAGAAGCTATTGAAAGGAGAGAGGCTAACCCCAATCCTTGGATAAAGAACACTGCACAAGGAGAGATGGCTTCTTATATTGCTAGGATTCACTTAAACCCCATAGGACTAGGCCCCATTGCCTCCCAGTGTCCTTATCTATTAAGGAAGGAGCACAAGATGGCAATTATTGTAGACTTCTTTCTATAAAACTATATTAAGTCTTTATCTGTTCCTTTTTTTTTCACATATAAAGTTATACCTCCTTTATATGCCCTTGATCCCTTAAGGCTCACCCAGAGAATATGGTGACAGAATCCTATGACATCATTGGTATCATGATATGATAAAGGCTTCTGAAAACTTTTTAGAGCTCATCGGTAGGTACTGTAATATAAGCAAAATATCTTGAGTTAAGAATATTGTATAAAAGAATAACATAGGTTGCTTGGCATTCTCAATGCTTCCTTCTCTCCTGGTACATCTTAGCATGGATGAAAATGTTGGGACAAACAGCAGTGGAACAGGAAGATGACATAAGATGCCATTAAGCTGGGGAAAGAGGGAGAGACACTAGCTCTTTTCCTATGTCTTGGTGAAGTGTATGTCTCTTTTGCTCCACTTGAGGTGTTTCAGTGCCTGCTCTCTCAGCACAGGCAAGCACAAGGTGGACAACGAAGGTTTGGAAGACTAAGAAGTAGAACAAGCTTAGACATCTTCTCACAAATTAGAACTGCAAGGGGCTTGGAGGTAAATCACCAGCTTCAAAGAATCAATGTCATGGACAGACAGACCTAGGGTATAAACTGTTTGCCTTAGAACTGAGAATACAGAAACTCAGTAGGTACGTAGGTCATGGATACTCGCTCTCCAACCCTGGGAGTCTCTGGGCGGGGGGTTGTGGTTTATATAAATCCCAGACAAAATATTAGCCTCCATAGATGTTTTGATTCTGTCTATGATTTCATACCTAGACACTGCAGAGAAGGACCTTCCTTGAGGAAGAGACCCGCCTGGTCAAGAACAGAATTCAGAATGGGGACAACTGATTAAATCTCATCCTCAGGGGTAGTTGCCCTGCACAGTGGACTGTTGGGTGCAGGGAAGGACGGCAGATTAAAAACATCTGGAGTCATCATCCCTCTAGTCCTTCTCATCAGACTTCTAATCTCTGTGAAAACCATTGTTTTAGAAGATATCATACGGTATCCAATATTCAGCTTAAAGCAGACACATGTTCTCTGGACCCCGAGGGACAGTCATGCTGCTTAACCATGCTCAATAGAGGACCTTAGCATCTTCAAAGTCATAGGCAACCCTTCTCTAGGAGGCCTTTTCTTTTACACCCCAGCCAACTTTCTTAAAAGCTCTTGCTTATACTAATCTGGAATCTGCCCTCCAATTTTATCTTAGCTTAGAGCTACAAGAAACAAATTTGACGGCAGCACAGTGGCTCATACTTTCTTGTAGATTCTCCAACCTGTCACCTCCATTGCGACATTGCATGCAAGGCAGGACACTGGGTTAAAAATTTGTGCTCAGAAAAAAAAAAAAAAGAAAAAAAACTTTACTCAGAATCTTCCCAGTGGACTTTAAAAAAATGTGTGCCTACATGCGTTTCTGAACACCTTTTGGTATTCCTTAAAAAAACCATCCAATTCCTAAAGATTTCCCTTTGAAATGTAAATGTCTTTTCTCACTCCATCAGGTAGGTCCTTTAAGAAAATATTCGCATGCGCCCTCATAAGCCAGAAGCAGATGTTAGAACCCCCCAAACTAGATATATGGGGATTGTGAATCACCTGACATATGGTTATTTGGACCCAAACCTGGGCTTCCTGCAAGATATTTCTAATTTCTAATTAGTTCTCTTGATGAAAGAGGATCAGGGTGACCCTCTATTCTAGGCACCAGCTTCCTGCTCTTCTTCCTTCTGTCCTTGTTAGAATAAACAAAGTCTGCTTGCCTGCTGGTGACCTGAGTGTGCTGGTGAGGTGAGTCCTGACGGGGCTTGGAAACAGTTTTGTAGACACGCCCTCCCTCTGTAGCAGTTAAGCATCCCTATCATCACAGGCTCTTACAGCACCTACCTGAGGGAGTGAGAAAATACATCTACATTTCAAAGGGAAATCTTTAGGTATTAGAGGCTCTTTTGAGGACTACCAAACGTCCTAAATTTGCATTTGTGCTATGCTTCTCTTCTTCCCTTATCTGGGGTTTTGAGAGCGTCCCCCTTTCCCACTAGGAATAGGGGACGTGAGCTAGGCAGAGGCTCTGAGGTCATGACTGCTGGGACCCGCTGAGTTCTTGTGTGAATTCAAGTGTCTCCTGAAACTTTAGGAATGCCATATAATATCCACCAGGTTATGGACTAGGTTCGGGCACAGCTTGACCTGAAGGCATTCAGATTTCCCTTAAAAGGATGTTTCTCTTCCTTCGGACAAGAGCATCACTGGAAAGGATGATGACATTGTACGTGTGTATATGTCTCTGCCCGTGTGTATACATATATGCACATGCACACACATATATGCACACACATATACACACGTACATAAATGTGTGCACAAGCCAGCCTTTAAATATACATGCATAAAACAACATGTGTAATGTGTACATAAATACATACATTTAATGTTTTCCCTGACCTGAAGTGAAAATAAGTTCCGGGAAAGTTTAGGTCAAAGAAACACCCCTTCCCTGATGTAATTCAGGAGAGCAGTGGGTATTTATGCATGTGAGCACTCAGCCCCATTTGCATCCACATCAGACTCCTCCCTGCTGACAGTAAGCCTGTCTCTCCCAGGGTGCAGCTGTAAGTATCCTTTCACAAGTGCATGGCACACTGTCAGGACTTTGCTCTAAAAGACAGAAAAAGCCCAGAAAGGAGCTTGAACAGGGGGCTGAAAGGGTGGGAGAGCAAGACTCCTTGTTTTGCTCTCTTGGAACCTTTTCCCTCTGAAGAAGTTGTAAACTGTACTACACAACCCCCTCTAACCAATTGTAAGTTTTGATTTTGGTTTTTTTTTTTTGTGTGTGTGTGTGTGTGTGTGTGTGTGTGTGTGTGTGTGTCTTTTCCAAGGGCTCAGGAGATGATTCAGAGGGTAAAATACTTAAATACTTGCTAGGCAAGCAAGAGGACCTGAGTTCAGATCCTTAGAATCCATTTATACTGGGCATTGGGGCGGGGCTGGGGAGACAAGGGTATCTTCAGGGCTTGCTGGCCAGACAGTCTAGCTGAAATGCTGAGCTCAAGACTCAGGCAAAGACCCTGCCACAAAAAGTAAGTGGTGGAGCAACTTAGGAGAGACGTTCTAATATCAAGGCCTGACCACCATTTATACCTATAGGGTAAATATACCTACAGGCACACATCCAGCCCCCAGCCCCCAGAGATTAAAAAAAAATTATCTTCCACTTTTTGCCTTCTCTTTTCGTGTTACTAACGTACTGTCGTGGGAGATAGGAGTAAAGAAAGACATGGAATGCACTGTTATTAGCAGAAAGGGAATAACTGTGGTTATTTCTCACCATCACATCATCTCAAGTCCTACCCAAAGTTCTATTTCTAGTCTTTAAGAAAAGGAGGCCCCACCTAGCCAGTTAAGGATTTGGTTCCTTTATTCTCTGTACGTACAGAAATAATACCTGCAAGTTTTGGCCTAGATAGAGGAGCAATCAGAATAGAAATATAGCTAGGTTTGAGAGTCAGGGAAGATGGATGCTTGACAGTTCCTGACTTCTCAAATCACTGAGGATAATCCAGGCACTGTTGACAGCCTGCAAATGCTGGTCATGCACAGAGCCAGGGGCTCCAGCCGCTGCAAGCAAGCAGAGGATCTCACAGTGGCAGAGACACTGAACAGAAGCCTAAAGTCCTTGTTGACCAGAAAGTTTTAGAAGATGCAGCGTCTAGACCAGCAGCTCTCACCCTGTGGTCATAACCCCTTTGCTGTGGGAGGGTTGAAAACCCTCTCACAGGGGTGGCCTAAGAGCATTGGAAAGCAGATATTTGCATTATAATTCCTAACAGTAACAAAATTACAGTTACGAGGTAGCAATGAAAATTTTATGGTTGGGGGTCACCACAACATGAGGAACTGTATTAAAGGGTCACAGCATTATTAGGAATGATGAGAACCACTGGTCTGGACAGCTGTACATCACAGCACGTTGGAGAGCTCCACCATCAGAGGGAGGGAGAGCAAACTTGAGATTGAATGCTGTCATATTGTATGGTGGCCCACACCTGTAGTCCCATCACTTGGGAGTCAGAGGTGGGAGGAAAGACATGCCTTTGGGGTAATCCTTCTACCTAGTGAGTTAAGAGCCAGACCGCTTATATAGTGAGTTTGAAGTCAACCTGGGCTACACCGTAAATTCAAGACCAGTCTGAGCTTTATGATTAGTTTGAGGTCAGTCTGGACTAATTGCTCTTTGTTTTCAGACATCCTTAAAGCCCTAGAACTTTATTACCAACCATATATTACCATACACAACCACACATGACCTCTTCTATTCACCTTTAAAAGTGACATGTTGATGCCCACTCCCTATAAGGATACAAAGCGATAGGGGATGGAGAAATTGTTTAGTGATAAAGGGCTTGTAGTAAAATCATAAGGACCTAAGTTTACTATCCAGAATCCACATTGAAAAAATTGAGTCTAGGGCCATGTGTTTGCAATCTCAGGGTTGGGGCGGAGGAGACAAGTGGATTCCCAGGGCTCATTGGCCTGCCAGCCTACTTAAAATCCTCAGGTCAATAGGAAACTCTGTCTAGACAGTGGTAGTTGTGCACACCTTTAATCCCAGCACTCAGGGTGTAGAGGCAGGTGGATCTCTGTGAGCTTGAGGCCAGCCTGGTCTACAGAGTAAATTGTAGAACAGGCTCTAAAGCTACACAAAGAAACCATGTCTTGAAAAACCAAAACCAACCAAACAAACAAAAGAAAATAAAAACTCTGTCCCAAAAATTAAGGTGGATACCTCCTGAGGAATAACACCTGAAGCTAACCTCTGTTTTTCACACACATGTTCATACACAAGTGTGCACACTTATGTACAACCCCCCCACCTTTAAAAATAAAATTCAATTATTTTGCCTGTACAATATGTTTTGTCATGGTATTCCATGCCTGGGATGTAATTATTCTATGCCAATATACAGAGTATATTCCAATAAATGAATCCTGAAATATGTACTAGAGACATTGTGATACATGTTCATTGGGGTGTATGCATGAGATTTGCTTCTGATGTTGCATTGTTAAAGCGGGAGTTAGAAGTCATGCAGCATCTGCTGCTAGCAGATGGCTAAGTAAAGTAAGGTAAAATGACATGATGGCACATAGTACAGTACTTAGAAGAAATTAACAAGGGTTCCATGAAACAATGTGGCTAGACCATAGAAATACTGTGGAGGGAAATAGAAATAATGAGATTTAGAGTGGAACTGGCTAATTACAGACATATGAAAGTCAAATATATCAAGATGGGATGCTGCTTTGAACACGGTTCAAGAAGAAAAAAGGTTAATTATTTTTTGATTGAAGGTAGGTTTTATGGATGGGAAATTGTCATTGTTGCCTCCAGAAGACCCAGCCTCCTGAGAGAAATGGGCATGAGATCTTGGCTTACCAATGCACCAAATGCAGAAGATGCATTTGTTGAATTTTACTAACTTGATGATTTTATTAATTAAAAACCTCCTATGAGCACCAAAAGGGGAAGAAAACAGAATTTCTGAATCAGAGAGCTAAAAGACCAACGCATACTACCCATGGTCCTCTGTGATCTGGGGCCAATGCATGATGCTTTAGTGCAGGGGTGTGTGTGTGTGTGTGTGTGTGTGTGTGTGTGTGTGTGTGTGTAACAAGACATGTGTGAGAATAAGGTACAGATGTTAGCCGCTGGAGCTACATGCACTCCATCATATCATGACTGTGGTTTCTGAAAGCAGTGGCATGCTGAAGGTAGACAAGGTTCGGACAGCAGCAAATCTTTTCTCTCCCATGTTTGAATTTCTTCATGTACAAGATGAAGCCACCATCACTGCTTTCCAGTGTAATTACTTGAGGTGTCCCTGGAATTGGAAATGGTTGTGAGCCACCAAGTGGGTGATGGGAACTGAATCTGAGTCCTCTGATAGAGCAGCCAGGGCTCTTAACCACTGAGTCATCTCTCCAGTCCTATTTTACCAGAAATCTTTAGAATCCCACTAAATAGCACCAAGGCCTAGCTACTGGTGTTTAGTGGGTTTTGTTCTGGAAGGTTCTGTCTTATATAAAGGAAGACAGATGACAGGCCAGTCACAGTCCTGAATACTAGCTGTGTGGGATGCAGCCCTCTCTGGAAGAAGGGAAGCGTTTCCCCGTGGTGATGCAACACCTACGGCCAGATTTAACACGGGAGAATAAAAAGGGAGCCAGCCTCCCAAGCCCTTAACCTGCTGTTGTTCCAGGGCATCAGGCACCCAATGGTGCATCTTAATGCTGTTTTAGACAGATGGAAAGTGACACCATTTCTATTCTTCTCACTACAGCAAGTGTTTCCTGCCTCAGGGGAGTGCTCCACGCATAGGCTCTGGGCAGGATGCTGTAGCCTCTTCCCATGATTTCAGAAGTTTTGGAGGACCTTGCTGTGCCCAGACAGTGTCATCCCCACAGCGCTGACCAGGCCACCTTCTCTCAAAGCACGAGGGGATTTGATTCCCATTTTTAATAAAGAGTTATTGAGGCTTCGCCCTGTGTGCCCTGCACACTGCAGATGTAGAAGTGTGTAAGACAGAGATGACCTGTGTCTATAATTCAAGCTTCTGCATTTTCCCAGCCTCATGCTAGACACAGGAAAACAAAACGGAGCTGGCCTGCTTATGTTTGGTTCCCATAGGGACCATGTGCTGTGTATGCGACCTTGGGAAAGTTACATGGTCAGTTAAAGGAGCTGAGTCACAGAGCCCTCTTACAACTTCAGTGGGTACAGTGTGTGCGCTCAGTGATTTCCTCCACTTCCATACCAGGAAGATTCTTCTACTTCTGGATCAATCTATTTCACAGCTATTGTGCATGAATTCATACATATTTTTCTTTACTCCTTTATCTCTAAGAGTTCTAATCTTAACAGCTCTAAGTAGTCTTTCCTGCTGACCCTCAGGTGGCTTTCCTTGCTCACCTCCCCCATCACCTTCCATTCCTCATGTACCAGCATAGACTTGGTGGGGCATTTTTCTCCTCGTGGTTCCAAGAAGGCCAACAACTGTCAGAATACTGCACAGAGATCTCCCTCTGTGCCCTGTGCTGGGAGTTAGAGCCAGGCCCTCACTGAGCTAATTGGCTACGTGCCAGCCAACAAAGATGGTTCCAAATGCCTAGGGTAGTTTTAAAACTCTAGCCTGACAAATTTCAAAACTGATAACTTGTACTCATCTGGATTTTTAAATTAATATTTTAATTAGAATTTTACATAATATATTTTGATCATGTTCTTTAGCCCCCCCCCAAATCCTTCCAAGGTCCTTCCTACTTACTCAGCTTCATATTCTTTCTTTCTCTCTCAAAATAAAAATCCCCTTGAAATAAAACTCGAAATCAAAACAAATAACTGAGAAAAAATAAATCAAAAATAGCAAAACAAAAAAACAAAACAAGAATCATGGAGTCTGTTTTGTGTTGGTCAACTGCTCCTGGGTGTGGAGCCTGCCCTGAAGTGTGGTTGGTAGACTCGGTGACACGCCTTTGGAGAAAACGGATTTTTCTTTTCCCAGAAGTAATTCATTGCAAATAGCTTCTCGGTTAGGAGTGGAATGTTGTATCTGCTTCCCCGTCCCTGTGTTGGTTTTTTTTTTTTCTGGTTTAAACCTGTTCGGGTTTTGTGTGTGCTGTCACAGTCTCGTGAATTCTTATGTACATCAGTCCTGTTGTGTCTGGATGACCCTGTCTCCTTGGAGTCATCCATAGCCTCTGGCTCTTACAGTCTGATTGCATCCTCTTCCACACCGATCCCTGAGTCATGAGGGGAGGAGCTTGACAAAGGCATCTCATAGAGGATGAGTGCTTCCAAATCTCTACTTCTCCACACACTGTTCAGCTGTGGGTCTCTGTGTTAATTACTCTTCTGATGAGGATTGAGCACCGTCTGGTTTATGAGCACAGCAACATGATATTAGGGGTCATTTTATTGCTATGTTCTGTTGTTTTGACTCCCGTTGTACCATAAAGAACTTTCTCCAGACACCCCCCCCACACACACACACACTCCAACACTCTTTTCATCATTGCCATTTTATTGAATGTTCACAGTTTTCCAGGTACTGTGTAAAAGGCAGGAGCACTTATGAATATACACACATACCTACATACATACATATATATATATAATATATTCTTAAAATATTTTAAATGCAAAAGAGATTTTAATTATCTTTTTTTCTAAAAAGTTTCTTAAAATTTTAATAATTGATGTGATTTTATGATTTAAGGAATTGAATGGGAATTTAAAATTGATCTATTATGATGCAAAATTCAAAATACATTTCAAGTATTGCAGTTCAGGACCAAATATGGTCCATGCTTGCCAATCAGAACACAATAATGAAAACAAGAAATCAAAATAAATTTATTTTAGGAACAAAACACTATAGAATTAGAGGAGTGGCTCAGTGGTTAAGAACACTGGCTGCTCTTCCAGAGGACCCTGGTTCACAGCACCTACATGGAAACTCACAACCCACTATAACTGCAGTCCTAGGAATCTAGGACACAACACATGGTGTAAAGACATACTTTATATAGGCAAAACACCCATACATATAAAATAAAATATAAAATAGCAAAATATATTAGTTATCATATATAATATATCCCATTAATTATTATTTACACAATTAACGTTTAAAACACTAATAGTTATAGAATTATTACACATTATGTACATGACTAATAATTACACATAAATTATCTGCCTCTATTATATGAATATATAATGCACACCTATATAATTATCATCATATGCACTTACCTGTCATACTGCTTTAACAGGTAGGCACTATGAATAAATCCATCTTATAGATGAGCACATTAAGGCTTTGAGAAGTTAAACAGGCTTCCCAAGGTCACAAAGCAACAGAGATGGGATTTAAACTGGAATCTGTCTATTGGTATCTTTTTCATTACTTGTGCACTGCAGCCCTTAGTGCACGAGCGGCTCGTTCATTAGTCTATAATAAATGCTAACAGAGGATCAATAAGTTATACCAAGTTGCCTCAGCGCTTGTTCATTCTCTATACTGATTTCCTGGGCTGAAAGGTCAATGGAATTTAGCACATTGTGGATTTTTCAGACCTACTGGGCCCCTCCCCAGCATGTACCATTAAGACCTCAGTCAAATAAGTTTCACCTGCCCTTGGGGCTGTCAAAGCTCAAGGTCGTGACCAAAGCTGCTGCTGGGGACTCTGAATCGCCACCAGAGAAGGAGACAGTGTTGGGGATGAGGATTCTGAATCTTGCTTCATCAGTAGTCTTGGAGAAATTCTAGAAGTACTGCTGTCCCCTAAATGGAGGCATTCCTAATACCCACAAAAGCTACAATGATGCAGACACCCAGATAGCCCTTAATTGTGATTTAATAGTATTCACTGTAATTTAGCTCCAGGGTAATGTACTTTCAATTAACCAATGTAAACACAATGTCTACTTACCCCACAAATGTTCTCCTAAATGTGCTAATTAAGGCCTGGATTCAGTGTCTCTCATACTCCACCTTCCTTCCCCGGCCCCCAAACACTATCTGAATAGTGTTCCTAGTGGCGGTCTGCAATTTTGCCCCGGGCACCACAAGTCACCTTTCGTGGGGATTCAATCTCCTCCGGCTTCTTCGGTGAGTCACTGATTGAACTAGCTAATCCTGCCTTCTGGTGCTGGTACATGTACTCCTCTAGAATACGGCCCTCGCCTACCTGCTCTGTTTCATCTTATTCATCTCACTAATGTCACTCAAGCTCTTGTACATCCAGGCCTGTGAGTTTATGGATCTGTCCTTCTCAATGTCTCTACCTACCATCAGTTCATGTAAACATTCAACCGTTCTCAAGTCTCTGTCAGAATCACTTAGGTAGGCCATTTGCTTGAGCATGTTATGCTTTGCCTGGCCCCAGAAGCCTGTTTGTCTCTAGTGGAATTTGCTTGAATAAAGAATTTGACGGCAAACACCTATCCTATAATCCTAGTACTTGGTAGGCTAAGATAAGAAGATTATGAGTTTGAGGTTAGCCTGAGCTACATAGAAATGCCACACACACACACACACACACACACACACACACACACAGAGTTGGTACCCTGAGTCAAGCTAATTTTGTATCTGTCTTGTCTGCACTAGAATAGAAACGTGTAAGGACTGCTCTCTGTAGCTTCATGGGGACTTGCACACATATACATAAGTGAGTGCTGAGTTAAATGGGATTAAATGAAAATGGTTGGAAGTAGATAGGGCCATCTGACTGTGGAGGTCTTTAAGAAAGCAAAAAGAAGAGAGAAAGAAAGAGACGGGGAGGAAGGAAGGAAAAAAGAAAGAAAGCAAGGCTAAAAATAAAACCCAACAACCCCCCCCCAAAGCCCACCCACCAACCAATCAAACCAATCCTCAAGCATCCTCTACCATTCTGGAATATGGGTCCTGTTTGAGCAAAAGCTCAGCTGAGTTTCTGCATCAATCTATGCTGCTCATCCTGGCTCCATTCTTCTGCCTCCTCAATGTAATTCGTAAGATGTGGTCAAATAGCCTGTGATGTGGTCTCAGAGCATCTTTGCATAAATAACTACCGATGTCAGTAATAACTCAGTAGTAGCTAAGTGATGGGATTTGAATTAGGAGCCCAGCAATCTAAGTCTCAGTCTCAGAAATATCATTAATCCCTGTAGAACCAGGCTCCAGAGCCCGAGTTATTTCCTTCGTGTACTTCTGTACACAGCGATAGAGAGATAATTGGAGAACTAACAGCAGGCCGCTTTATGATCTCATACAGGCTCTGGATCAGTGGTCTGCCATTCTGCATCCCTATAAAACCCTTCTGGGGAGCTCTAAAGATCACCAGTGTCCTCTCTGACCCAATCAAGCGATAGAGTCTCCAGGGTCTCCAAGCATCAGAATGTCTTCTCAGCTTTGCCAAGTCATTCCCCCAAATAAGCCAGAGCTGAAAACTTCTGCTCTAGATGAAGGTTCCTCAGACTTGATGGTAATCTTTGCAGTCTAGTTGCATTGATCTGGGGTGGGGGCCTTGGAGTCCACATTTCTAACAAATTCCCAGGTGTTGTCAAGGCTCCTCCACAAGCCACACTTCAAACATCTAGGCTTGTTTGGTTGTGCATGTGTTTAAAAGGATTGTTTTTAGGAAGGCCATCTAACTACATACTGCTAATAGGAACCTCTGGGATCAGGGTGCTGTTCATACTTCAGATTCTGGGGAACACCGAAAGATGTCTAAGAAAAACAATAGCAGAATGAATTCTCCAAAGACAGTCAAGGCAATGGATACAAATAGAGCCTCCAATGGAAAGAAGTGCTCAGGAGAGAGCGGTGTGATAACTGGGACCCTAGGAACACTGGGAACAGAGGTTGAATGAAGAGAGCCCCCATAGGCTCATAGGAAGTGGCACTATTAGGAGGTGTGGCCTTGTTGGCAGAAGTGTGTCACTGGGGGTGGGCTTTGAGGTTTCAGAAGTTCAAGCCAGGCCCAGTGTCTCTCTCTTTTCCTGCTGCCTGCTGATCCAGATGTAGAACACTCGGTTCCTTCTCCAAGCATCATGTCTACCTGTGAGCCACCATGCTTCCTGCCATGATGTCGATGGACTGAACCTCTGAGCTCTAAGCCAGCCCCAGTTAAATGTCTTCCTTTACAAGAGTTCTGTGGTCACAGTGTCTCTTCATAGCAATCGAAATTCTAACTAACTCAAGGCTTTAAGTGAATAAGTGACATGTGGGCCATCACATTCAACACCCAAAGTTCCAGAGTTCCTAGCACCCCAAGACCATCCAAGGCCTTGCATGAGTTAATCCAGGCTATACCATTGGAAGGACCATTGTACCAGTGACTTTACTAAATGCCACTGAATCCAATCTACCAGATTTTCCAAAACTCCTTTGACTTGGATAGGTCACAACAATTTAGTTGCTTTAACTCACCTGCAGGTAGGTTCTGAAATAGGTAATATAAAGGTAATGCTGGAGGGAGGGATACAGGTCTACTATCCTCCAGGCTTGTGAATCTTCCTTCTCGCTGCCACCCTAGTCATGGCTAGTTTTATGTCAACTTTATACAAGCTAGAGTTATTTTGGAAGAGAGGACCTCAGTCGTGAAAATGCCCCACCAGACTGGCCTGTGGGCAAACCTGTGGGGAAATTTTCTTGATTGATATTGATGTAGGAGGGCCCAGTTCACTGTGGTAGTGTCATGCCTGGCCTGGAGGTCCTGGGTAGTATAAGAAAGCAGACTGAGCAAGACATGTAACCATGTAAGCCAGTAAACAGAATTGTTCTATGACCTCAGAATCAGCTCCTGCCTCCAGGTTCCTGCCCTGTTTGAGTTCCTGGCCTGACCTCCCTCAGTGATGGACTGTTACCTGGAGGTGTACGATGAAATAAACATTTTCTCCCTACTTTTGGCCATGGTGTTTTATCACAGCAGTAGAAATCCTAACACACCATCCAACATTTCAGTGGATACCGGCTCCAGCTCCTTCATCACTCTAGAGCCAGCCTCTGGGCTATACTGAGATGCTACAACAATGGGATGAGTCCTTGAGCAACTGCTGAGTTGCTGCCTTCCTTGTCCTCCCAGCTCTGGGGATAGATGTCTACTCCTTGCACTTGTGGGTTACTTTTTGCTCTCTCAGCCCTTTAAGACCTGCTTACATGGCTTCCAGTCTGGAATTCTTGATGATATTTTCAGAGTGCGTTTCCTAACTAGTGTCTGGACTCTTGCTCCAAACTAACTTCTTTGTTGGGCATCAGAATAAGAACAAATGTGGCTCAGCTGTCCTCACGTAGGAGGAGAATAAGTCTTTATTAAGATACAGTGTAGTGAGCACTGAATGAATTACATATGAGGTATTCGGGCAGCCTCGCTGGTGTGTGTGGGATCCCCAGAATGGGAATTAGGGAAAAGCTTTCTGGGGGAGTGCTATTTGAAGTGCAATAACATTTCAGGTAGATGAATTCCTAATGCATGAAGACATGGAGGAGTATACAGATCAGTGTGCTCTGGAATTGGCTGCTTGGCCAGAACAAAGATTATGGGTTTGGGAGAAGTGGGTGTTTCATCTCTTGATGGCTCTTTGGCATGTAGTTGAGCTGTTTGGAGTTTTTCTTAAACATTCTCACTGTTAATATACTGTTTCAGGAGGGCCATGACATGATCACTTTATCATGTCCAAAGTGGCTCCTAGGGTGGTCATGTGGGAAATTGAAAACAGGAACTTGACACCTATTAGAACTACAGTTTGGAAGTCAGTGTATTCGAGTTTACATTGCTATGACAGAATTCCTGGCATCAACAGCCTGAAAGGAAGAAAGGTTTTAATCCAACATGCAGGGAGGTCATAGCACAGCAGCTTACACCACAATGATTGATAAGAAGGAGAAGGAGGCGGGGTGGGGACGTGTATTATCAGACCTTGCCCATGTCCCTCCTATTCTATTATTCCCCATTCTGTACCTATAGGATACTGCTGCCCATACTCAGAATGGCTTCCCTCCACCCCAGTCAACCCTCTCTGCATACACCCTCACAGACACAACAATAAGTGTGAATTATTAGTCTACCAGGTACTTTGCAATCCAATCAAGGTGACCCTCAAGATTGAGCACTACAGTAAACTCCTTCAGTTTTGTAAGCCAGAAAGCCATCATCTTGCATCGGAAGAAATAGATCTATGTTTTAAAGACCTAGAATATGAGTTCAAGTCTAGGTCAATTATTGCTTCAGATACCAGGGGCACACGCATGTAAATATTCACAGACAAGAGGGAGGAAGGTGTGGACAGAGAGAAACTGAGGGAGTGAAAGCAAAAGTACATACAGAAGGGAGGGGAGGGAGGTAGGGAAGGAGGGAGTGAGGGAGAGAGGAAGAGAGAGCAAGAACAGCCAAGGTTGTATGGTGGAAAGGACACTTTGTTTGAAGAGATGTGAGCAAAACTGGAGTGTGTTAGTCAGTTGTAAAGGAGTTTACTGTACAAATCCAACAGGTTTCTTAAAGAAAGGGAATTCCACAGGTAGGTAGGGACAAATGTGGGGTTCCAAGGCTCTGCCGATTAGAATTTCAGATTGTTCAGGGGAAATACTGGGAGGAAGTGAAGGGCTAGCAGAAGGTTGGGACAACTTAAGTTTTTATTTCAACATACATCTGAATACTAGCCTTTATGCCCAAATGCTGGAGATGAGGCGCAGGTGTGTGGAGACCAAGTTACCACAAGAGCACATCCAGTCTTACATTTGGAATACTGGAACTTTGGATCTCTTTAAGGCTAAAGTAACCCACTTAGGGGCTAGCAAGACAGCTTAGTATGTAAAGGCACTTGCCATGCGAGTCTAGGGACCTGAGTTCAATCCTTGAACACAAGTGAAGGTGGAAGGAGAGAATTGACTCCACAGTTGTCCTCTCACCTCCACACACACATGCCCGCATCATCAACATACAGCAATAACAGATTTAAAAAGTTAGGAGAACTGATTTTGAAACCTTTCAAAGAAAATGTCACTCTGCATGGTTTGAAAAGGCATTGGGTCCATGCCAACATCTATGCATGTCCGCTGAAGAACATGAACCATACTCCAAACACCAACTTGAGGGGAAGAGCCCCAGACAAATTATTTGAGTGGAAATTACAAGTGCTTTTACTATCATCCCAAGAAAAGATTGTGAAGATCACACATGTCCTAAACTGTGGCTTACATAGAAGCCCACAAACAACCATGATTGGAGACACACGACATGTACAGTTCTCCAGAAGCTCAGGAGACTGCAGAGCATAAGAGAGACGGTAGTTTTGCAGACCTCACAAGCTAAACTTACTTTAAACCTAACTGTAGACAAGTAGAGTCTGAAGCAGAAAGAGGTAGCTCCTCTGTTCTACCCTTGTCTCACACTGTGTGAGGTCTAGCCTGGCCGTCATCATCTTGGAAAGCTGTTGGTAGTGTGGAGCCATGAACGCTGTGTATTCACAGGTGGCAGGTTGCCTGTGGAAGATGAATCAGACTTGTAGGGAAAGATCTCAGAGGAATGCCAGTGTGAATGAGTAGGGTTTCAGAATGACAGATTTGGATTTGATGGAAAAAAGATGTTTGAGCAGTTTGAGCTCAGCTGCCACCCATTGTAGGTGCCTGGCAGACAGAACATCCCACAGATGCTCAAGAGAGAAAACAAAGGGATCCTCTACCTGTCGATCCTTTGCCATGGGCCCAAAAATGTAGTCTCCTCTTACTTGATCTGCAATGATCTAATCTTTTGACCCGTTGTCTAGCTTCCCGGTGGCATATAAATCCCATGAAAACAAGGACTTTGGTTTATTTGCTTTGGTGTCTCAAGAATTTGAAACAGTAGCAAGTGTAAGGGAAGTGGCCAGTGAATATCACAAGAAAGAAGAATAAATCAGAAGGTGAAGGAAGAGACTTGATTGTGTTTGAAAGGCTGGTTTTAAAATTGGCTTTCAAAGCTTTAACTCAAATTTATGCTTTCCTTGAATAACACCTCACGTGGGACCCCAATACATAAAATGGATGAATGTGATGTTTTAATAGTGTACATTTAATCATAGGTCTCAATGTAAAACATTTATTTCTGTTTGTAATAAAAAGACTCGCTGAGAACTATGAGGTTGTTTTGATAAACATGATAAAACTTCTGGAATCAAGGCTGCTAGGAGACTCAGACTGTAATTTATTCTTCCATTTCCTTTTGCTTGCAGAGCACTGGGAAAGCTCAGATTCATGTGGAAAAGTAGTTGCAAATGATACCAGCCTCATAGCTCATCTGGCAATCTCAGGATAATTCTTCAATTAAACCAATGCAGAAGCCTGCAAAGGGAGTAGTTGGAAAATTGAGCTCAAAAGTTGAACTTCTTACTGTAGCCATGGGTTGTGCCTCTTTCTGCACATTCAGAACTCAGACAAGAAGAGGCAAGGCTCACCATAAGTGCCAGCACTGTTTTGATGTGTGACATTATCCCAGCTCTGATGAGTTGAACATCCGGTGATAATTACACAAGCAGCCATTAGGCCATGATGGAGTTAAGCATCCTCTCCTTGCCTGACTCTTAATTGAACATAAGACTGTGTTTCCATGCTGGGGAACTGCATAATTTTATAGACACAGAGATTCCCAGTCACATATTTATCTTCTTCTTTTTTTTTTAAATCACTGCAAAGACAAAACCTTCACAGCCAATGACTCATCTCCAGTATGTTCCACATAGAGTTCTGAGAATTGTTCAGTGTCCTGGCAATGCCATTTGATGTACTGGTGGCTAAAGTTTGGTACTGGTGCACATTATGTTATATGGTGTTCTTTTCTTTCAAATTACTATAACTAAGAGAATACATTACCATACATTTTGCAGCCCCTGCTTAACAAGAAATCTTAATTGATTTTTTAGTGATGACTAGAGCTAGGGAGATGATGGTTCAGTGCTCTACACGAGCATGAAGACAAATATTGGGTGGGCATGGTGACCAACCTGTCATTCCTGGCCTATGATGCCAGAGACAAGGATACCTGGAGCTAGTTAGCTAGACCAGACATAGCTTCAAGCTCCGGGTTCAGCTGAGAGGCCCTGTCTCAATGAATAAGACAGAGAGAGATTAGGGAAGACTCCTGGCGTCGGCATCAGGCCTCCAGATGCATACATATGAACATCTGTACATATCTGTATCCCTACCACACATATGTGTGCTGTGGGAACTCCTTCAGCCAATAGTCTTTAAGCTACTGGCCCACTTTGGGCGTGGCTAAATGTACCATATATACAGATGTAGAAATGTGCACAACCCCTTGGCTGCTGGGTTCAGTTTCAGTTCCCCACTCATGCAAAGGACTGCTGATCTGTGAGTCTACCCCTAAATAAAGAAACCTTTATTTATACTCCATTCTGGGCCAGTGTAGGACTATTTTATCATAATCTACAACAAATGGATATAAAAATTTTTGCTGGCCTTGTGAATAGATTTAAATATTATTAAAGAAAGCCAAACGTTAAGAGTTCCTTATGAACTTGACAGTTCCAAACTGAGGGAATTATAATTGTAACCTTCAAGATACTTGGGTAGGACCATGCAGACAACAGCAGAGAAGGTGACTTGGGCTGTGCCTACCTTTGGTTTTCATGTGGAATTGGTTGTTCAGGTACCCGAGTAGATGAACATAATCCCCAGAGTCCCATCTGTGACATTACAGGGTGACAAAGGTGCTTCTGTCCCAGTGAAGACAGATGTTGATAAACATTCAGGGAAGATAGCTATCAGGGGTGGCACATATCTATTCCTCAAGCCTTTATTTCAGAGATGACAGTGACCCTCCGCTCTGTAAGCCACCAAACAAAGAGACAGATACCTGATCTCATTCAGGGAATGACCTAGTTGTCAAACACAGGTATTATTCTACTATTTGTATCAAAGATAATATTGGATTTTAAGTTATTAACATTTTTTGAATATTTACCTCTGTGCTATATATTTTCATAACATTATTTCATAAATTGTTTTACCCTTTGGAGTAATTTCAAAGTCTCCAACTTTTAGTAATCTCCATTTCACAGGTAGGGAAACTGAGGCACATGGATGGTAAATCACTAGGCTAGAGCCATGTGGTTAACATGCAGTGAAGCCAGGACTCAGATACACACTGAGCTCCAAAGTCTAAACTTTTAATAACTCTGAAACACAAACAGAGTGTGGAAGAAGAATTCATTAGGAGATGAAATGGTTGGGTGGTAGGATATCTGTCTGCAAAAGTCAAGTAAGTGCTATGTCATTGGTACTCAATTGTCTTACCCGAGTGACACCTAGTTATGTTTACCAGTGTTCAGCTGGCTTTCATCTTGGCCTACAGTGAGACTATTTTCCCTCTTTTGAAACTGTCCCATCAAGTCTATCACTTATGCTAGGAGGGAGACAGATAACTCTCTCTCATTTTGCTTGACAAGGAACACAACCAGAATGCCTGTGCTTGGTCGAGTGAAGCCGACAGCTGTAATGTGGCATTGAGCTTCAAGATATGCAGTGGGTGGAGAAAAATGAGCCCCAAGTCAGTGAGGTAATACAGTCTGTGAGAGGAACAGACATTAGGCAGAACACAGCTCTGCCAGTAAAGAGGTGTGACCCGGACTGTTTAGTCTCTGTTTGAAGCTGAGAAATGTTAGCCTATTCCTCATAGGCTTTCTGGAATAAAGAGTCAACCAAACATTAAATGACTTGACTCTGTTTATGTTAGAATATTACCTTTCATTTTCATCACGGGATTTGTACATATGATACAAATATCTTTAATATATATACATATATATATATGATAAAACTAGGTAGATTTTTCCTCAAATGTTGTGACAAGGAGTTGGAAATTCTGACAAGTTATCTGTGGTTATCTGAGTAACAAGGCTGGTGCTATCTGTTATCTCCCCAGCCCACTGCCTCAAGTCCTGCCCAAGTTGCTCCCAGTCCTTATCTGTTAGCTGGAATGAACTCCTTCCTTGTAGACTTCCTCTTGTGCCTTTTTTTTAATTTAAATTTTATTTTTATTTATTTATTTTTAATTTTATTGTTTATTTATTTATTAAAGATTTCTGCCTTCTCCCCGCCACCACCTCCCATTTCCCTCCCCCTCCCCCATCAAGTCCCCCTCCCTCATCATCCCTAAGAGTAATCTGGGTTCCCTGCACCGGACTAAAATCTCAAGGTCCAAATCAAGAGCAGGAGACAGAGCACGAGCAAGGAACTCAGGACCGCGAGGGGTGCACCCACACACTGAGACAATGGGGATGTTCTATCGGGAACTCACCAAGGCCAGCTGGCCTGGGTCTGAAAAAGCATGGGATAAAACCGGACTTGCTGAACATAATGGACAATGAGGACTACTGAGAACTCAAGAACAATGGCAATGGGTTTTTGATCCTACGCACATACTGGCTTTGTGGGAACCTAGGCAGTTTGGATGCTCACCTTACTAGACCTGGATGGAGGTGGGTGGTCCTTGGACTTCAATATATACATATTAGAGTACTACTCAGCAGTAAAAAACAATGACTTCCTGAATTTTGCAGGCAAATGGACGGAAATAGAAAACACTATCCTGAGTGAGGTGAGCCAGACCCAAAAAGAGGAACATGGGATGTACTCACTCATATTTGGTTTCTAGCCATGAATAGGGGACGTTGAGCCTATTATGCGTGGTCCTAGAGAAGCTAATTAAGAAGGTGAACCCAAAGGAAAACATTTAGGCGATGAAAGGAGACAGAGACAAAGACCCTCTTGTGCCTTTTGAATTGGAAGAACTTCAGAGAAGTCATGCACAGATCAGCTGCTCCTGCTATTTTCTGCATGACAGATATGTTGTCAAAGATCTCGAAAGGCAGGCACCTCAAAAGGGAGAGAACCCTGGATAGAGACGAAATAACTAAGTTCGGAGTTGAGCAAGCACTGCAAAGAATCCACATCTGATCCCAGGGAGCATGAATTTTTAAGAAAACTTCTGGCTCCATGACTCCTCTCACAGGCCAGACAGGTCACAGATTCTGGAAACCAACTATTTCTCAGTGAGATCTATAGGAAGAGGCAAGAAAGGTAACAAATCAACACCAGTAGGCCCAGTGCCTGAGTTCAGCTGAAACACAAGCTTGGGTCCACCAGGGATCAGTTGGCTAACTCCACTGGGATGAACATAGTAAGCTATTTACTCTTCCCAGGGTGAATGGGTGTTTTGGAAGCCTTACTAATAGCTCTGACTGTCAAGCCCCTGGTGGTTGGTTTACTTCTGTTTAATCTCACTTGTGTACAAAGAGTGGGATGGGAAAGGATGAATGAGCTCATTCTAAATTCAGCAGGTAAATTAAAGATGTGTGTGATGCCACCCCGCCATAATGGATATTTTTCTGCCAGCATAACTGACATTTCCAATCTGACTCCTTTCAACGTGGGATGTTTGCTGTTACACACACATGCGCACGTCACTCACGTACAATAACACTGTGGATTCTCTGCACGTCCCACACCTGTGAGCAGACAGACTGCCAGTGGAAACATCTTGCATCCACAGCTACTTTCCTAGGACCTAATTCTCCAAAGCAGAGGCCAGAGAACCAGGGCAGTACAATTGTCCAAACCTAACAGTGCTATCTCTCTCGCTGGACAATTTCATCCCAGCCAGGTCAGCCCACACCTTTCTCTGGGTCTCAGCAAAGTCTTGTTTCTCCCAGGAGGGCCTTATCCCAGAGTCTTCAGGGAAGAGTCTCCAGGTTCCATCCAAGCATATCTAAATCAGGAATCTGAAGATCTGAAACATCTCCAGTGCTCTCTCTGCATCTTCTCCCAGAAACAGAGACCCCTGGGGGACATCTGAGGCAGACGGAGGAGCCTCAAATGCGAAAGTATCTATTAGCTTCAGGTTCTCCCACTGCCATGCATTCTGGGAAAATTCGGTGCTGTCCCTGAGCCTCAGTCTTTTCATCTACAAAACGGGAAGAGTAATTGTGCCTCCTCTGCCCAGCTCAGCTCTGCAGCCAGCTCCTTGCCTCAAGGAAAAGGAGTTCCTGAACTATCTGCCCCATAGACATCCTTAGCACTTCCCCTCATCCAGTCTGCCTAGACACTATTTCCTGCGCTGCTCCTACATCTTCAACCCTCTTTCTGCTCATTGTTAGGTACATACTAATCCTAGGCATGAGACTGGCCTATTTCCTGGGAACAGCCATCCCTCTACTTCCAACACACGACATTGTGTCGTTGGCTTGCAATGGTAAGATGGTAAGTTGGACCCTGTTTACATTCCCATCTCTTAACATTCCTTGAGCATCTCAGTGTACCAAGGCTCTGGTAGGTGTTCTGATTCAGGGAAGCACGGGAAACAGAGCCCAGTGACATGGAGTCTGGAAGGCTTCACAGACAAAGGGGGAGGAGCAGGCATCAGTGGGAAAGGGGAGAGAGGTGGTGCTGGTGGAGAATGAAGGAAACCTTTTAGAAAGGAGAATTTATCCTATCTAAATATACTAAATATATACAAACATATGGGAGAAGATAGGAATTTGGTTTGTTCCAGGTACCATGGGAGGTACATGTTTTCAGTAAAACATTTGACAAAATGGGCCACGGACTTGGAGAGGCAGAGAGACGCTTGGGGCCTTCCAGCCAGCAGACCTTGGTGGGCAGGTTGGTGCCTATACAGACCGACTTCGGAACCCTGGCTCTTTCCACTCCACACTGTTATTTCCAGAAGGGGCAGGCAGAAGCATTCCAAGAAAAGTTGCTGCAGGCAAGCAGATGTCAGTATGGCCTTGGCTGGAAAATCCATTCTGCTGGAAAAGAGATTGCCTTAGAGTGCAGGGGCCATTTCTAAAGAGGATCAGGTCCCAGGGAAGCAGCAAGGTTTGTCATCTGTCACCAAGTCACTAACAAGGTTCTGCCTACAAGGTGAGCAGCCTGAGGGCCTCATGGGCTTTCCTTTTTACATGCTAAGCTGTTGAGGTCCTCCCCGCTCCTCCCTCACCTCTTCTCCCTCCTCTCCCTCCCTTCCTTCTCCTCTTTTTCTGTTCTCTTAATGCTAAGCACTACTTAGGAGAGGTGGGGCTGTCAGCAGAGGTGAGGAGGATGTATGACCTAGAAGCCGCAGAGGATCCGGGATGCTTATACACCGTCCCCTCCCTGCTTCACAGGGGCCTAGCTTTAGGGGCTCCAGCGCTCTTGGGACCTATCTCTGATCCTTTTATCTGGATATTTACAGAACATTCTGAGGAGCTGATTTGCCTCATGATATTATAAAAGAGCAGAAATAACTCTGTCAGCATTTCAGGTACCCAGGAATTCGTAACTGTTGGCTCCCCTAGGCATTCCAGGCAGCAGCTGGCAGGTGAGAGTGAGAAAGTCGGGGGAGACAGGGAGGCCCCAGCCCAGAGAACACACATTAGCAAGCCAGAACCCCAGTTCTCAGGGGCTCCACTGAGCAAAGTCAGAAAACCCAGAAAGGGAAAATGAGAGAGAAAAGTAACCTTGACGAACATCTTCCGTACATGTTATCTTTCCATCCTGTGACAGGTGGACATGGCCTGATGCTACAGCTAAGGGGACGGAGGCGGCAAGGGATGCTAATTTATTTGCTAGAGTAACATACAAAGGAAGAGGGAAATCCTGCATTCGTATTTCAGAAAAGTTAACCAAATTTTCACAACTTGTTAGTTTGATGTAAAACCTGGTCTGTAATGAGCGTCTGCACGTGTGATGAATATACTCACCACAAGCGGGTGTTCAGAGCTGATTCTCAGCTTGCCTCTGCCCACTGGGAGACCTATAGGAAAGACAGACCCAGGAAGCAGACAGAACAGTGGGATATGGGGTGGGGGTGGAGCATCACGGGTGACCCTTCCTGGGCTCCCGAGCTTCACCACACTCCGTTAGTGATCCTCACAAGACCTCAGTAGGGTGAACAGATCATCATCATGCCTGTCTGTGAGAGGGGCACTGAAAGATGAATCTGAGTGGCCATCCATCTGCTCCAGGTCAGATGCTCAGTAGGTGACCAACGCAGGACCCATGCCCAGGCCTACCTGACAAATCTGTTCTCTTAAAAATCATAAGTGTTGCTTCCGAATTCAGCATTGGTTTGGGGTCAATGAACTCTCTCCAGGGAGGAGAACTTGGCACAATGGAGACACTGATTAAGAATCAACCAAGCAAAGGAAGTGGGATTGCAAACATTCTACAAGATGGCTTCTAAGACTGGCCAGAGGGAGGAGCAATTTCTAAGTTTAGAGGAGCGATCAGGGCCCAAGCCCGCAAACCCTTTCCATTTATGAAAAAGAGTTGAGATTCCGTGTTAATAACAGTCAGGTTCCTGGGAGGACTTCATTCAGAGAGAGCTGGTCCAATTTGCATTTTGCTGCAACATGGATTGGATTTGAGGCAAAGCTGGCAGCTGAAAAAATCAGTGGATGCGGTTACAGTCATGGGCCATTAATTACAAAGCAGAAACGACAGGGGTAGAGGGGGTTTTTCTGAGTTCTAATGTGTTGACGGTTTGCTGTTGCTTGTGAGAAAGGGGTCCTGAGAGATGTAGATGTGACTGTCACCTTATTGAAGCTTACCTCCCTAACTGTGCCTATCACTTTGCCAGGAAAGCAGGGATCAAGGGCACGCTGGGGTCTGGGGACCTGTTTGAGGCTGGAAAGGCTTGACAGGGGCATCACAACCATGCATTAAGGCAGATGGGCCAAGCTGAAGTCATTTCTTCTCATTAAACCATATAGTCACAAAAATTCCTGGGCATCCATCAAAAACAAAATCAAGACTGAGACGCGGTGCCCTGGACCAAAGGATGTTGACACTATCTCCTCCATCTGCTACTGCCTCCCTAAACAACAGAAAGCTGGTAAATGGATGCCATTTTTCTCCGTGTTTAGTTTTTCTGAATAAATTTCCTTAAGCCTCTGGCGGCAATTACCACTTGTCTCCTGGCAAGTACCAGCCGATGACAAAGGAAGAGAACAATAGCAAACAGATATTAAGAGGAGAACTCGAAAACGCTTGATCTCCTTAGCTTGACAGGCTGTTGCTGGATTTGGTTTAGGGGGTGGTGCTTTGGGGGCATATTTTCCTCTGGGTTGTGATGGGAGGATGCATACATAATAGAGTCATATTTCCTGCAGGTGAAATTGGTGCTGGCTCCTTGGACTGAGTGGAATCTATCAACAGTGCCAGGCTTGCATTGAGCCCTAGGCATCTAGTGCTGCCCTGGCCATGAGGAGTCATAAATCCCTGTTTAGGTCATCGGGTCAGTATTTCTTGCATTTGTGGCATGCAGCCAGTGCCAGTCATTACTGGAGAAATGTGGGCAGAAGAGACCTAGGGAAGATCCCTAAAGCAGGAATTAAGAGATAGAGTTCTAATTCTGTCATTTACCAAGTGGCCTTGGACCCCGTGTTTCTCATTTCTAAAAGCCGAAGAGCACCAGAGAGGTGGGGCATGGGGACAAAGTAATTTCAAAGCTCTCTTCCAGCCCGATCCCATGGGAAGGGGCCAGCAGCTACCAGGTTCCCAATTCCCAAGGAGAACTCACTTAGGGGAAGCTCTGAAAGAATGGGAGGGGACCTCTGAGGAGAAGGGCTTTCTCTTATTACTCGCCAAGAGGACTGGGTTGTGTGTCAGAGATGGTGCTGCAACATTTCTGGGAAGAGAAGCAGGGGACAGTGAGCTTTGCTGCCTGGAAGGGTTGGAAGAGACTCGCAGGGTGACAGGGAAGGACACCTTTGTCCAATTCAGTTCCTGATTTCAAAACAAATGAACAGCTATAACCAAAAGTAAAGAAGCCTTTCCCGCTAATCTTTGCTTCTGCTCATTCTAGAAGCAAAAGGCCAAGGATGTGTCTGAGGGCCTTAGTTGAAATTTTGTACATGGACCCTTTGTGGTGAGAGGGAGTCAGAGGCCTTGTAGGGAGTTCACCCATCCCTGTATTCTACTCAGTAGCTACCCCACCCTGTTGTGATAACCAAAACTGTTTCCAGACATTGCCATATTTCCCCTGGCACCCACGTTGAGAAACACTGCTGCCACTTGGGCCATCAGACTTTCAGTAAAACCAGTTTTGTTTCTTTCCCAAGTGGGATCATCTCTTGATTTTCTTGATGAGACAACTAGGAAGGAGCTCCCTAAATGAAGAAGTTCTGGTGCTGTTTTCAGGCTCAGATTAGGAGTGTCTGCCACTCTCGGGGCTCAGGAGGAAGGTCCAACAAGGAGCTGGATGAAAAGGACCAGTCCAGAGAGAGCTCAGTCTCTGTGCTGGGATGCTCGCTTCATGCAAGGCAGTATCATTAGCCTGTACTCATTGCCTCAGAGCTGGACCAAATCATTCCCGCCTTTTGCTGAGCACTGGGGAAAAGAGAGGATGCTGTTTGCCCAGGAGGTTTCGCAGAAAGGGGTCCAGCATCTATCTCTCATCAAGTAAGGGTGTTTTCCAATAATGGAAGCAGTCAGAGCTCAGCTGGTTTCCAGAAGAGCAATGCAGCCCTTTGTCAAGGCATATTACTCCCCATATTTTAGCTATGTGAGATTATGGAAATGAATGGCAAAGAACATTTTCTTTTCACCAAGCTTCTCTATTAGCCTTTAAGTAGTTAGCCTATGTCCCTTTCTTGTGGGGATCAGAAGGGGTTAATGGTTGACAATCTCACTTCGGTCTTTTCTACAAAGGGGGAGGGTCCTCTACACTCATCTCTGAGGCTTACTCCCAAGATGGGTCTTATCCCAAAGCCTAAGTTCTGCTCTCATATGTAAGCAAATGCCTGCTCCATGGTTACCTGGTAACCAAGGTGCCTATGTAGGAAGTGAGGTGTTTTAAGCTGGGGTCACAGACTCCCTGAAATTGCATGCCATTCACAGTGCAGGTGAGAATGAGTATTTCTGTGAAGAAAGGCTCCTGGCTTTTATTAAACTACAAAACTGTACAGTGTGCCTATGTACTCTTTGCTCACCCATGCAAGTATATCTGTATGTACATGCGTGCCATAGAGCACACTGAGAACTGATTTGTTTGAACAGTAAAAGAAAGTGTATTTGATACCTGCAGGCATCCCTGATAAATGTGTTTATGTGGGGAATTTGTATGATTTCATATGTCTAATGGCGAGGATAGGGGGTCTATGATACAAGTTAGCGGAGTCCCTGGAAGCAAGGAACTACAGGCTGAGATGAAGCTGCAAACAAGCAGAACCACAGCCTTTGCTGCCCCGCAGATCTGCCAACCTGCAGACCCTGGAGTTGCTGCCTGTGGATTGCCCTAATGATGTGTGAGCACACTGAATTAGCTGGGGCTGAGATCTGGGGAGACTCTGTTACACTCATGGCCAATTCACATTTGCCACTTGCCTGGTGGACTTTCTGATTAGGATTGTCCCTCCTTATGGGTAGTGCGTGTGCCAGTTTGTGGTTATTACCCTCAGAAGGATGTGTGCTGACTCCAGGGTGGGGTGGGATTGCTATTTCTCCAGTTCCTTCTGTTGCTGCGCATGGGCAGAAATGGGAGGAAACTTTGAGTCAGGTTCCAGCAGGGAAGGCAGTTGAGTTAACGAACTACATGGGCAACCTGAGATTTTCTTCTGAGATGGTGGGCCAGGATGTATGAGGCGCAGACATCAGAGAGCATTGCCACTTAGGATAGAGCTGCCTGAGGTCGGGGAGTGAATGATATGAGGGAGGAGGGGGAGGGCCTATGCAAATGACCTCTCAATTTCCATGCTCAAACAAGGAAAGAAAATGGAACTAAAGAGTACAGTCTGTCCCTAGCCAGCTGTATGACCAGTACCTATCACTCTCCCTCTTAAGGTGCCTCTCAGGAATCTTCCATGAATGTTGAAGATGACCTTATCATTTGAGATTTGAGTTGCATTTCAATAGAGTTAAAGTATAAGCATCGGGTCCCAGAGGGTTAGTTCCTGAATAGAGATACGTGATTGTAGAGGAGGGAATTTGCCTTCCCAGGACACATATAAATTCAGGGTTAATAATTCAGGAACCCTACCTGGTTGTTTTGATGATTGAACCAAACCACTACACAGAATGGCTGAAAATTTAAAGCTATGTTATGATGTTTTGGTTCAGAAATACTTCGGTGCATTATTTTAGATGGATGAAGTAAAATCCCACATGATGATGGTGGTGATAGTGATGTGCAGATGGAGGTGGGGGTAGCTGGGGTAATGCTGTATGTTTTTTGATGCATCTTTAGGACTATACCCCTTCTTCTGTTACCTCATCAAAAGCAGAAGATGGAATGTAATGATGAAGTCTTAAATTTAAAATCTCTTGGTCATGACCATGGAATGGCCAACTCTACCAACCCCTTATGTTATAGAACATATCCTATATAGACACATCCAGATATGTCTCACATTCCAGTTGATTCATTTGGTGCAATCTACTCCGGTTGTTGCTTGTGGTATATAGTAGTTACACTGGGTCCTGGTTACTCAGAAAGAAACATGATTAGGCCCTTGTTCCTAAGAAGCTTTTCATCTGAAGTAAATGTGTAACAGTGAAGAGGAAGAGAAAGAGGATAAAGAAAAGGCTCACAGCCCTGCAGCAGGTGAGGAAGGTCCTGAGTGCTGCTCAGGTAGCTCCCTTAGTGAGTTGTCCTGGAGAACTCTGAGCTCTGGTCCTCCATGGATTTCCTATAGGTAGGTGGGGTACACAGTCTTTATATGTCCTTAGGACTATTTCTATTCCTACTCCCATCCTGTTTTTTTTTTTTTTTTTTTTTTTTTTTGCTTCATCTGTGTGTTGGGTCAATTATTCAGAGATAGTGGGACCACAGGCTTCTGATATACACACAGTCAACACAATGAACCTATGTAGGGTTAAAACAAACTTCATTCTATGAACACCGGAACTACAGCTGGGAGGCAGTGTCTTGGGGAATGCTGTGCTCCCTGATAGATACCAAAGCCACTTGCTCTTTGCCCCTCTGCATGGCTGCCCAGCAGGATCTAGACTGCTGGTTGGAGAGAAATGGCTAATGAGGGGCTCTGTGCTGCAGGCCCAGAGTAATCCCTCTGTGCTCTCAACTACAGATAGGAATTTTGCTTATTTCAAAGACCTCATTAACGCCGAGATTGGTAGGAGCAGCTTCACAGCCGATTCATCTCCAGGAATCAAAGACAGCCCAAGGGCCCCATGAGCAGCCAGGAGTCACTGGCTCTGATGGTATCTCATCTGCTCTCACCTCCCAGGTGCCTGGGATGGCCTACAGCGAGGGTGATGGATCCTTGGAGACCTTTCCCAAGGCCTTAAATTATGCAAAAGCAGAGTCTGCATCTGAGACCTTCTGGCACTTTCTGGGAGTCTCCATGAACAGCATATATCTATATTAGTCTCATTCAAGTCTGTTACAGTTTGAACAGGAAATAGCCCCCACTAAAAAATGATTGGTCCTGAGGCTGTTGAATGGATCAATGACCAAATTCTTTGATGAAATCATGATATGATGGCATTACTGGGAGTCAGAGAAAAGTAGGAGGTGGGACTTAGCCAGAGGAAGCAGGACAGTCAGATCATATACTCGATGCTACATCTCATCCTGGCTCCTTTCTGTATTTCTCTCTTTGCTTCTGATATGTCAAGAAATGTAGAACAGCCTCTTCCATACATCCTTGAAACCACAGTGTTTTGCCTAAGTGCCTGGAGCCACACAATCATGGGCTGAGTCCTCTGAAATCATGAGGCAAAGTGAGTCCTGCTTCCTATAAGTGGTTTCTGTTGGGTATTTATTTGGTCACAATAGTAATTGAAAAAAATATGAACTCACAGCGCCCCATCCTTTAGACCAGTATAGAAGTCAGTGGTGGTGGTGGTACCCACTGAACCCAACCAAGCACAGAAGTGAAGGTACATTGTAGTTATACAGAGACCTGGTTCTGCCACTGATGGAGGAAGGTCACTGGTTAATTAATAAAGAAACTGCTTGGCCTGATAGGTTAGAATATAGGTGGGTGGAGTAAACAGAACAGAATGCTGGGAGGAAGAGGAAGCAGGCAGACGCCAGGCCACTCCTCTCCAGGGCAGACACGATGAAGCTCAGACCCAAGATGGACGTAGGCTAGGATCTCCCTGGTAAGTCACCACTTCGAGGTGCTACACACATTAATAGAAATGGGCCAAGCAGTGTTTAAAAGAATACAGTTTCTGTGTAATTATTTCGGGGCATAAGCTAGCCAGGCGGCCAGGAACAGGGTGGCAGGAACGCAGCCTGCAGCTCCCTACTACATGCCACCAACTCAGTGGGTTGGACCTTTGAGCCCCTATGCAGCCACATGAGAGAATCATCTCAGATGGTCTTCAAGGTCCCCTTTAGCTCTAACACAAATATGATGCAGACACTAAGAATTGAGACTGTCTTTAGGAAGACAGGTTGTATTTACTCATGTAATTGCCAGCTGCTGAATAGTCAGTGGACTGCCTCTCATTGAGCCAAATGCTGGGGCTTCAAGGCTGACTGCGTTCCGATATGTAGCATCCTTGATAATTTTAAGTAGCATGAAATAAGAAGCAAAGGAGATGTAAAGTAATATAAACATGGTCAGATAACTTTGTATAAATATAAGAAATAAAAAAGGATGTCTAATATCCCCAAGATCAAAGGGCTGTGAAGGAGTCGTGCAGCTGCAAAGTGCAGCCTTAGTTTCTAGTCCTGCTCAGAGCACAGGGAAGTGGATCTCAGTACCCACGGCTTAGGTGACACCCGACAAATGTGTGCTGAAAGAGAGAGGGAAAGGCTATGAGGCAGAGGAGATGGAAAATGGAAGGTGACCCAGAAAATAAGAGGTGGTATTACGGTCTGCTTGCTACAAATAAGAAACTAAACCTGGAGCTGAGGTGGAATGGTTCAGCCAGATCACAATGACAGCAATTGATAGACTACAGGCACGGAGAGGTCTATGTTAGTCAGGGTCACAGGGAGAAGCATCAACAAGACAGAGTGGCTCGCGAACATATTGATTAGAATTCAACAAATCTAAAGAGCTAGAGGAGCTATGCCAGAGGCTGTGGCAACTTCAGCGGGGAGCAGGGGCAGTTAGAGACAGGTACCACATAGCATCAGTCAGGCCTGGGAGTAGAAGCTGGGAGGAGTGACATCTCGGTCCAGTTCTGATTCCTGCTGTCTGGGAGATATTGAAGAAGGCTAAGCCTTGCCTTGCTCATGTTTACCACACAGATCATAGTGCCTACCTTCTTAGATGTCTAAAGATGAAATAAGGCTTCCATGTTGTCAGGCATAGTTCCTGATAAATAAATGAGAAACCGCCTTCCCTCAAGGTAGACAGGATGAGAACAAAATGGCAGGCTGCTGAGACCTCAGGAGCTGGCATCAAACACAAAGAGAATATAAGGGATAATAAGAAAGCCCTTCAGGCAGCACATTGCCCTCCATCCTGGGACTGACTCCTTCTCTGAAAATATAGCCAGTGACACAGGCAGAGTCCATGAGTCCAGAGTCCCTTCTTCCTGGTGAGACATTTTGGAATGATGGAAAAACGAGCTGAGGAGAGCTCATGGATTTAATCATCTTTCAATGGTGAACTTTCACCTGCTTCATAGAACATGAAGCTGAATATATCTGTCATCTGCAGCCAGTATGATAGTTAATCTTGGCTGTCACTTGATTGGGTCTGGAAACCAACTAAAAGGCATATTTCTGATCAGATGTAAAGGTATTTCCTAGAAGAATTATTGAGGAGCAGAGACCTTTCCCCAGAGTAGGTTATAAAGAGGTCTGAGGGAAAAGTTGCTTTCTTGCAAGCTTGCCTTTGTGTCTTGTAGGTGAGGGTATCTACAGTGATGCTGTTGCTGCTGGCACCACTCTCCTCTGCTTCAATGACAAATCACCCTTCTTCAGCCTTCCAATGGGACCTGGAGGCCAATGACTCTTCAGTTATCCTCCAGGGTTTCAGCATCAGATTGGAAGTCCATCATCATAGACTGATTGACAACTGTGCATTCTCTGAGCTTCTCCAGCATGCAGGCATCCATTGCTGGACTGCCCAGCCCAATGTATAAGCAAATCAAATAGTCTCTCTCTCTCTCTCTCTCTCTCTCTCTCTCTCTCTCTCTCTCTCTCACACACACACACACACACACACACACACACACAGAGAGAGAGAGACAGAGACAGAGACAGAGAGAGAGAGAGAGACAGAGACAGAGAGAGAGTAAGGGAAGGAGAGAGAGGGAGAAGAGAGGGAGGGAGAGAGGGAGGGAGAGAGACAGAAAGACGAGAAAGAGAGAGAGAGAGAGAGAGAGAGAGAGAGAGAGAGAGAGAGAGAGAGAGAGAGAAGTTTTCTTTCTTTTTCTAGAGAATTCTGACAAATACTGTTGGGGGCTATGGACCCAGACCATGAATTTCCTGTAAACAACTTGTTTTTATGCTTGCAGCTGCTCTGAGCAAAAAACTTGTTTTCCTGTGTTTGCAGCTACTCTGAGCATGAGACCCTCAGGAGTTCCTGATGGCAGGAGAGTGGTTTCTAGGGCATGGCTATCAGTTGAGGATCCATATATAAGCGGCTCTGGTACACAATAAAGGGGCATTCTTGTTTCAAGGATGACCCGTGTCTCTGTGTGTCTGTGTGTGTTTAAATCTTCAGGCCCTTTTCCAGCTTGTGAACGGTCCTGTAGTGCAGTCGCCGCACTACAGGGGTAGTACCATAGTACACATACTAGTACGGACGGTACAAAATACAGCATGAGCTGAGTAATTCTTCTAGAATGAGGCATTAGGAAAGGGTGACAGAGTCTAGTGACACACTGCCTGAGTCTTCCAGGACTTTCTGATGTGCTTAGGATTCTTATTTGAGTTTCCACATTGTGAGTTTGTCCTTTCATAGGTTGCCACCTTAATACTGTATGTTAACCTCTCTAGTGGTCCTGTGTGGAAACACCCCTGATGAGGAAGATGAATTGGCCATCCCCTCAGCAGAGGTGATGCCTGTTATATACGTATTTATTACAGATAGGGTACCACCAGACCAAAGAAAGCATGGCAGGAGAGAGAAGACAAAATTAGCACAGGAAAGAAATGGAGGGAAGAGAAAAAGTTACACGTAATAAGAAATTTGTGTGATATGTAGATGACCAAAGAAGGTCACAGTTCTCCAGGCTCAGGGCCATTGAGCTTAAGGGACAGGAAAGGGAAGGCAACAGAACACATGAGATAGGATGGAGGTAGTAGGGATAACTGGAGGGAAAAGATATAGGGGAACACACAGGGAAGAAGGGGAGGAAGGAGGGAGGATTATATGTGCACCATATGCACATGTTTTTCTTTGTATTGTTTTCTAAATACTGGGTTTATATTATACTATGTATCATAATTTAAAAGTATATACAAGAAAGGTTATAATGTTGTGGGCTCTAGATCACTGAGTTTCTGACCTTTACACCCAACTCTGGTCCATTTCCTTCCTTGGCTCACTTCCTTACTGAATTGTCTCTGCTTCCACCACTATTCTTGTGTCCCAGTTTAATGTCTTGTTCTGGAACACAAGAACCTAGAGATTCTAGTGCCACCAGAACCTAACCCAACCTGGGAAAGGATTCTGTCCCAGTCCAGCATGGGGCCCAGTGAGTTTACTGGGGTTTCTTATAGGAGCATAGGTGACTCAGAAGCAGATATGCCACCGAAATATCCCACCCCTAGCATGGGTAATGATGCATGAATCCCGCAGCAACCCCTGCTCACTTCCAAGACAATGGCCACTGGAGCAAGAGGGAGTGGTGACCCGAATCTTATGTCTGAGTCTGGTAACCCTTCCTTAACCACACAGGAATGCTAAGGTCTCCATTACCCTTGTCATATACCTAGCCATCACCTAACTACTCTGCTTACTTCTTTTTGTGGACAAGGTCTTCTGTAAGTCACCTGAGCTGGCCCACAGTCATGTCACACCAGGGAGACACAGCTCCTCTGCAATCATGTGCCAGCAATACTTCCCACCCTATGTGGGAAACTGGACTCCTATCCTCGGGAATTTACAGCTCCAGTCAAGTGTGTCCCTGGGAGTGAAAAAGAGCGCAGTTCTTTGGAAAGGATCCAGCACATGCCTGTCAATGGCATTCAAAAGAGATCTGTCCCTTTGTGCTGCAATAATTCTGTGCCAAGAAAATCATCTAAGATATTAAAAGAAGGAGAACCCCTGTAAGCCCAAAGGTGAATCCTTTTTATATTAGTGTAAGAGTAGAAAATTGAAAATAATATCAAGGTTAAGCTAGAAGGGAGCGTTTAAGGAATGTGTGGTACACCTTCAATAGCACCGAAATTAGTCATTTTAAAACCAGGATGGGGTAAGCGATGGCTCAGTGGGTAAAGTGTTTGTTGTACAAGCATAAGGACCAGAGCTCAATCTCTAGCACTCATATCTGTCAGTCTAGCTAAGTGGGTGAGCTCCAGATTCAGTAAGGGACCATGTCCAAAACAAACAAATGGGGTGGTGCAGGATAGAGGAAGACTACCAGGTGATGTTGACCTCTGACCTCTACAGGCACATACATGACTGACCACATCTGCAAATTACCCCCACCCACATATACACCACACATACATATACCACACACACATCTATATATACCACACATACATACATATACAACACACATCTATATACATCACACATACATACATACACCGCACACACACATACGCATATGCCACCCCCACATACATACACACCACACGCACACACACATATTTACCATATATACATACACACACCACACACACATATACACACATGCCACACCCCATCATACATATATACACCTCACACGCATGCACAAACACACACACATAGTGCCACTATAAAGAGTTTCAATAATTCAGAAAATGTTTAGGGTCCATTATTAAATGAAAAGCTCAGGGTTCAAAATGGCTATGAGGTAATATGGCTATGGAATCTTAACACGGTCCCTTTAAGCTCTCAAGGCAGCTCTGTACACATTCCTTAATTCACAACAACTCTTTAATAGAAGCAGGCACCAATTTACTCACCACATTCTATGATATTTTTTATTCATTAAAAATTTTGTGTGTGGGTGTTTTGACTGCACGTACGTCTTTGTACCACTTGCAGCCTGATGCCTGTCAAGGCCAGAAGAAGGCATCAACATCCTCAGAATTGTAGTTACAGATGCTTGTGAGCTGCTCTGTGCTGCTGGCAATTGAACCCGGGTACTGCGGAAGAGCAGCCAGTGCTCTTAACCGCTGAGCATCTCTCCAGTCACTCTCCATCTCATTTTAAACATAAGGAAACTGAAGTAGGCTGAGAGCTCCCTGTCTACTAGAGAACTTGGTCGGCTTGCCCCACAAGCTTACCAACAGTGAGAATAATCATGCCCATGGCCTCCGAGAATGCGTTTGTGTTCTTTATGTTTGATGCTGGCTAATGAACTTCAGCCCAGCTCTTCTTTTTCTGCCCGAGAAGAGGGTGAAGGGGCTACCACTGATTGAATTAAAGCAATAATTTCCCACAATTGCCTTGGTTTGCTCTCCACTGCTGCTTAACTATGCAGCAAAGTTCCTAGAGTTCTCCTGCAATTGATTCTGTGGCCAGAAATTGCTTCTTGCTAAAGTCTCATGAAATAGCCCCTCTTGGGACTCTCAGCGACCACTCCCTCTTACTCAGGCTCAAGAAATATCAAGGCAAAATGGGCACATGGGAGACAGTGGGAACAGCAAGGTAGTATTAGCTTCCTGCACAAACCAGCTCTCTGGTCTCTGCTGCATGTGTTGCCCAAGAAAGCCTTATACTGAAGCTATGTTTGAGCTTGGACTGCTCTGCCCCTGCTTCCCTAGACATGCCTCACACACCCTGATTCTTTACCACTGTTTATGACTAGCCTGTAGCCAAAACCTTGCCCTTGTGTGCTCTGCTCTTAGGAGACCTCAACCTTTCAAGGCCTAGAGGAAACATGGCCTTCTGGTGACAGAGTCAGCTGCCCCATCTTGCATCCTACAACTACTCCATAACACCCCATCTTACTATCTTTTGCACCCTGTAGTCTGGCATAGCTTTATATTTGAGTCTTTTCTGAAAGACTGGGAACTGCCAGGACCAGAGAACAGACAATTCCATTTAACCTTCCCCAAGGCGTTTCAGTTGTAAGTCTCTCAAAATCTGTCTTATAGATCCAAAGACAGGTGTGAATGAGCACTCAGGATAAAACAGCTAGTAAATACCAGCAACCATATGCAAACTCATGTCTACTCATGTGTCCTCAACTTTCCCCATAATGCCAAACCCTACCTTCCACAGCTGATGCAAGCAGGAACTGGCAAGCAAACCCAGGAGATTCCTGAAGTGTCCCCTGCCCATGCGTGTTTGTGCACTTCTCTGGCTGCCAAGAGGTCACAACCCAGAGAAGAATTATGGTCTCTATGGCCTCCCAGTTTGTAGTCGCCTGTGGCTGTGAGCCACAGGTTGAGAGAGGCAGATGGTCAGTTGCTCCCACAAAGACTCCCAGCTTTGAGAGTGAGAAAGACGGGGTACATCAGACTACTCACATGGTGTGCCTGTCAGACACACCAACTCTTCCCTTTCCTACAATGCTGTGCCTGAGCAAGAGTGCTACAATGTCCTTTGTACAGGAGTGGCCCCCAAACAGCCCAAGTTGAGTGCCCTGACCTCAGGGAGACTGAGAATACTTGGGTCAATCAGATTGTCTGCACTGAGTACTCGTGCCTAGAGGAGCTGAGCTGTTGGAGGAGGGAAAAGCAATGTGCCTTCAGGAATGTCTGACTTGGCCATGCTGAACCACTAGGCAGAGGACGCTTGATAGAGGGACTGCTGGGTGAAGAAGCATCCAGAGTGAGACCCTGGGATGCTTCTCATCTCTGAATTACAGATGATTCGTTTAGCCTTACAGCATCTTTTAAAAGAGTGTTTTAGACTTATATTCCTTGGAAAGAAGAAAGCATGACTAACACACAGGAAACCTCAGACGGAAAACTGGGACTGAGAACCACACGGCTCTGAAGACCAGACAGCTGTTTGCAGGCTCTGGAAAGGTCAATCAAGACTTATCAGACACCCATGGACATGGAGCTCCGGGTCCACTCCTAGTCTGTGCTGATCTAATTTCTCATGATTACTAGAACCCAAAGAAACACTAAGATGATCTGTCCTTTTCAAAGTGCTTCTAGAAACTAATTCTGGATTACCAGATAATCAGGTGACTATTAAGTCACCATTCCCTTTTGATTATCCTCCAACTGCTTCTTAGTTCCTTGTCTCATTGTTTCAACAAAACACCTGGTCAGATTGGAGAAGGAAGGATTTGATGTGTCTCACAGTTGGAAGGTACAGAGCGTCACAGCAGGAAAGTCCTAGCAGCAAAAGCTTAAGTAGCTGGTCAAACTCCATCCACAGGCAGGTAGCACAAAACAGGGATGCTTGTGCTCAGCTCACTTTCTCCCCTTTATTCATTGTGGGACTCCAGCTAAGGAAAGATGACACCCACAGTTAAGGTGGTCAAGCTAATTCCTCCCAGACATTCCCAGGGGCTAACTTAATGTAGGTGATTCCTCATGGTATGCCTGGAGGGTTATGTCTTAGGTGACTCTAAATTCTGTCCAGTTGAGAAACAGTATTAACCATCACAGCCATGAGCTTCTTTCTCTGTTCCTTTAGCACATCTGGAATTGGCTAAGAGGACAATTCTAAGCGGTCCTCACATTGTCCCATCTCTGGAAAGTCTCTACACCATTTGGCTAATTTTCCTTCTAAACCAAGAGAAGAAAGAGTCCTAGGCATGGAGCTTGGCATAAGACAATGTCTAGGTGCCTATTGAAGATTTTGCTTTGTTTTGAAATTTTTGCTCACTTTCAAAGTCCTCTTCTAGTTATGGTGAATGATGGTACTTTACCATTTATGTAGTGATTTAAAGTCCCCATTATAAACACACACACACATTTCTGAGGGAAGAAAAAGAGCTAATTTGAATAAGAACGTTTAAGTTAATAGTAGAGGAAACATGTGGGCATAGAACAAATTGCAAAAGCCTGGAAATAACCTAACATTTGGACAAAAGCTAATTATATCCAACTACTCATTTAGCAAGTAAGACAGAAAGGGCAGTGAGCTTGCTGGGGACTACTCAGGCAGCAACTGGCTTTCCTAAACCACTCCCTTCAGCCATGTCCCCATTGTGTGTGTGTGTGTGTGACAGAGTCTCGCCATGTAGTCCAGGCTCACACTAATGAACCTCTGCGCCATCCTCTCAAGTTCTTAGATCACAGGCATGTCCACATACAAATACCATTTAAAGAACAATCTTAACATTTATCTTATATCTATTAAGAAAAAATAACACACTAGGAATATAGCTCTGTAGAGCATTTGCCTAGCATGTGAAAGGCCATGGATTAAGTTTCTAGCAACACTTGTGCATGTGCGCATACACACACACATCAATGTTGGTGGTAAGGAAGCCTAGTGGCTGGAACGCATAAAGAAGTATTCTGAATTTCCCAGCAGTAGTCTCGGTGTGAGTGGGGTCAGCACAGTGGCAGGTGTGTTTATCATGTTGCTGGTCACTTTCTGGCGAGTGGGTGTGCTGAGAGAAACAGTCCATTAGGAACTCAGCACACAGAAGAATGACCATAGCCTTCAAAATAGAACCTTACCAAACACCACAAAGAATGCCTAAGAGAGGAAAATGAACCCCTCTGTCTCTGTAAATAAATCCATGGCTTGCAAACAAAGCCACGCCAGATAAACCAACTACAAATACACTCCTAGAAAAGGAGACCAGATGTCCCTGGAATCATTTTAATTAAATTGTGAGTCAATTGCAAGCCAGAGGGTGGGAGGCTGAAGAGAGTAGAGTTTTGCTTTCTAAGACTGCCAGATGCAAAGTCCGATTTCCAGGCTAACGTACCCAGTGTGGGAGAGGCTTTCCAAAATTTAATTACAAATTGCCTAGCAACTGAGGAGATGAGTGGTATGGAGTCAGTCGACCTGGAGTGGTACATGCAGGATGTTGATGCCCCGGGTTGGAAAAGGCACCTGACATCAGGGTGTAGTCAACATGAGGATGTACGTTTCCCCTGGGACCTATGGAGACAGTTACAGATCCGTAAATTGTAAGCCTCATTCTGTCCCATTTCCCTTGCACAGGCTAACCCAGCAACCTGGTAGAATGAGGAATCTGCTTCCTTTGTTTTCCAGAAAAGAAGCATTTTTTAAACCCTCATATAAAGTAATAGATATCGTTAAAAATTCAACAGTACAGAAATGTATAAAGCTGCAAGCAAAAACTCTCCTGCCAGGTTGAGCCACTGTGAACAACTCCCATGTTCAGAGTCTCTGGAATTCTCTAACCATCACCAACCTCTCTCCAATCTGAACTCAAAGGCACTCAACACCCCATTCCCAAATCTAGTGTCTTTAATCCATGCACGATGGTTGCTCAGTGTTCTTTTAGGAATCATATTTAAAAACTGAAATGTAACAAACAGAAAAATCCACAAAAAAAGGTCAAAAACAAAACAGAGCACCGCCAGACACTCATCACAAAGCCTCACTCTCCGGTAACACTTGTGATAATGCCCTCTACCTTTCTCTTCAAAGCTACGCAAACACACATCCATTTCCCTTGATTTTGAGCTTCACAGATAATGACGCACATGTAGAATGTTTGTTCACATCTGGTTTATTTGCTCAGCATTTGGTGAGAACCACTCATGGGTTTTTGTGTGGTCCGAGCTCATTTTTAATTTTGTTATCTTCCCCTTCTGTAGTCATGTAGTAATGAATCTATCCATTCCTATGCTAATGCATTTATAGGATGCTTCCAGCTTGGGGTCACTACAAATAGATATTAAAAAATAAACCACATACTTTGCCTGGACACAGCTGAGGAGACACTCCTCTGTGATGCATTTCCAAAGTACACAATTACTACGTTCCGACAATACATGTATCAATTTAAACTTCCCACCTCAGTTTATGAAAGTTTCCAGGTTCATCCTTTCTGATGTCTGCAGGAGGTTTGATTGTGTGAGTGTAGTCATGGTTTTCTACTATTGAAAATCTTGGTTGCTTTCACTTCTACGCATATTGAAAACACCAGTACTTCCATGGTTATCAATTTATATTTATGTCTTTGAATGTGTATGTGATTACTCCTTATGGGGTTTCTTGGAAGTGAGGCTCTGGGGGTGGGGGCCAAAGAGTTCAGCTGTTTTAAATTTTCATATTTTCAGGTAACCCAGCTTTCTTTATTAATAGTGTTTCCTGTAACTGCACAGTTATTCACTCATTCTTTTGTTTTTACAAGAAAGGTTATTCTATTCTATTCTATTCTAGTCTATTCTAGTCTAGTCTATGTGTATTGGTGTTTTGCCTGCAGGTAGTATATGCCATGTGCTTGCATTGCCCTAAGAGGCCAGAAGAGGGCATCAGATCTCCCAGAACAGGGACTACAGATGGTTGTGAATCATCATATGGGTGCCAGGAAAAGGGACCCAGTCCTCTCCAGTCCCCTTTCAACTGTTACTGAATTTCAGTTTTTACTGGTAGTTTTCCCTTGAATATACTTTGATTGTTACATTAAATGTGTTGTATAGGGTTGGAACCCGGCTCTTCTTTTCCTCTTCTGACATTTGTTTGTTTGTTTGTTTTTGCATATGCAGAGTGGGTACGCATGCCACTGTGTGCTCTTGGAGCTCAGAGGATAACCTGCAAGAGTTGGTTGCTTCCTTTCACATGTGGGTTCTGGGGATCAAACTCAGATCATGAGACTTGAAGGTAGGTATCTTCATCCACTGAGCCAACTTGCTGACCCTGGTTCCTGGCTCTTGAGTGCATTAAATGAAGGAATGTGCTCCATAGATGCATAGATCAAGATGTGGAAGTCACAGTTTACAAAACTGAGTTCAGGGCCTAAAACAAGTTTTGCAAATTTTGTCTGAACCTTTCAAGAACTTATTGCCGGGGATGCTAGATGTAAAGATTCATTTAAACTTTAATAATTTCTGGGGGTGTGGTCCACAGTGCACATCAAGGGATATAGAATGTGGATGTCTACATTCAGCTTTTAATTCCTGGGGTGTGGTCCACAGTGCACATCAAGGGATATAGAATGGGGATGTCTGCATTCAGCTTTTAATTTCTGGGGTGTGGTCCATAGTGAACGTCATGGGATATATAATGTGGATGTCTCATTCAGCTTTTTAATAATTTCTGGGGGTGTGGTCCACAGTGCACATCAAGGGACATAGAATAGGAATGTCTGCATTCAGCTATTTATCATGAACCACATACCCCACCTACTGCAGCAAGCACTGCTTCTACAGAGAATTTTCCTTTGGTGCACAGAACAAGGGAAGAAGTATTGTAGTAGAGATGCTCAGAATTTTGTGAGAGTCATTAACCTATTTTATAGAGCTATTTTCTGTTTTCATTTTGGGAGACAAAGATCTTTATTTCTGTATGAATGTACAGTAGCATGTGTTTAATGTGTATGAATATGTGTAACACCTGTGTGTCCCAGGGCACACATGTCACAGAGCACATGCAGAGGTCAGAGAACAACCTTCAGGAGTCTATTCTCATCTTTCACCTTATTTGAGGCAAGGCTATAAGGTTCATTTCATCTTCCAGAATAGCTGTCTTAGAAGCTTTCGGTCGGGGTGCATCTCCTGCCTCTGTCTTACATCTTCCCATGGAAGTGCTTGGATTATCAAGGCCTGTTACTGGGTCTATTTTCCATGTGGGTTCTAGGGATCTAAACTTGAGCTTGTGTGGAATGTGCATTCATTCACTGAGACATTGTTCCATGCCGGGGTCTCATTCTTTATCCCAGGCTGGCCACAAATTTACTATGTAGCCCAGGTTGTTCTAAAATCCATGCCATCCATCCTACCACTGTCTCTCAAGTGCTGGGATCACTGGAGTCAGTTACCACACCCAGAACTCATTTCTATGTTTTAAATGTACATGTTTGTGTGGGGGTGTTCATGTGCTCATGTGTGTGTAGTTGTGTGTGTGTGTGTGTGTGTGCATGTGTGTAGGCTTGAAGACAGTGTTAGGGTCCTCTCAGGAGAGCTATCTACTTCCTTTGATGTGGCTCTCTTATTGGCCTGGGATTCACCAATTAGGCCAGACTGGCTAGCCAGTGAGCCCCAGAGATCCTTCTATCTCAACTTGGCTAGCTCTGGCTTATAAACACGTGCCTCCAAGTCAGTCACTTTGACATGGGTATTGGGGATCAAACTCAGTTCTTTCCATAGGCAAGGTCATCACTTTACCAGCTAAGACATCCCTCCAGTTCACCATTTTTATTTTCAAAAGTAGAAAAACTACCTCCAAAAGCATCAGAAAAGCTTCCAATAAAAAATATTTTTGATACAGCTGTATCAGCTAGTTGAATATTATCCAGTTTTAAAGTGATATGTGTATATTGTCAGCATTATTCTTCCCTTGGTCCTCATCCCACAATGCACTGGTGCCTTCGTGCAATTTTGTATTTTGGTTATCTCCTTAGATTTCCACAACAACCTTATATATCTCTCTACTTCTACAATGACAAGCTTAAATCTCAGAAAGGTGAAAGTTAACTTGCAAACTTTGCAGCAAAGCCAGTCAAGGAGATATAAACTCGCAAACCATCTCTATCCAACTCCCAAGACTAGGTTCTGTTGACACCAACCAGACATTTTAATGAACAACAGAGCAATATTCCAACTGGGGGTGTTTTGGAATTAGCACGTATATAAGACATGGAGCATGAGAATGGAACCTGGAGAGCTCTCTGTTTAGAATCTCTAAGAGGTGTCTTGGCTCTGACAGCTTTCTGAAGACTTCTCCTGCCATAAGGGGAAGCCACCGTGGTCCCTTCCTGTGCTCATTTCTATATCTTTCTTGTCACAACAGAGAAGAAAGGCTGGGCGATGGTGGCACATGCCTTTAATCCCAGCACTCGGGAGGCAGAGGCAGGCAGATTTCTGTGAGTTCGAGACCAGCCTGGTCTACAGAGCTAGTTCCAGGACAGGCTCCAAAGCCACAGAGAAACCCTGTCTCAAAAAACAAAAAACAAAACAAAAAAACAGAGAAGAAAGCATTGAATGTTCCAGTCTCACCAGAGCCCAGCCCTGCTGCAGTCCTCTGCAAGCTGAGCAGTGCATGAGGGCATGCTGCTAATGGCTGTTGACAAGGTGACTTATACAAGAAGCGAGGCCAATGCCCGAACTAACATCTGGACCATGCTTTCAATGGGAAGGTTTTCCTATAGTAAGTCAATGAAACTATTTGTTCTTAATAAGAGTCGCATCCAGTTTTTGTTCTCTAAGCATTCCAAGTACAGATGTACATTGCACACCATTTTGGTCGATGACATAGCACACATACAATGGGACAGACCATACACCCTAAGGATACAGATTTGAATGAGAACATTCTATAGTATTTGCACAATAACACAATCATCTGAAAATACATTTCTAAACGGTATCCCTATTGTTAAGCAATGCATCACGTCATATTGATAGCCATACATTTATATGCTAGTTGAAAATTTAAACTATATTTATTTATTTAACAACTCTTTATAGTGAGCCAGAAAACTTTTAGGATATAACATACACTTCAGGCTTACAAGTCGTTTGCTCTCTGCAGTGCACACTCAACTCTGTCACTGAAGAGTAAAAGTGACCAAAGATAGCATAGAAAAAGATGGGTGGATCCATACTCTAATTAAACTATATTCACAGAAACAAACAAAAGAATAAAGTTGGACCCATACCTCATTTCTTACATAAAAAAGAGCTCAAAAATGAATCACAGAACTAAATGCACAAAAACTATAAAATTCTTAGAAGAACATATAACATCTGTCTCTGAGACATTGGGGTTAGTCGATGACTATATATAATATGGAAGTACAGGGATGGGTATAAGGAATCGATGAAAAACATGACAGACTGGACTTTACCAACACTAAAACTTCTTGTTGCAAATCTTATACCCCCTCCTCAGACTTCTGAGAACATGCTACAAATCAGTAATAGACAACATAGCTTCAAACGAGACAGAGAATCTGAGTAAATGTTTCTCCAGACAGCATCACAATAGCAGCAGAAAAGAGCAAGTATTGGTGAGGATGCAGAGAACCTGGAGTCCGTGTAGACTTTTGATGAATGTAAAATGGCACAGCTATTTAGGAAAGCAATTTGGTAATTCCTCCAAAGGTTAACATAGAACTAACGTATGACCAAGCAGTCTCACTTCCAGGTATGAGCAAAAGAGGAACACATTTCTACATAAAACTTGCCTATAAATATTCACAGTAGAACCATCCCTCAGTCCCAAAGCAGAAAAGCCCAAATGAATAGCAACTAGAAGATGAATACAGAAAATGTGAAATGTCTACACAGTGGGATTGTGTTCGGCCATAAACACGCATGTATAGCTACACTGGAGTGCACAAATGTATTTTGAGATTATTCTGAAAAGTTGCAAAGCTTGTTGCAACCTGCCCCACCACATACTGTATGACTCTATGTATTCATATAAAATATAATGTTAGGGGTAGGAAGTCTACAGAGACAAAATCCAGGTCAACGGCTGCCTGGGAGTGGGAGTGGGGATTAGAGGCAAACGGAATGTGACAGCTAATGTGTTTGGGCGAGTATGAAAATGCCCTAAAATTGATTGTGACAAAAATTGCACAACCCTGTAATTGCACCTAAGTATCTCTCACCAAGCACTTGACTGGGCGAACCCTGCCACACGAGCTATGTAGCTGTCAAATTGTTCTACTGAGACACAAAGCAGGTAACAGACTGTTCTGGACCAGAGGGCTATAGTTCACCAGTTTATAAGACACTAAGCATAGTGTTAGCCACAGAACATGAAGTACATCTTGGTCTGTTGGAACCCAGTCCAGTGAGCAGAGAACACTGCCAAACAATTAGAGACTATAATAGATGCTTCAAAGGAAGCATGCCAGCGAAGAAGGGAGAGGATCAAACAGAGCCTGGTGCATTGTGATGTGCTCTGTATTTCTTTTTTCTTAAGTGCTTCATCAAAGCCTTTCTCTGGCTGCTGTTTGGAGAATGGGTTTGAGAGAGCAGAAACCAGATAGCTCTGCAAGAAGAACAGGCTAAGAGATACTGAGGAAACGGGGTCTGGAGGGGCTGGAGATGGGGGAACAAGATGATGTACTAGTTAGTTCCTTGGCTGAAGAACTAAGAACTGAATGGAAGGAAGGGTGTCTTTCTGAATAGATTTCTTGGGGAATAAGTATCACAATCCAGAACCATATGTATATATAGAGAGAGGGGGGAGGACACACACACACACGGAGACACACACACACACACACACACATGGAGGACAGGAAAAACTGTCAATGCTCGTATATTTGAGGCTCACTTTGAAAGACCGAGTTTTCTCCTCTGTACAGTTACAATAATGATATTTTCTCAGTGGCTTGAAGGTAAATGAATCCATATTTTTAGACCCTGTTAGAATAATGCTGGACACATGACAGTTTAATGTTAGGTGCTGTCAGAATAGACTCCTGAAGCTGGGGACTGGGCAGAGGCTGCCAGAGTGGGAATCGGGAATTAGGAGAGGAGATTCTCTCCATGCAAACTTCCCTGGATGCTGTGTGCTCATATCTGTGCCTGCCTGGTGAGATGCTGGCATGGGATATGGACCATTTTGGCCAGTGAAACTTGGGGTGTCGTGGTTGTGGTTTTGGTTGAAGCCCTGAATGTGGACGTACTGATTTGAGCCTACTCCTCTTTATCATTGCCTATGTGACTTTTGAGTCAGTGGCTTCCTGCTTCAGCTGTGGTTCTGCTTCCTTACCTATATCATGAGGAATTCTGCATTTTCACAAGAGTACTTTGATGTGCATTTAGTGAGTTATGACAGTGCTTTTAGATATAACACTGCCATAAGTGTCTGTCACTCTTATTCTGCGGTTTAGGACTGGCCCTCATGAAAGGCAAGAGGCAGCATGCTTTGTAGTGGACAGGAAAGTGGCCCAGGGAAGTTGCTGCACCTGTTGGATCAGTCTTTCCTCTTTTGGGAGATGTGAAATGCCAGGGTGAAGCTGACAGTTTCTTCTGGCTGAGCCTGTAGGCTTCCTACATCAAACCGCTAAACTGCTCCACCAGCTCAGCGGAGGGGTCAGGCTGCAGCAAGTCGACACCTTGGGCTAATTAAAAGCACTCTGCAAATGGAAACTATTTTGGGATGCACTTGAGGAAAAGAGCCATCAGTGCTTATCAAAGCTAATTGATTCCAGCAGGGCTGAAGGGGGTTCATCACCCCACATCTAACTTCTCCATGGTGTTACCTCCATCCTCTTCCCTGCCCAGGATCATCTTGGTGGCCATCTCTCCCAGGACTCATAATGGGAGATGGGGGCCCCAAAGGGCCAGAATCAGCAGCACAGGGCATGTGGTATGCTCTTCTTCCCTTTCCTACTGTGTCTTGTGCCTCTCTCGCCTAGCCTAGAGCAGCCTTCTCAGCATAGGGCTCCTGTCCCACAGTCCTGGGAAGACTGGGCTGTCAGAATTATGAGAGGAAGCGAAGGAAGGTGGCTGCTAGGAGGAGGCGGCTGGTGAATAGGCATGGCTAGAGGGGCTAGCAGACAAGCCCTGGTTGGCTCTGATGAGCTGGTGTCTGACTAGTGGCAAAGAGGAGCTAGGGGTTGACTCACCATGAAGGGGATGATTAGTCTGTCAGATGCCAGCACCTCTGGCCGGGGTGAGGTCCAGAGCTGAGTCATATTCCTATGAAATGGAGGGAGGATGAAGGACTCCGGAGCTGTGCTGTTCCCTAGCCCCCTACTTCACATAACTTGGCCAGTGCTCCTCCTGTCAATAAACCCTTGGTTGGGGTCATTGCTACAGGTAGGTGATTCTTCCAGATCTGACAGATCTCAGATGGAGGATGTCTTCACCATTCTCCTGCAGCAATACGTATGGCAGACTAACAGTCTTCCATTATTTCTGTGTCTAAGCTCATCTCATATACCACCTTTGCCCAGCCTGGAATCTTAGGGCTGAGCTACAGCCAGGAGCAGAAGTAATGGACATGCATTGAGAGACGGAAGCCCTGGAGACCCAAAATGAAGCTAAGATATGACAGCCTTAACAGAGGGGCTGCATGGGGAACAAGGCAGGAAGATGCACAGTTCTAAGACCACAGCTAAGTCATGGAGATGGATGAATGGATTGGTTCCTCACTCACGCATTCATTCATCTGATGCATGGTGACTGACTCTTTGAGTCTTATTTGCCATGCACTCCAGAAGATGCCAGTCATAGAAGGATCAATACAGTGAGACTCAGGCTCTCATAAAGCTGTGTCATTAGGACAGGTAAAATGTGAGCCTGCGGTTTAATGCACACATTGATCTCAGATAGCAATTACATGCTTCAAAGGAGCCATACAGCCATGGTATTACAGGTGGGGAGTGTCCACTTAAGTTACAGGGGTCTGAAGGCACACACTAAGCAGGACAGTTAGCAGGCCAAATGAGATACAGAAAGGGCATGTTCCAAGGGCTTCAGGCAAGAAGAGCCTAGGCATGGATTCTAAACAAGGAGAGTGGGCCTGGAGAAAAGACCAGGGAAGGAGAAAAGAATATGGAGAGTGGGGGAGCCAGAGGGCACTGGTGTAGGACTGGGAATACTAGAGCACTTCCCAGGGAATTCTTGGGAAGCATGGCTGCAAGTTGGACATTTATATACATTGTATCTTATATTCTTGATCATAATTCTCTCCATAGACAAAACAAATATTCACAGAATTATGGAATTCCTACCCAGAAGCAGTGGGACTGAATGTCTGACCCCGAGCCTGTGATCTTAGCCACTGTGTCCATACAGGAAAACCAGAGAGTAATCTTAAGATCTTGAGATTTGATTTCTGCATTTGGCATATGGGGATATGGCACATGGGGAAGCCTCAGTTGGGATATTGTGACTGGTTAGTGGGTCTATGGAGCCAGGACAATTGAAATACACTGGACAATTGAAATAGCTCTAACTGGAGGTAACTGGTTAAGGCTGAGCACTCTGGGTTAGGGATCCAGTCCTTCGACTTTGCCCAAGAGCCAAGAAGGGGTGAGGAATGGCCTCTGACTCAAGTTGTGAACGTTTCCCACCTGAGCACTGTGAAAAATTCAGAAGAATGGGGAAACATTCCTATTTTCATTATCAAATACTGTGAGACCTTAGATTCTGTCTTTCTGGCCTCAAGATTCTTGTTTGTCAAAGGAGGTATACCTACAGATTTTAGATTTCTAAAGCTTTGTTGAAATTTTAATAAGGGTGATACTATACAACATATCACTCCGTGCATTGCTTTGAGGGCTTGGGCAGAGCCAGGGTTCAAGCCTGTTGAGGTCTGTCTCAACTCTACACATTGAATATTTATACTGTGCAGTGTGCATCTGTAATCGTTCCTGGAGAAAGATGCCTTCCACTCTCCTTTTTGTTAGAGGGAAGCCTATGTATGGCTCTTGATCCCTGGCTTCCTCTGTGTATATTTGTGTGTGTCCATGTGTGTGTGTTTGCATGCGTGCACATGTGTGTGTGCATGCATGTGCATTGTATGTGCATGTGTGTGCATGTGTGTAAGTGAGTGCATGTGTGTGCATGTGTAAGCAGGTGGATGTATATGAAGATTATAGCATAACCTTAGGTATTATCGCTCAGCCACTGTTCCTCAGATGCTTTTTCTATTTTTAGAGATGGGTCTCCCAGTGGCCTGGAACTTATCTGTTAGGCTCAGCTGGCTGGTCAGCGAGCCCCAGTGATCTGCCCATGTCTTCCTCCCTCACACTGGGACTACAAAGGTGTAACAGCATATATGACTTTGTAAAGTGAACTTTGGGGAGTAACTCTGGCCCCCATGCTCGCAGGGAAAGCACTTTTCCAGCTGAACCATCACTACAGCCTGCTCCCTGGTGTTGGAAAGGGAGTCTGAGAGCTTGGGTCTTGGTGGCTTCCCTGGCTACTCTTCCGGACTTTATCACCACAAAAGATTCTAGATACCAGCCCAGTGTTAGAGATTTTAGCCTTCGTCTTCAGGTCTGGTGTTTTTCATGAAATCTCAATCATTGGATTTTACCAATAAAGACTTGGGAGCCAGATACTGGGGTGAAAGCCTGCTTGCTCAGAGAGGCAGAGAAAGCCCCCAGCTGACCTTCCTCCTCTGTCATCATGCCAGAAGCCTCTCCTTTCTCCAACTAGCTCAAACAACTGTCCTCAAACTCAGTGTTCCTCCCTTCTACTTCCTGTATGTCTCTCTATTCATCCTCCTGACTCCCCCTTTCTCACTATGTTTTTTTTTTCTTACTAATCCCATGTTCACTTCCTCAACTGGTTGCTATTTACAGTATTCAAGTAGAAAGCTCTTGGATTAAAGGTGTGCACGGGGGCTGAGCCACACCACAACTAGAAACAGGTTTTTCCAGTAAATAACACAATTTTGGGGTCCACAGTGTGAACAAATATCCTGCAACAGTTTGGACCTTCCAAAGTTTAAACTTGACTTTTTCCTTCTTACTGGGACTTTACAGATGACAGGGTGGAGTGAAGTCCTCATAGGAGGTGAGGAAAGTGTCTCCGCCAGAGCTGGGCTGCACTCCCCTGGCCCTTTGTAATGTGTACTGTTCATTTGGAAGGATTTTGTGTCACTGCTTCAAGTGGTCCTTCCACAGAGAAGTTGGAATATCAGCTAAATTAGAACTTTGGGTAACAAGACATCTTAGTATAATCATATCCCAAATCTTACATGAGACAGATTGACATGCTGCCCACCATGTTCCCTTGAGATGGGACCTCAACTCTGATGATGACTGCCTTGCTTGCAGATCAGACCTTGACCCAAATGGGACAAGCCCATCTCTGTTTTTCTATAATTAAGTCGCTACACAAATGAGATGTCTTAGCATCTCACACACCCTCACTTTCTCCCCCCCCTTCTCTCTCTCACACACACTCTCTCTCTCCATCCAACTAGCCCTTCTGTCCTCTTCCTGACCACAGACTTCTCTCTTGCTGATGTCTGCTGACCAGTAATTCTGAGCATTACCAGCTCCATGGGTCTCCAGGTCCTTTCCACACTTGAGATCCATTCAGTGTGAAAGGTTTTATGGTGGATCCTCATATTCCTTATGAATTCCCAGTTAGCCTAGCAGAGTGTTCTGGAGTTTTGCCAACTTTCTGTGGACCATACCCTATAGTACTACCATCACATGTGCTTTTTATAGTCGTTTATAAAATATTTGGTTTCTTTGAAAAATAGTGGCTGAAAATGGTAAGATTTGGGAAGTTGCCCCATCCAGCAGAGTCCTAGCGTCCCGGGGGAAATGTTATATCTCATATTATAACAGGTGTTTATCAGTGAAAGTGCCATTCTCTGGCCTGCAGAGTGCTGGGTGTTCCCTGGAAGCCAGGGAGGGTGGTGGTGGTGGTGGTGCATCTCCCTTCCTGACTTTCCCCAAGAGTTCTTGTGGTGCTACCCCTTCCTTGCATCTGGAGGCTAAGAGGAAGTCTCAGTAATGACACAGAATCAAAACTCCAGGCTGCTTCACTGAGCTCAAACTATAAACTGGGAAGTGGCGTGCAGAAGAGAGCAGGTTTCTGTGCCCTGCCTATATAGGCTCTGCCACCTTGGAAGTCTCTCAGGGCCTTATTACTGCAGGAGCATTGGATTCTTGGTCACTCAGCACATGGCATGGCTAGGAATTGGGGCCTAGACAATCCTTCCAAGACACAGGATATATGACTAAACGAAGGTTTTTAAAAATAACTTGGCAAACAATCATACATAGTTTATATGCTGGAGCTTTCCATTTACAAAGCATCTATACAGGGACCAGTGATTTCTCACAGTGTCTCCATTTCATCCTTTTAGCAATGTTACAAGGGGTATAATTAGCACCCATTTTATAGATGAGGGAAATGAAATCACAGGAAGGGTAGGTAAGATGTGTAAAGTCACACAGCTCCACAAACAGTAAATCTCCTTTTCCAATACAATATTGTGTTCTGTTAAATATCCTCCACTGCATTCTCTGCTTCTTCTTTCATTCAAATATTTGTGAGCATATACTGGATGACCTTTGCTGTGCTCGGCCTTGGGAAAATCCAGAGTCAGGAGACCTGTGAAACACATAGACAATGCCACACAAAGACGAACTGGGAAGCAAGAAGCAGAACAAGACCAGACTAGCCCTTCTAGATGACCTGGCCTCCTATAGAACTGACTCCATGTTCCCAAACAGAACCTGGAGTTCAAGCACAGCATGGCCAGGCTAGCCCTATGGATGACCGTAGCCTTCTAAAGAACTGACTCCATGTGCCCAACCAAGACTTGCAGTTCCCTATGGAATAGCTCCATGCTCAGGAGCCCCTGTGTCAGGACTGAGGCTTGAATTTCCTGTTGGTTAATCAAAGATTTGCTTTCCTGAGCTGAGGCTCAGGGCTCTGCATTATGTCAAACTCACAAAAGTCTATGATGGTTGGCTTTACCACAGAAAACACCACAGTATTTTCCAGTATAAACTTTGTGCTAGCTTGTCAATGGAGCCAAGGTCAGCTTTTGGATATTTACTTTCCTGCCTCTCTTTTTCCAGTGTGAGATCCTGTATCTGCATAGCAAATAAGGGTCTGAAGAGTGAATGAATGAATGAATGAGCGAATGAATGAGCGAATGAAACAATGCCAAGCAAGCCATCTGGATCCAAACAGAGGCATTGCTTCTGTCTCCACTCAGCCAGGGAAAGAGCAACTGAACTTATTCCCAGGAAGAGCCAGGTGGGGGATTACAGTCATTTAATAGCAATTAGAGGATTAGATCTGAGCAAGTGGGTCAGTCAGAACAGAAAGAGTCCAATCCTTCCTCTTGCCAATGCCTGCCTCTGGGTAGTTCCACTCAATGAACCTTTGCCCCACAAAGATAAATTTCAAACCTTTTTTTGCTGAGCCCAGACACACACGTTGGTCTTCTGTCCCATATGCCTGGTGGCCATCTTTCCATGAACAGCCCATGAGTACCACAGACCTCTTAATAGCAAGGCTCTAGACCAGTGCTTCTCAACCTTCCTAATGCAACAACCCTTTAATGCAGTTCCTCATGTTGTGGTGATCCCCCATAAAATTATTTTGCTGCTGCTTCATAACTGTAATTTTGCCACTGCGATGAATCATAATATAAATATCTGTACACATGATATGTGACCCCTGTGAAAGACTTGTTTGACCCCCAAAAGGATCACAATCCATAGGTTGAGAACCACTGTTCTAGACTGATACTCTCATTACCTTCTTCTGTCCCTGCCATGAACAACTCTTCTTGCTGTATTTCTGCATTAGTGGATAGACCACTATCTCCATGGAAAAAAGAATACAAGCCTAATGAAGTTTAGGTGCAGTTAACTTGCTTACCATGTGTTTTTTGCACTGTAGATGATCTTGCTGCAGTAGAAGTTGTCCTTTTACTGGTGAGAAAAGTTAAGGTCAAATGGGAGACGTGCCTTGCGCTCCCGCTACTTGTAAGTGAGCAAGTCAGGATTCAAATCCCTGGATCTGACTCCAGTCCAACAGCTAGGGCTATGGGCATTCTGTTTGCACTTTTATCAGACGTGATCACCTCCTTATCTTTCTCTGTCCTGCTCTGGTCTGACTTATAAGTACCATGTCATCTGACTTTCTTGTCTTGTTGCTAATGATTGGCTGTTGTCCGTGGCAACAGAAAAGCTTGAGGAAAGGATGGGTTATCTCTTCCCCTACCTATGGTTTCCTGCCTCTCTCAAGGATGTACACACTTTTGACATTGGATGTGATATTGTGGTCTACAATGTCTCAGCTCATATCCATAGCTATCCTTGGGTGTATGTGTTCCACAGGCCACAGGTTGGGCATACCTGATCCTGGCAGGTTGATTTCAGGGTGATGACTCTTTCCTGACCTTGGTAATACCATTTCATCACTAACTCCTCAGGCCAGTGGCAAAGGCAGTTGCCCCCTGCTGTCTGTCTCTAGGTACTTTTCTCAAGTTTCCATCTTACACTCTGTAAACTCTCCTTTCCTTCTTCTTCCTGTTGGCATTCTAATCATTGGCTAGGAACCTGAAGGCCAGCATCTTCCCTCCCTTCATGCTCTCTGACCTGTGCCCTTGAAACATCTATAAAATATTGTCCTTTCTATTTGTTCTCTGATCTTAAACTATTCCATTATCTTTCAACCTGACTTCCATGTGTGCAGGCTATTGTGTTCCTGTCCATCTGGTAACAACACTCTAAGCCTTCTTTTCAAAGGTCATTCACTCTTCCAATTAGCTCTTCAAAACCTTCCAATAGTTACCAAAGCCCAAAGAGCAAACTCAAATTTCTTAATCTGGAATAAGTCTTAACTCACTTTTGTATCTCTCCCAGGGCCATGTCTGAATTTAGTATATGTTGTGTTGAGTAAAGAAAGCATTATTATTCTTTTGGGACATTTTAACGAGATGTAGAGAGCACAGGGACACAGGACTACAGCAAGAGCATCCTCCTAAATTTTGTAATCTCAGCACCATTCTCCCCAAATCAATAGCTTCAACCCTCTCCTTCTTTGTTTAGTTTGTCCCTGTTTCTGCTTCCACCATCTCTGCTGTGGGAGCTCCTTCTACTCATTCAGCCAATAGCCTTTAAGATACCAGCCCACTTGGGCATGGTTTTTTATACTATAAATGCCAATATCTGGTGCCCGGACATGGGGACCAGTCCACACTTTTTGGGATTGGTCCGCAGCCTCATGGGCACATTGGGTCCTGACTCCCCCACCTGCAGCTTTAGCTGCCCTCAGATGCAGCAAGTTGCTGCTCAGTGCTCCCCGGCTCATGACCCACAGGCCAGCCCACACACTGCTGCCTGCAATCCCAACAGTGCACACAGTCGACAACTCACATTGATGGAAAACTTTGGGTTTTCTCTTTATTCTGGGCCCCAACTCCCAGAATCATTTGATCGCCTTAATAACTGTTCTTAATTTGTTAAACAAAGCATATTTTTCAGTACCTAAGTAAGCAACATGTGCTGTTCACTGTTGCTAGCATCTTTTGGCCACATGGCTGCAACTGTGACACCTGCTGGCCGATAACTATTATCACACCTACTTTAATTCATTGTAATTGCCTTACAAAAGGTAAGATCTGAAAAACTACGAAAAATGACTGATAACATCCAGGAGTTCAATAATTATTTTGTTTATATTACGGAAAGTATTATGCAAAACTTAAGCTGTTTTCTTTCCCTTTATTTGATTCTAGGAATTAGCTTTGTTTTCAATATTATCTCATTTTTAAAAATAGTTCAGTGCTATGGAGAGGGATAGCATCAATTTGACAAAATTATCTAAAGAATTTGTGCTGTTGAATCTGTCAGAATCTGTTGAAAAGTTATGATATGTCCAAGGATGAGACATTATCTTTACTGAACAAGTTGGAATCCTCAGTGTGGAAATTGGAACAGAACACTGGACAGGAGATTCAGACTGTTAAAAAGGCAGTAGTAAAAAGATTTGAAAAGACTGAGGAATTTATTGAAATTGATGAGCAGGGACAGAAGGTACAAAGATGGGATTTAGCCTCATCAGATCTTTGGATGACTTACAAAGAGTTTCAACTGCATATCTGGTAATTTCCTCGGAAAGACCATCTGGCACAAAGTACCCTAAAGTAGTCAAAGAATATGCATGGGAATCAATACATATGAGCGATCAAAAGAAATGAAATAAGCAATAGTTTCTTATGGGCTACATTCACCATTTGTCAGGGAAATGGTGAAAATGTGGGCTTCAAGCACGAAGACTACCTCACACAATTGGACTCAATTAATCTCAGTGGTTCTAGAAAATGAACCTCAGCTACTTTGGAAGTGTTATTGGAAAGAAGAGGCAAAATTTTTAGAGCAACAGGGGAAA